>NW_020448641.1:4623602-4866102 GCF_003343035.1 Apteryx rowi
ACTTATCGCAGACAGGCTTCTTTATCCTTCTTCATGTCCTGGGGATTTGCCAGCTGCCAGGGCTGTTTTTCGTGTTTCCAAATAAAGTTCTGGGACTTGCAAAGGAGATTTACGCAAAAACAAACGATAATGATTGCCCTTAGCAAGAAAGGCTCATGTTCTCAGCTCTGCCTTGCTCTCTGTGCCTTTGGGCTGGTACTACTGGAGGATTTGTCCCAGGCTCTGCTCATGGAGGATCAGGATTATTACCTGCAGGAGATTAGCAACAGGGATCATTATTATTCCTTTCCGTATCCTGGTGAAGAGTATTTCCCCTTCACGGAGCAACCTGGAGAGGAAGGAACTATTCCTGCTGCAGAGACAGAGGAGGAGCACCCAAGGTTCAAACCAAGCAGGAAAGAGTTAAAACCGAAGAAAACCAGCAAAAAAGGAAAATCTGTTCTTGAAACTCCACCAGGTAACTTTCCACCTCCTCCTCCAGAACTTGGAATCTGGTGAATCTCATGCTGACTGTGACTTTTAACATTAATGAATATCCAGTTAATGATAGTCTTGGTAATAATAACAATCAATGTGCTTGTGGTGATGATGATGACAACACATTAATTTTTAATATCTCACAGATCAGATCCTCAGCAGCTGTACAGGCATTTTTAACCCCTTCCTCATCAAGTAAAGAGATTCGAGAGAGCTAATGTATTAATTATGCTGCACTCTAGCTAGTTTATGGACTTCTCCTTCTTAATTACACCTGACCACTGACTTGCAGTTAAAGCTACAGTTCTATAAGCTGATGAAGAAAGGCAGATTCTGTAGCAAGAGCTGGCTGCATATGGTGACACCTAGTTTTATTCCTTGTCGTTTTAATCTAAGAAAGGTTTCTGAATTAATTTTGCTTATGAACTTGTGAAGTACTTTGATATTTCACTTTAAAGTCCTCCAGAGGAAGATATGTAGACAAAGACCTTCCCTGTAAAAGACTAAGCCATAGCAGACTCAATTTAATTAGTGACCTGTTAAATAAAAGAATGAAGCAGCAATAAAAATACATTTAAAACAGGACAGCCCTTAATTCCATCTTTCTATTGTTTGCATTTGGTTGTACGGAAACAGGCAGTTGTTAAAATCTGCAAAGATTTGATCAGTTATTACAGTACAGTTGCTCCCATTAACAGCTAGTTGCACCACCCTGAAATAAGAGTCTGTTCTTCCTGCGTTCTCTGAACGTGTGCTAAGTACTTTACTGTTTGGGGACATTTAGAAGTAAGTTTAGCCCATGTAATAAACTTTAGAGTTGTAAAGTTAGGGGCCAAATCCCATTCCCCTAAGGCTGAACTCCAATTAACTTCAGAAGGAATCTTTTAATATTAACAGCTGTAGCATATGGCACAAACTTTGCAAATAAGTCATTAATACATGCAGTATCAGGGGTCGTGTAGTGACATTAACTTTTCCCAGTTACATGAAGAAGGTAGTAAATGTAGAATTGTCCCTGCAAGGTAGAAATCAACTATCCTTTGATTAGCAAAGATCTGAACTTTCACAGTAAGAACTGGTTATAAGAAATTACTATTTCTGAAATCTTGACAATTGTTTGTGGGGCAGCCAATTTGGATTGTCAGTATAATTCAAGGCAGAAAACACAGATGACAGAAGATATACCTTGTCTGAGGGGCACAGAGACATGAGACATCTGTAGTTTGGCTCTGTTAGGGGCCAGCAGCTAGGTCGCAGCTTCCAAAGCAGATGGCACTGCCAGGGCCATCTGAAGCACTGCCTTATAATGTTTATTCTCTAACCATGGGTAGCACATGGATTTTAAAGCTACCTCAGCAGGAGCCAGGCTTTTTCCTCTGCTGTGTGGTAGAGACAACACTGAATTCCCACTGATAGCGGGGTGTTCCCATGAGGTTCCTTGTCTTTACACAGGATTTGGTTTGTACCCCCATGCACCTCGCCTCCTGCTGCAGTTGCACATAGGTGCAACGCAACGGGCCATATTGCTGCCTTTGGGCCATAAAGATCAGTTGAACAAAACACAATTTCACTGGCAGAATTTCCTGTGCAGTCTTCTCTGGGGAGAATTCCCTGCCGAGGAAAGGGCAGGATGACCAGGGGACTAAATTGCTGGAACTCCTGAAAACTGCTAAGATTCATCACTTGTCCCACAGCTGTTCTGCAATTCAGCTCTGTTTTCAGATTCCCTGTTGGCTCCTTCCCAACTTCCCTGTCATTGTGGCTTCACAGATACTCCAGTAAACACAGGAGCGCTGTGACAGATGAGGATATCACCTAATCTGCGAGGGCAATGTTTGTTTATCTTTACTGAGAGAAAGGCTTTTTCCCAGTTGCCTACCCAATACACTCGCACCTTACAGGCTCTGTAGCAGATAAGGAACCATGCTACCAATAACGGCCTCCTTCCTTTTGCAGCACTGATTCCTTCCAAAACTGTTTTTTTTTTTTTTTAGGCACTGTGTATAGAGTAGCACAAAATTCAAACTATATTATACTTCTGGCCCACTGGGGGAGCAAAATGAGGTCTTACAGGCAGTGTGAATTTGGTCATTTCCTAGCTAAGAATCTGTTTTTACAAATGGAATCACATTCCTTTATCTATATAGGAGTTTATGGAATTAAAAAAGACAAAAGCTCCTCAAACCTTCCCCCCAAAACCCTCCATCATGTGCCAACTGATTGACACATGCAGGACTCATCTGCTAATTTACTACTTTTTATCTTCAACCCCATCTTCAATCACTGAGTCCAGAGAGTCCTTTTTCTTCTGCATTCAGTCAGGTAAATTCCTTCTCCTCACTTTCCTCCTCTTGACAAGACCATGCGCATGGTCAATGGAGAAGCTCATGATGTACCACCAAAAGCAGCTCAGTTTCTGCTTCCACAACTCTTTTGAGACAGCTGAGCAACCAACCCCCAAGCTTTTAACCAGCATGTGCAATAAAAGCTTTTAAAGGTTATAATGTCGTCAAGCCCATGATTTTTTACAAAAATAGCCAGAGGTACAAGCAGCAACTAATCCCCTCCACTAAACTTCTGATCCTTGGTCCAGAGAATGGAAGCTTGATACCTACTCAACAAAATGGACGTTAGACTTATTTTTATGTGTGAAAAAGCAATGTATTCCCTTGGGAGCAGCTGAACTATTTTAACTGAAATAGCCATAATAAACCGTAAGGCAGACACCCAGCAAAGAGAATGGTTACCCTTTAAGATGTAAGTAACTGAAAACAGGAGTCTTTTAACAGGAAGTGTCAGGCAATTTTAACTGCAGACAGTGTTAGAAGTTCTGGCTATAATATATGAAATCTCTCCTCTTCACTCTCCCAAAAGCAGGCAAGGGCACCATGCAGCAGTCCAGCAACTGTGCAGATCACATGTAAAATTCCAGCCAGTGCAGTAACACTAACGCTTAGTGCCGTGTCGTCTGGAGTCAGTTTAAAATGAATACCTGAAAGTCTGGCCCCATGCAGACGTGCCTAAATAGTAATACATACCTCTAATTTCTCACATTTGACCTGTTAAGAGGACAGCTAGAAATAGTAAGAGTGGCTACTAAACGGATGACCCTAAATAGTAACTATGAATCTAGCTGTGTAAATATATATGTGATGTGGCTTGTATACATATGTATATATTTATGTGTTTATGCACATACCCAGAATTGGGATTAATTTAATGGACATGTAGTAAATACAAGAATCTGTTTTTTGTGAGGCTCACTGGAAGCTAGGGCATGCTGGATTAATTAGTTGTTGTAACAAACAATAGGTTGGCTCCGAACGGGAATGAAGAAAGCGGAGGAACAGGAATGTGTGATCTGCCCTTTGGCTGAGCAGCTGGTACTGATCGGCTTTGTATCAAAGTTGAAATAAAACATAAGAGTCTGAAGGATACAGCACATTACAGATGACATGGACTTGATTTATTCAAGCTAATTACTGCAGATGTGAGAATACGGATATTTTCAAACTGTGAAATATTAACGTAGGAACAAATCCTATGGATGTTAGTGGGGCTGCAGTGACTTTTTAACATATTGTTAAAATCAATATTTGCAAATACTTGAATCGGGTAACAGTAAAAAGTATCAACCTGCCTTCCTGCCCCTTAGATAAAACAGTACTAGGTCACCCTTGGAAGGTAAACAGCTGGATTAACAGATCTCTTTACATCTGTACTTCCATTTTCTAATTCCATCCTTGCTTATTTAGGCCTTGATCCAAAGCCTGTTCAAATCAGTGGAAAGAGTTTCATTAACTTCAATGTTTTTCTTTTATGAGGCCTTTAATAGAGGTTAATATGACCATCTGTAGGGCAGACCCCTAGAGATGGTTTTGGGACACTGCCTGCATACAGGCAAAAATTTACCGGTGAGAGGTTTATGGGGCCGTGGTCCCCGTCAGCGCTGCTTAATGTTGCATATTTGCTCTAGGTCATGTGCCATGGGTGAACAGCTCCCACTGCTATTCCTACTGCTGCTGAATCTGCCACAATTAAAATCACCTAATTACATACTGTTGCATACTTCTATTGCTTTTCAGTAAATCTTTGAAATGACTTTAGAAAGACAATGTTAAAAATATTCAGGTGATACAGTTCTATTCCATATCTCCTTTTATGTCTAACATTGTACCACATGCTCCAAAGTATCAACTACGCAGCTTTCCTTAATCTGAGACTATCAGCCTCGTAAAGAATGGATGAAGTTGCTGTTGACTTTAATGATACTGACCCAATGTGGAAGCTCAAATGAATGAGTATCAATACAAAAAATGAAAGTATGTGGCAGTTACCCATTTTTAACATCCATACGTTTTCTGTGGTTTTGTTTCATTACTTGTCATTTGTCCTAAGGTGTGATGATAGTACACTTGCAGTGTTTGACCCTGAGAGGTGCTGTGTGTCCAAATCTACTAGCTTCAGTAGGGGTGATGGGAGCTCCAGCCTGAGGGAATTAGGCCCTGACAAAACTTATACTTGTTATAGTGGTTCTTGTTCTAGCCATAAAATAATTCTGCATGTGAAATTTAAGGAGCCAAGCTCATTTATATGCCAGTGCTCAGAATGGTTTTTAGTACACATCTATTTCATATTTCACAGATCTTTCAGTGCTTGAGCTCTAGGCCAATACAAAGCGTGTACTAGTTATCATCTATTATGCCCTTTATCTGAGGCTTTCCCCAAACTTGTTGAAACTCTTGAGTCTTCAGATGTGCCACTGTTTACTTGTCTTACATCTGCTTGTACTTGTGCAATGTGATTGAATGTTCAATAATGTTTCTGTAATTTTTGTTCCTTTTTCTGATTTATGTAGTACATAGGAATCTCACAGGGGGGTCAGGACTCCCACTGGAACAGGTGTTACTTTTGAGCATATGAGATAGGACACAGTCAATGGTCACAGTGGACAGAGCCTGCTTGTGTGTAATCACAAGAAAACAGAGAGATTACATTCATCAGTGTAAAAAGCAGTAGGATGAGCCTATCAGATATCTGCCTTCTGCCAAATTTCAAGAGACACCAGGGCAAAACCAAGTTTTAATCAAGTTTGAAAATAGGTCAAGCAGTGGGTGCTTATCAGGACTTCCTCCCAAGAGTGAAGGAAGCCCACAGGCAGTTTTTGAACAAATGGGTGCTGAAAGTTGCCTTTGCTTGCAAATTAGCAAGTTAGCCAGCAAAAGAGATGAATTATGGTACTGTTCCTGCTCACACTTTTTGGCGAGGTGCTACACACAGTCTTAAAAACTAGCACCACACCTTAGGTTCTAGATGCCTGCCATTTGCCTCCCTCTGCTCCTGGCTTCCTCACATAGCTTGGTGTGAGTGCTGTTAGTATCAACTTGCGTCCTCGTATCTTGCCTACTAAAAAGCTAGGAATGTGGCCATATAGCACAGGAGGATGTTAGGATGGGGAGAGAGATTTGTGTTCAGTGTCTGACAAGGAGTCAGTGAGGGAAGGCAAAGAGAGGACAAAAGGTTCAATGCAAGCAACCATGAAAATTATCTTGCAGAAAGAATTTGTATGTATAAAAACGGAGTCAGATTGTATTTATTGAGGCATTTTATCAAGATAGTAGATAATCAAGGCTTGGACAGAGTTCTCTGAGTGAATGAAGAGGGACATTATTCAGGAAAAAATGGGAAGATTTTGGTACAAAACAGTAATGAAGACCTAAAGAGATCATGAAGCAAGAAACAGTTTATGAGCTCACTGGCGGTTGCATAATGATTTTGTTCGCTATTAACAAGCTATGAGACAGCATGAAAGGCTGAGATTTAGCTGATAGCTGAACATACGTAAGAGGCAGCCAAAGAAATATGCCAGGTTTCCACTTAGAATTGAAGGAGATGTAGGATGGAGAGGCAGCCTGTGAATCAGCTATGACATAATTGTGGTTTTGTTTGGGATTACCTGGAGAAAAGACAGAAAGGGAGAAGGGGTGGGATTCAAAACTGAGCCCCGTGAAACTCTCCCAGGGAGCTGAAGTGGCAAGAGGGAGGTTCTCCAGCTGATACACTGAAGGAGTACCTAGAGAGTTAGGAGGAAATCTAGGAGGGAAGAGAGTCATAGTAGTAAAAGTTTTCAGAAAAGTTTTGAAGTTAGGAGTGTTGAACTTTGCTGGCAAGTTGAAGATGGAGTAACGTCTCAGAGCTCTGGCTAGGAAGAAGTCATCAGAAACTTTGGCAAGGTGCATTTTAGTGGAATGCAAGGGCCAAAAGCCAGACTGGGCCAGAGCCTAGCATGGGTCTGGAAGAGAGCAATGCCAGGAGTGTTTCAGACAGTGTATTCAATGAGCTTAGAGTGAAAGATGTGAAAGGAAATGGGGCAAGAGCTGGAAATACAAAAGCAGTTCAGAGAGATCAGGAAATAAGCTTTTAGGTTAGGAAACTGAATCAAGAATCAGAGGGTAAAATAAATTGGGGATGCATGTGCACAGGCTGATATTTAAGTGAAGGCTATTAGGGATAAACTACTCTTATAGCTACTAAGAAGAAATAAGCAAGGATTTACAGATATTACTAGTGTTCTTGTTATCTAGTCTATTGATATCCTCTGTTAAACCTGGAGATGATTCCCATCTTTGAGAAGTCCAGAGAAAGAGGAGCACTCCTTTGACCTAGAATGTGGAGTGTTGTTTTAAAACTTTTGCATAAACTTTTTATACCAGTACCTTTTAATAACCAACTCATTGGCCCTAGATGCTCCTTGGAAGATCTCCCACTAATTTTAACATGACCTCGATTGTGTCCTTTTTGCCAGATGTTTAACAAGCAAAGATGAAAACATGTGGCTTTTAATGAGCTTTCTTTCATCTACCAGCTTCTATCGTCTCCTCAGCACATCTACAAATAGAATAATAAAATATAACACAACTATTCCTTTTAAGAGCCCATCTTTTAAAGGATGTCACAATGAAAGAGGCCAAAGGATGACTAATAGTGAATAAACAGCAACGCCTCTTGCAAAACCTTTCTGATTAACGTTTTCCCCTACCCATGGCTTCAGTGAATAATGTAACGTTAGGCAAACTTTTAGAATAAACACATTTGATTATGCCAGAGAAAATCATTTTCCACTGTAACTTTCCCTGAAGTCTTCTCTGGATTCATATTAATTTTTCAGGTGAGAAAAATACCTCTTTAACAGCATAAAAGTTCCACTGAACATATTTTAATAGTATGAACCTGAGTCTGGACCTGTTTCAGAAATGCCAGCATATTACAAATCACTCATTATTTGAATTTGTTCTTATCTTTTAATGTTATTCTCTGTTCAGTGGGCTGATTAGCATTCCAATGGTCCACATTCAAATTTCACTTACTTCTTTTGGTTTTGGAAGGAAGACTTCTGTCAGCTGCATGAATTAGACTCTATCAAAAAGATGAAGTATTCGAAGTTGAAGGTATGGTGGAAAAGCAGCAATTTCTTTAAATTTCAGTATCTGATTTCTTCCTGGGATTTATGAGCCTTGCCCAATTCATTGTCTTTGTAAAAAGCAGACTATCAGAAAGGTGGTCTTGTTTGAGTACAGTTGAAATTTGTTTGTCGTATACACATAGTAGTTGCTTGTGCTTATTCTATATACAAAGGATGCATCAGATCTGGCCTTCTTGTCAGGCCTCTGGTGTGGTTTAGAAAGCACTGTTCACTTGTTCTGTCTTGTGGCAGGGCCTGTCTTATAAAGCAGGGTTTTCTGAAATAAACATATAGGAATATGTGCCTTTTACACTCATTTTTTGGCTGCTCATGGAAAAAAGAAACAAGAAAAGCTCTAGTGTAGCTGATATCGTCCTATTTAAATTCAAATGATTATACATGCAAAATACTTCATGGCCTTTATTCAGATCAAGTAAACACTCACAGAGAGAAAACAGTGGTTGATAATAATAATCATCAATGTTAGTAATAGATAACCAACTTTAATCCTGTGCCTGGGAGCTACCTTAAGAGATGGTTTGGTATACTGATTAATAGGCCATAAATTAAAGAGGGCATTAGAATTTTCATCATGTTTTGATGGGTTTTCATTCAAGAATGGTTTTGGCCATCTCACCTATGCCCCTAATTTGTAAGTTACTTCTCTGTAACATGCCTGAACATACTTTCCATGCCCTGACAGAATAAAGTACATGGCCATGAGAATGAGGACGTTCAGACACCATTGTGGCTAGTCAGAGTAGGGGTTCCTAACAATGCAGCTTTCTGATTAACCTTCTGATTAACTATTTTATTTTWTTTTTTGGCGGGAGGGTAGGATTCCTTCCCTGAGCCATGATACTGGCAAGAGTCCATGCAGATACTGCTCACTAAGCAATAAAGCTCTCTCTCAGGGGTCTGTCTAGCTCCTTTGAAAGTCTTTCTCTGGGGGGTCTTCCTGTTGACTTCAAGAGGTGTTAGGTGGTGGGGGGTTTTTTTGTTTGGTTGGGGTTTTTTTACATATCTGACCAAGTAATGGAAAATACTAGCAAACCTTTAGTAAAAGGCAGTACACTCAATTCATTACTGCTGAGGCAAATACATTTCTAATTTGCTTGTAGTATGGCAAAAGGAGCTTTTATGATTCCGCTCACCTAAGGTTTTTTAGTTCTGGTATGTGGAATAACAGGATATTCTAAACATCTGCTGTGCGTGTTGGAAGGGTTAGAGCAAAATCAGAAAGAAGCAAGTCACTTTATTCTTCATGACTAGCTAATGCTAAATCAACTTGACAGGTGTTTCTCTTTTCTACCCTTAGCTAAAAATGGCAACAAGAAAGGTGAGAAAAACAAGAGGAAGAATGAAAAGATGCCAGATGGTGACTCACAGAGTCAAAGTGCCTATGCAGACGTCAGAGAAAGTATGTGAAGATCATTTAAAGCGTCTCTAGAATGCTTGGTTTTAGCTGATAATCCCTCTAGCCCTGTTCAAATTAAATTACAAAGAATTTTCTGAAGAGGTCGTTGACATACATCCAAGTCCTCCTCTTGACATAAAATAGTTCCCTTCTGCTGAAGTAAATACTAACATTGACAAGTAAGGATTTGCACTGTGTTATTATAGCTAAGATGGAGACCATGAAAGATAAGCATTTTATTCCTTATTTACACAATGGCTTTATAGTGACTTTTTGTTTCTGGAGTGGTGTTTAAAGGAGCTGTCTTATAAAAGGGAATCAGGCCCAATACACTGTAAAATATATTTTGCAAGAATGTCTTGAAAAAAGTTATATGAGATATCACTAATATGCAAGAGCTGGAGAAATATATTTTACTCTTGGATTAGCAAGAGTGAATAATTTCCTATTCTGACAGAGTAGTGAGCCTTAACCTTGCACTGCATGGTCTTTGTGTGAGCAGGTCAGGTGAAGGACAACAGCACAATCACAACTGTGGTTCCTGTGCTGTGGATTCATGTCCACGGTGGTTTGACCTGATATTCCAGAAGATCGCACAAAAGCCAGCAAGATTCAGCAGACTGTAATGACTTGCAGTAACTATTGATCATGGGTGAAGCTGAATTGTCAATTTAATGGTGAAAATACCTGGATACAGTATTAATCTTCTACTTACTTCTAGTCATTTACAGTCTGAGAATACTGTAAGCATACAGTGCTGTTACACAATAAATATATAGTTCTGCTACTGCTTTCACACAAGCGTTAGCACGATGATGTATCTGGAAATGTGCTGCTGCATCCAAGAGTCCACACAAGAAACATAATGAATTACATAATGAATGAAATGAATGAAATTACATGAATACATAAATTAAACATGGCTCATGTACTGGAAACACTTTTTTCTGAGTTTATCTACTCTGTATTTTCTAGCTACTGACATGGAAAATATAACATTCAAAGTGAATAGTGTAGCTGATTAATTTAACTGTCTTTTTTGGGAGGGTTAATCACTTACAGACCTATTCTGGGTTTAACTTCTTTTTTCCATTCATGGGAATTGTCTAACAGGCTTCTTGTGTGAGCGTATGTCAGCTTTAGACTGCTTGTGAATTAGCTGGGGTGTGTAACTGGCAATAGTGTTGTTCTGCTGTGATCAACATGATTCTTAAGGACCCAGCTCAACAAACAATGCAAATTAAATGTTCATGAAGTTGATATTCTATTCATTTTTTTTTACTGACACTCTTCTAGCAATAAAAGAGTTTTGAAAGAAGGGTGGTCTGATGTTCAAGACAGCAGACTGCAATCTAAGAGAGAAGCTTCTGGCTTTTCCAATGTATAGACTCTGGTGACTAACCAAGGCAGCACCCAAAGCCATGGAGACTTTCTATATGCAATGCCTGTGGAAAGTTAGATGCCTGTGAAGGGGTCCAGCCAGTATAGAGAACGTGGAGAACACCAAGGAGGGGTGCATGTCTTGTTGACTTTCTTCACTTGTAGGATTGAAGAGAGACAAGTGACCTTAGAAATGTGGCCACATGTAGGGGTGATTTTGGTAGTGGTGGCTGGTACTGCAGCTGATCTTTCAGTACTTCATCCCTTGGGAGTTAATAAGAAATACTAGAATAATAATCAGAGCAGGACTTCTCTTCCCCTAATCCTTATGTTTGAGAATCATGCTCATCTTTGTTCTCCAGCCCTCATTCAGCTCTTCCTGACCTTATGAAAAGTGGAATAGCTCCAAGAGTTTGGGCTGAGAGCATGTAAGCCTTAGCAGCTTGACGTACAGCAACATTCCCTGTGAGGTGTGTGTTCATGTCAGCACTTAGAGTGGTTTAGCCATCAGGGCAATTGCTTGAAGTGAGCTAAAGGAAAACATCCTGTGCCATTATTTTGGCTGGTGGCTATGTTTTGAACAGAGCCTGGTATGTTAGACACATTTAAAGCCTAATACCACTGTCCTTTATGCCCAGTACATTTCACCTCTCGCCTCTGGGAAACACATATTAAAGAACTGTTTGAATATACTTCCGTTATCATCACAAACTTAATATATATGCATTATAGACTTTATTCCTTCTCCTGGACAAGAGGGACTGACGTTCTAACAACGTGTGCATACACTCAAGCAAAACTCCACCCCGGTCCCTGTGATCAGGCTACCAGGGCTAACACTGTAACAAACTGAATCTGTGCTGATCATGGTAGAACACAGAACCAAGAAGGTTACAACAATTTGAACACCTATCTGCTACAATCTCCACCCCTTGTCTCTATAAACTAGACTGCTTTAACATCATAATTTTAACTCTTATGACAAACTACAGGCCTTGTCCTTGCAAAACGCACAGCCAAGCTCATTATAGCCATTTGAATATTCATTCATTACAAACTCCACACTTGGTGCCTCCACAGGGTACCTCCTTCGTGGAAACAGCAGGCTCGGGCCATTGCTCCACATATCCCTCGCTCAGCTGATCCCAAAGCCCCGCTCCGGGGGTGCCCATATCCCCCAGCAACTACCATCCCAGGCAAAACAGTCTCCACTGGGGGAATTTCACTTCGTTTCGTTTACTGCCAATTAACAAACTTTCATTGCCGATTCGGGTACTGAGAAGCAATGAAGACATAAGCAGTTAAAGGAGCACCTAGGCAAGCACCCTTCCTCCCCTCGCCCAGGCTCTGCTGCAGCCCGACACCCCCGGCCGCTGCCCCGCTCCCTCCGCGCCTTGCACTCCGTCTCGGCCAGGTCCTCGGCGAGGTGACGCCGGTGCGGGAGCTGGGGTCAGTGCCGGCGGGTTTCCTTCTGCCCTGCCTCGCTTCCTACTCTTTTATTCCGCTGTTTCTTGCTTCTCACTGCTTCCCTCTGCCCCGGTGCGGGCCCCGCCGTGGGCCGCAGTCCCTGGGGTGTCCTTGCCCTGGAGCGCCTCCAGCCGTGCCCCAGCAGCACCCCTCCGTCCCCCTTCTCCAAAACGGCCTCTCCCCACGCGCTCCCCTTCGCGTGTCCCCCTCGCCGCTGCCGCCCTTGGCTGATGCGCGGGAGCCGCGGCGCGGGCGCTGCGCTGCGCAGCCGGTTTCAGAGCCGGCTGGAACCGGCTGGAACCGGCCGCGACTGGCTGGGGGTGGTTTCTGCAGCCGGCAGGCGCCTGCTCYCCAAACCCTCCCGTTTATGCCCAGTGCAGTCCCCGGTTTGCCTTTTACCTGTTTCCTTGTGTGAACTTCAGAAAGCAAAACAGTTTCCTTCTTGACCCCGTTTTAATGGGAGTTGTGTGTGAGCGGGTAGGGCAGAGCGAGGCCAAACACGGCCCTCCTGCAGCACGTCCGAGGCGTGCTG
The DNA here is from genome assembly GCF_003343035.1 of Apteryx rowi. NCBI lineage: Eukaryota > Metazoa > Chordata > Aves > Apterygiformes > Apterygidae > Apteryx > Apteryx rowi. The sequence goes on from NW_020448641.1 coordinate 4,636,338, forward strand.
GGGACCGCCGGGGCGCCTTAATCATCGCAGCGTGCGGGGAGACACCGTCTGCCAGGGGAGCAGCTGAAACCATCCCCGTCTTTCGCAGAAATTAGAGTATTTTTATGTTCACCTCTTCAGAGATACTGTATTTTATGGTGACAGGTTTACGGCTCTGCTCTTCTGTCAGAGTCCTCCTAAAACATCTGTCAAGTGAAGGGAAAAGTTCAGCATATTTTAAGAGAGTTGATTTCAGATCTGCGTGTAAGCACTTCCTTCCACCACCACCACCACTACCACCCCTATCACCAGTTTTGGCTTCAACACAAATAATCCAAGCTGTGACCACGGCTACCAACATATGCAATGCAAAATGCTGCAGACATGTTTGAATTATTTGGTATTGCTAAAAATAAGCAGGCAACAAATACGTATTTGGGGTTTTTTGATGCTTGAACACCAGTCAAATACCAATCATACTGACATTTTGAGAGAACCCCTTATACAAAAGGAATAGCATGGGAAGCTTTTCAAAATATGGCAAAAAATGCTAGTATAGGAGTTATGCAGCTAAAATGCCACAGAGCTCTTTGAAAACATGGAGAGAAAATAGCACAAAACTATTCCTCCAGAAATGCATTCCGTATTTTTATTCCGTAATCCTGAATCAGATTCTGTTTCTCACCTGTTAGCAAGTTGAAAAGCACTTCTTTGCGCTCGGGGAAGCTTGCCTCCAAGTTTTTTCCCCTCCACCTCATACATACAGCGCTTTGCAAGGTGGAGAATGCCTGTGCTTGCTAAATCCCTGCTGCTGTTGYGGGTTGGAAGGAGGACGGGCTCTCCAAGGCAGCACCTGACTTAGTGATAAATCCCAAATCATGGCCTGCATCCTTCGCATCAGCCCATTCACGTTTTGCAGCAGAGATGAAGACTCTGTTGGTGACAACATATGCTGTTGATRGCACAACAGTGTTCTTCGGGTGAAGGATGTCCACCTCAGCGGGCAAGTAGTATATATTTGGATTTATTTGAATGGGTTCCTGAGCAGTCCTCATTGGGTCTGCAGGTAAGTATATCACTTTAATATGAATCTTTGGACTTTCATCCTTGAGCAAGCATACTTTTTAGCATGCATGCAATTTTGAACTCACTGATAACTCACATGATATCTTTTGAAGCTTCTGACACACTTAGCTTTGCTTCATTGAGACCTCCTGTGTGCTAAATGCCTGTGGTTATGAGCCTTTGCTGGACCAGGGTTGATTGTTAAACAAAGCAGAAAAGATGTTTAGACAGAATGAATTTTGGGAATCTTTTTTGGACTGCGCAGAGCAGCAAGCTCACGGGAAGCTGGAATGAGGAGGAAGGACCTCCGAACACTCAGTCATTTGATTTGGAGAGTTGCCCACCCTTTGAGATACTTGCCTAAACCTTGTTTGAACTGTGTCGGCTCCTTTGCTCAGTGGCATGGTGCTGGAAGCTTCATAAGAGCTTCCCTGCTGGATCTTCAGTTCTTTCCTCTGAAATATTGAGAGCCAGGCCTTTCTCACGCAATTTTTAGCAATTCTCTTTCTGCAGACAGGAAGCTTGGAGGCTTGTGAAAATGCAGAGCACTCAAAATTTAAGAGATATTAACTGAGTGTTTAAAACCACAGGATCCGGGTGCTTGCTTGGGCTTGAGGCAATTTTTTCTTTTTGCTTTTTTTTTCTTAGTTCTCTAAATTGGCTCCCCCATCACTAGCTTGAAGGCAGGTATAGAGGAGGAGGTAAAACGGAAGGACGAGGGCATGCGGGAAGTGCCATCTTCACAATGGGCATCTGAAAGCTGAGAAGGTTAAAATCCTTTGGGAAGATTAGCAAAGGCTGCACGAGAAGCACAGCTGGTGAAACGTGGGAAAGACGGAGCATGACTGAAGTGTGCTTGCGTGTCTTCTGAACTCCTTAAAAATCATGTCCTTTTCAGAAATGACTAAGGAATAATTAACTGACTGTGCAAACTGGGCTCTGTGCTTAGATTTCTTCATCGCTGGTGCATTTTTCAGTGGGATGCCTCTGCTGTGCTGTTTTTTTTTTCCCCGCAGTGGGCCCAAACCCCGGGTCATGGACCTGCTCCCAGGGAGACCTTCCCTCCCACACCCATTGCTTGCGCCCCAGCAACTTACTCTTCTGCTCTTTATTTATTTTTTATTTTTTTTGAGCCTGGTCACATTTCAATCCCTGCCTGGATTTTATTTCCCTAAATCCTAGAGATTTAATTGTTTCTTGAAGCTTTACTTTCTGTTGCTTTGAACTTTTAAATACTTTATTAGCTTTCAGGGTGATTTTCATGGGTGCGTCAGCTTGGACTTAGGGTGCTCTAAGGGAAAGAAGGCTCTGTTATATGAGTTTCTAAATCTTTTGCTTTTCAGGACCTCTGGGTATATCAAAAGAATCTCTAGTTATTTTCTGTGTGCACTTGGCCATTGTTTTCAACCCCTCACTTGAACAGTTTTCCACTGGGCTAAAATGTATCAGCTACTTCTGACTTCTTTAGTACTGTGTTAGAGCTGAGCCTGAATCAACAAACCAATAAAGTCTGTCAAAAACAATAATTACATAAAAAGCAAAACAAACCAACTAAACTTATTTTTTCTTTTACTGTGCTCAAGAAAATGCAGACTGATTCCTTTTTAAGGGTTGRGAAGGAGCACAGAGTTTGAAATCAAGTTACTTGTAACCACACAACTTTCTTCTGAAATCACTGTATGAGCAATAGCTCCAGACACTATGATGACTTCTATGCTTTATGAGAAGTGTTTATTTTTAATCATTGTTATTATTATTTCATATGAAACAATAACAACAGATGTGTTAAAAAAAAAAAAACTGTACAAATGTCTAAAGTTACCGCTAGATCAGACACAGCAGGTCTTTATAAAACTGAGGCTTACACTTTATAAAAGGTTTTAAAACCAAGTTGGATTGATTTTAGGTRTTTCCTGTCACAGGCTCCCTATATAGGTCAAGTATTTAGCCCAGATGTGCAACCTGGAGGAGGGAGAGACAGGAACGGAGGCCAGTCTGTGCATGGTGACAGTTGTGGGTGGAACACACAAATAAACTCTCTTAACCTTGAATATTCATTCATACCACCTCAGTGATTCTTCCTTGTATTGGGCAACAAATTACTACTGTTACAAGAACAGGGATGTTAATTGGAAGAGGCTGGTTTAAGCAAATTTTGATCTCTTTTCTCTCCTCATTTTCGTATGATTGTTTTCTTGGCAATCTCTGCTGAAGTGTTCAGCCCTCCTTCCTGCTCTATACATCGAGGTGTGTGTGTGTAATTATGTGTTCGTCTATATGCAGGGGAAGCAAAAGGTAATGTCACTTCTGATTAGCAGTGTATTCTTTGGGAAGATTTAAAATTGGCAAGGATTAGTTTTTCACAAATCAGCAGGGAAGAAATGACTCTAAGAAAGATTGTCCTGAAGTATTCACACAGGTCTCACTGCAGTTACAGGCTATTTCTAGTCTACGTTTTGTTGGTAAATGCACATTTTTAATTTTAATCATGAAAAATGAAAGTAAGGTAGTTAAAGATGACATTTCAGCTTAGAGCTAAGATCATTAGTGACTGTCTGCTGCCTAGAAAGATGGCTCATACTACTTTGTCACCATACTCTAGTGCTCACTTGCTCCCACCAAGAGCTAAGTCAGAAAGCTAAACTGATAGAAAACCTAGTCTACTCAAAAACCCAAGAACTGTGGAGCAAAGTGATCTTATCTTCCTCCCTGACTGATTTGTGTTAAACTTCGGACTACTTCATAGAGGAAGATAATGCATCTGTTTCAATATCATCTCCAGCACACTTTCCACTTTTTAGGACAGTTTTGTCAATGCTAGAGCTTAAACTTGGTTAAAAGTTGAATGGCAGTAAGTAGCATGGACCAGGAAACAGCTATTTCTGTCTTCTCAAGTGTGACAGATTTACTACTTAGCAATGGAAGTGACTACAGTAGCGGTGATTAAAAGTTAATGGTGCATCAGCACTAATGAGAACTCTTTCACAGCCTTTGAAGTTTTTCCTGCTCTATGTGTGTGGGTTTAATGTGTGTGGGGGAGAGAGAGAGATGGAGAAAACTGGGTGATACCAGAGTAGTGCCATTCATTTCGGTGGAATCATGCTTTTTTAGAGAACTGGTGGAGTTGTTCATGCATATTTCACCACTAGGTCTACTGCAGTCTCAGGTGTGTAGTTCTGATCCTCGTGACRGAGGATATATGGTCCCTTTCTTTTGTCCTCCCACTTGGATACTTCTCTTGTGCCGCCTGGGATTCCTGTAATGCTCCAAAAGGGTGTCTCTGCAGCAAAATCCTTAAAGTAGACAGAATTCCTGACAGATGTCTATTCCAGGACCCAAAATTTTGGAAAATTTCCAGGTTATATATGTCTCATTTAGTCAACTGGAGAAGCAGCACCCTGTTATTCAGGAATATGCTACAGGGGTCTTGAATTAAATTCACCTAATTGGGCATGACTGAAGATTTATAGGAACAGTCTAGGAAGAGAATCCAAGGCTGTTTTGGAGCTAATCAAATGGAAAAGTTTTGGATGAAGGAAAAAGTTTTCATATTTTTGCTAATTTGGAAATTTGTTACCTAGTTAGGAATCGAGTTATTTTTTCTATCCCATGTCAGGTTTTGGTGTCATAATATAGTCTTCTTASAGACTACACACAAACTTCTTATACTAGACATTGATATTGATCTGGCTGGATGCATTTTTTTTTCCTTTTTCTCTCATTTTGGTAAAATATTGTGATATCAGCCAGGATCCTGATCCTGTAACAGATATATGTCCTAAACTCTATTTAATTCTTGATCAAATTAAGGAAGGACATTTGCACCTATRTGATGGTGTTTAAGGAATTTCCTGACTATGCTGTCACTCTGGACAGTTGTGCAGGGAATGTGCTATACTTCACTAACTGCGGAGGTACTTGCTTCTGTATAAAATTCCTACTACACCTTTCATATGAGGAGGGCGGAAAATATTTGTATCATGATAAGTCAATTTTATACCTGTACAATGGTTTTCATGCAGTCGTACTGTTTTGGTAAAATATGCTCAAATGGAAATGTAAAAATGGTTAAACGTAAGTACTTTAAAGATGTCTTGTTTATTGGGCCAGAGTAGTATCTTAAGATAGTAGTTGTTTTCTTTCTTGATTTTGTACTTGCTAATGGTATTCCAAGTTTAGATGTTATTTTTAATAGATGCRATTAATGTTCTTCTTGTAGAATCTTTGGTCTTGCAGTATATCTCAGCAGTTTGATGTTTTAAGATATTTCTGGCATGAGCACATTGGACAAATATCCATTTAAAATAGTAACTTTAGTCCTATGTTCAGCCTTTCTGAAAGCGGTCTGAGTCAGTTTTTTGTCTCCATTGTTTGGCTAAGTCTATTTGTCTGGCTCTGGAAAAAAAAGAATGGTTCTTATTTTTGATGGCTGTACTCAGTTTTGTGGGTTTAGTTGGAACTGCAGAAAGTCTTCRTCCTGTCCTTCAGACAAACATCAGAGGAGACATTTTAAAATTGCTAGCACTTAAGTCAGCCTCACTCAAAGTTCATAATAAAAAGTTAAGAATTGATCTGATATTTTTATAGCTGTATTTTTTAGCCATTAAAGGGAATAATATGACTTTTTCAGAGTGACTAAATGCACATACTGCTTTGTAGAGAATGTGGAGGACTCGTCAGGTTTGGATACAGATGAGTGGATACCTTTTATTACAAACATCTGGAAACCTTTCCTGGGACTATGCCTGCAGTGATACTTAAAGGCTGCATATGGTGATGGTCAATACTGTAATTCAGCTTGCTCCCTCATCGTTTTTTTTGTTAGGGCTGGAAGCCTTGACCAAGTCTGAAATATGAGGCGCTGTTGAATTCCTACCCTGGTCCTTTGCACAGGCGTACAGCAAGGCAGGAGTTTCGCAGGTCCCAGTTTCCGATTGTCCTGTCTGCATCCCCCCCCCTCCCTTTTTTCTCTTCCTTTCTCTTTAAGTAGAGAGATACAGGGAAGGAGAGACAAGGGCAGTTTAAGACACGTCCTGCTCTGTAAATAAGCAGAAGAAGCAACGAAACAGGGAAAGGCAGTTCAAGCTGGAAGGTGAGCTTCCTGAACATCAGTGCAGATATATTTACTGGTGAGCTGTGCCCCTCTCGCAGTATTAGGGACCCCAGATTGGTTCTGATGGCCATATGCACAGTATGCATATCCAGCTGCAGAGACTGACTGCATTGGCTTGTTCAGTGTGGGCTGCAGCTCTGAGTCGTATTTCTATACATACCCACCTCTCCTCTTTGATATACAAATGCGTCTGTGGGCACATATGGTTGCTTCTTTCCCATGAACAGAAGGGCTACAGTTAGCAAGATTCAGACCTGGGAGGAAAACTGTGAAGTGCTGCTGTGCCCGAGCATGTTGATTTTATGCATGTTGGACAGAGCTTCTGCATTGTCCACATCATAAATCACATCGCCTTCTAGGCAACCTATGATGGTGGCAGCAGCATGCTGCTCAGGGAAGGTTATATGGTATCTGAAGTTTAACTGAGTCTCTTGAGTCTGAAAACTTGGCTAGAAAGCCTCCAGAGAACAGGCTTTCTGGAAATTCCTGCTTCCAGCTGTGCCAGGAATCATAGAAACTCATCCTGCTAAAGGTGCTATTTTGTCATATCTAGAACCAGCCACAACCCTGGATGTCTGAGGGAGCAAAAATGTGAAAAAATAGTAAAAAAAAAAGTGTACTTTCTGAATCTCAAAAATGTTTTGGTTTATGTCCAATGTGACCTAAAGGGTCAAGATAATTTATTCTTTACTTGCCTTGGATTGCTGAATTTTCCTTAACCTTGGAAGCAGGAAAGGGACACTATTAGCCTTGCAGAGAGTCTGTACCCTGCAACCTTTAAAATAAATTGTGTGCCCAATTCTGCCATCTGGTGCACAGTGTTTAGGTAACATAGAGGGAGCAAGTTACAGTGTGACCTTTTGAAAAAGCATAAATGTCTATAATAGAAATATAACTGACCTGTTCCCCTATCACAACGAGACTGGGAACATATAAAATATAATAGTCTGGTTCAGATTTCGTGGCTTTTTGACTGTGGTCACACAGGAAAGTGGTTCATTTGTGTCCAGTTATGTTACAGATATCTCTATCCTTTACAGAAGCAGAGGAAAAAACAAAAGTTAAAAATGAAGCAGAGCGTAGGCTGAATTAATAAATAGTGCATAGAAATAGAGAGTGAGAGAGAGAGAATATGGTGTGATATATATGAGGCATAATCAGTATACATCCATATGCCAGCATAGCTTTGGCAGAGCCTTTTGTTTCTGCAACACAATGCAAAAAAACAGAAGTAGTGGTGTTCATTTTGTAAGGGTTCATAATGTGTTCTTAGCTCTGATTAAGGCACCATTTCTGATGTTCCTGAACAGCAACATTTGAATTTTAAGGGCCAGTCAAGAGCTGAGGTAGGAGAATCCGGAGGTGTTAAGTGTCTTTGCACCACGGAGCTCTGCGTGCTGCTGGTAAGAGGTGTGGTAAGGACACGACTTTTTTGGCCTTRCCTTTTAATAGGGAGTGGGCAGATCCCTGGTTCTCCCTCACAGCGCGCTCATCTACATTTCTGCTGTGTGATGTAGGTAAGAAGAGAGCTGTTTCGTTTGGATAGCAAGGGCAGTGAATAACAAACACAGTGGGTGAAGGCTCCTCAGGCCCTTGGCGCTGAGCAGGATGCGGTGCTGGTGCAGCCGTATCGGCTTGTACCCTTGGCTTTGCACGCAGGGCACTTCCACCCGGAGCTGCCGCTGCCTGTGGGTGCGCTCTTAGTGTGAACGGCAGAGTCTCACTCGGTATTTGGCTTCACCTAAAGCCCAGGGAAATATTCTTCCTGATTTAAGAAAGCTTTGGATCCAGAGCCTCATACCAGAGTTGCTTTTTGTGGTTTCAGATCTAAAGCATTTTTTGTTAGTTTTTTTAATCTTCAGCAGCAACCATGAAGACAAATGTGTGTTACAGTCTTGTGATAATATTACCCTTTTACTTCCAAGAGAAGTCCCCAGTGTCTTAAACCCCATGCAGTATTTGCTGCTTGTGCTAGAAAAATGCATGGCTTTGATACAACATTAGAGCACAACTAATGTTGTCTTAGGATAGAGAAAATTTGGGGATCTATTTAATCCTTTATTTGAACTTCAACCTGGGACTATAATTTGGTATTTTAAATTCTATATAGGGGATTTGTTGTAAGTGTGTGTTGTTTGCTTTGTTCCTTTGCTGCCCTGGGAATGGTTTATAAGAAAAAAACAAATAAAAGCGAACTGTGTGCTTGAAGAGCCTTCATCTGCCTGTAGTGCTTCAATTAATCTGGGGTGCACAGGGGCCGGTGGCCTGAATTCAGACTAGGAGAGAAACTAGTTTGTATTACTAGCAGTATGTTGTGCATGAACAAAGTCAGAAGGTGGGAAAACCACTCAGACTGAAATCGATAAACCTGTTTCCAGGRAAAAGCTGGGGCAGACCAAGTATAGAATGTGACTCATGAACATCTGTGAAAATTTCACACTTCTGTGATCACATCTTCAAAACAGGAAAATTTAGCTAGACCATGTTCCCCCCACACAAGTGGTTTAAGACTGTAAATATAAGAAATTATTTAGAAAATGGAGAATCTTGTTCTGTTTAATTCAGCCCCCACAAAGGCTGCATAACAGTGAAGCACTCCAAACAGATATTCAGCAAGTAACTGCTCAGTAGAAAAGTGTATATACTGTTACTGCACTACTCAGGTACATTGCAGTATTAAAATACTTTGCATGTCTGTTATCTAAGTATTATTTGAGACACAGGAATTAGACTGACAGAGTTTCCATTAAAATTTTCCACTATTAAGAGATGAATTATCAACTATACTTTTCACAGGAAAACCTCTGAAGTTAACTATTAGGGTCAAACTTATTATGCTGACCTCATTAAGAGTATTTGTGTAAGACTATAATGATCTAAGAATTGGATCAGAATAGTATGAATAAAATAATAAACATTAAGGTTTTTATTCCTAAAAATATATGCTTAACTGTGTGTTTAGCTTTCATATGTCAGTAGCTTCACAGGTTTGCAGCTTCTTAGTTAATGATGTTCAAGTATTTTGCTTAAATGAGGCCTACATTCTGCATCTACCCTGAGCTGGTCCAGAAGAAGAAAGAGAGAATCAGGAGAGGGGATTAGACTATGTCCAAGTTTGATAAGTGAATGTGTAGCCATTTGCAGAAAGAAGAAACTGGTATTGATTACAGTAATAGGTTACTACTAGAAATAGGGATAGCATCCCAGAGCACATCAAACTGGCACCATACCGGATCCCCTTCCCAGCACTGACAAGTCATCTGTCATCGGTCGGCGCATCCTGGTCCTTCTCGCTCTCCCTGTTTGGGCAAACACTGGCCCAACAAAGGCCCCGATATGCGGCATACGTTTTCTGACGCTGTAAAGTGGCCGGCATGAGAGGGCCTGATTTTTAAAGGAGCTTTAGTCCGTTGTTGCCAGTGAGAATTTTGTCTGGGCTGCATTACTGAAAATCATACTTGCGATGTATATTTTGACAGAAAATGCCCAACTTACAGAAATCAGTTACACTGGAAGGATCATGAGGTGATCATGTTTATCACAGTGAAAATCTCACCCAGCTTCTACTAAAGTCAGTGGGAGTTCTGCTTTTGACTTTGGTGGTGCAGGCTTAAGGCCCAAATGCACAGCTACAGATACCAACGAAGAAAAATACCTGGCACTAAACCCATCATTTGTATAGAGAAAATTCTCTGTCACTTTACGTCAATGCTGTCTGGATTTCCACTTGTCTCCTCAGGACTGTTACATCTCTATAATATAACAACCCTTTTGCCCAAATAAATGTTTTGAAGTGCAAGTGGATTCATATCTGTTTAAAAATGACAAAGCTCCTGGAGCTAAAACATATTTGAAATCACAAAAAATAAATAGTCAGTCAGAGTACATTCAGCTTCCAAATGTCAGGGAGACTGTCAGACTGCAAAAGGCTGATATTTCTCCTTTTACAGATCTGAGTATCCCTGTGTGTGAGGAGTTAGACAAGCACAGACTTGCGGAATTGAAAAGGATTATAGGTATGGCCCTTAAAAATCTAAATAAAAAGGAAACGTGCTGCTTTTTTTCTGTATGAAAAACAGAACATATTCCTAAATTGATGGAAAATATTCTTTAAATAAAGCGATCATTTGGCTGCTGTGCTCCCCAAAAAGAACAATAAAGAATGATTTCCTAAATGCATCCTTATTAGATAAAAGAGCTATAAAGACTATCAGTGCTTATCTGACAATCTTTATTTATAGCAGAAGAAAATAAAATAAATGAATAATTTAGGCAATAAAGATGAACATGAGTGTTTTCCCTGCCATATCTTCTGCTGATGAAATTAATCTGCATTTCTAAGAATGCCTGCTAATAACATTGTATGATAAAGAACAGATAATGTTGCAGCAGAGCAACTGTAAGGGGTATTTATGCTGCAGGTATAAAGATGACCTGCACAAGCTGTTTTTTTTAACCAGAGCTTTAGTGGAAGGTGGTGCATCAGTAGGGCACAGCCATCACGTAGCTGTCACTGCTCTCAGACCTGGGCTAATATCGCTGCACAGTGCAGAGCCAGGCGGAGACAGCAACTTGAGTTGGTGCTGGCCTGAGAAGGGATCTCAGTACCTCCTTCAGGTAGTCCCAGGATATGGGCAAGCCCTAAAATATAATGCAGCTTGTTGTAATGTTTGATTTCAAGAGATGAGGCTGTGACTGAAGTAATTCTGAAGTGTTTCCCCCACTCCCTGTGTCAAGGGACACATGATGGCTAACAGTACTGAAGCATTAGAAAAGCCTTGCTGGCCTTAGCCGTGATAAAATCATCCATCTGGCTGGAAGAAGCATAACTGAAAATATTGGACGTCATTGAGATATAGCCATTTAACATAGCTAATAGGAAAGTTATTTTGAAATGGAAACCTCACAAGAACAGTGTTCAAGATACAAATTTTATTAAATCTGATTCCAAGCCCTGTCTCTCTTTAGGCCTTGGAATTAATTAATTTGATCCAGACATCTTATTAGTGACTCGTTTCTAAAATGAATACCTATTCCTGGTTGAAAATCATGCGTGAAATCGTGGTAGATATGGGCCAGGAAGAGAGAAATGTCCACACCTGAACCTTTTCTCTGAACCTGTGAGTTTAATGCTTGTTGTTCTTTTGCTGTAAAACAGAAGTACTGTGGTTAGATACTGATAGGTTTTGTTAGTAAGTTATTATGTATGTAGTGCATGGATTTAAATGTCATTCAAAGCCAAAGTTAAATTTCCTGTATTTGTATGATTTCTCTTTTAACCCATTAAAGAAATTACCAAATAGTTAGATCGTTTCCAGTTAAATTTATAAGGTTTGAATTGGTGACTATTTGTGTTACCCAGTTTCTATAGCTTGTGTATTTATTTTCCAAACTAGCATGGAGAGTACAAAATCAGTAAGGCAGCCTGATAAACTGTGTGACAATTTCCATTATTATATGGAAGTTTTCCTAAAATTACATAAAATATATTAAAACAATGCTTTAAAAAGTACAGTTTTTATGAATGCCATAAATCAGTTCCTTTTCCTTTATATTTGTTAAACATAATTAGATTGTCCTGGATATCTCTAGTAGGTTAAGGAAAGAGTAAAAAAACCCAACCAAATAATTTCTCTAAAACTAAATTTGAAGTATGACTCAGGATACTTCTTTTTTTGTCCTGTAGTGAACTGGCAACTTTAGGTGGATTATATTACATTATAGTGAGTAACTTGGAGTTAATCAGACTGGGCTGTACTGGAAACTTTGCCTTCACCTTCTCTACACATTACGGATAAAAGTTTGTATTTGATATTTTGGTATAATATACTTCTCTTTTTATTGTATTATTGATGATGAAATTCATATACATGTGGAAAAAAATAATATTCCTAAAGAGTTAGCAATAAAATATTATGGCTATTTGTAGAAGACATAATTATGTTTAAAAGCAAAATCAAAGATTTTTTCTTGTAGAAAATGGCACAAATTCCATATTTTGTTGCTACTGCAAACGATAGACTTGATGAGTCCCAGATTATTAACCCTATGAAGACCTACATGGATGGAAACATCTAAAGGTCAATGGTCTTTTGTGAAGAATCCTGCTCTTCCATTCTCCGTTTGGGAGGGTCTCTGGAGAAAGGGAGGCTGACTGTGAAGGGAATGTCTTTTATAAATTTTGAATCAGGTGCTGGAGCAAAATACTTGTTTTTTCTTACGAAATTAAAAGAATAAATCTTTAAGTGATTTGGTAAATTGGTAAGTTAGTGCTACAACTTTACGGCTAGAAATGATAGCTTAAATTCTAGTTCTTATTTCCAGAGAAAGTGAGTTAGGTGCTCTTGTTCTAATTTACATAAATAACAGTGCATATAAAATCCTATTAAATTGATCGTAAAGATTCGAATGATTTCACCTAAAATATTGTAAGGCTTGAGGTCATTAAGAGAGGACAACATACTGTTAACAGTGTATTGCATAGTTTTCATCAGAGGTATCTATACTGCATATCATAGATAGCTACTGCCTGCTCTTAAAGCCTAATCTTGCTTTCATTGAAAGCTCCCGTTAAATTGAGCATTTCGTAATATTGGCCTGTTAATCCAATGCATTCACAGACAATACAAATAATTCATACTTAAAAAAATAAAGATCAGTCAGGCATGTTTAACTGAGATGTATATAAACATTTCTGAGATATTATTAGGCTTCAGTTTCTGTAGAAACAGAGATAATGGACACAAATATATGCAGGCAATTTTTTCAGTCTGTAAATAGCCCATGCTGCATTTTAAGAAGCTCTGCCTGAAATCCACAGGCAACCCAAGAATGTTACAGCTTTATAATAAATTAATAACGTTTCAGTCTGAATAAAACCAAACCTGCTTCTTCTATGTGCACTGATAAGTATTTTTTTGCTTGGTTTTCTAAAGAATGAGGCCTGTTTGGCTGCGCTGTGTGCGGAGGGGTTATACGCATGCCAGTGGTGTCTGTGCATGTCTCTCACTGCAGCAACACTTGAACCCTGTGGATAATTTCAGCCAAGTTTGACAGGCAGCTAGCAGCCTCACAACGAGTGCGTTCCTACGGGTTTCATGAAAATAGATCTCTGTATGGAAGAGAGAAATTCTCCTAATATCTCTTTTGAGGAAGATGGGACCACAAATTGTGCTGCTGTTAGTCATGCAGAGGAGTGGTAGGAGGAATACCAGGGGTGGGACAGCTCTGTAAGCGTTCGCTGCTCCCTATTAAATAACAGAAAACCTGAGTCTGAAATGCAATTTGGAAGAGACCAAGTTTCATTAGATCTATTGCTGATGGAGTTGGCTATTCACCTTGAGGAAAATTGTCTACCTTTTTATTAAGTTGTAGTAGTGCCTGTAGATTGCCCTTCTAGCCTTGTGTTAAGTGCAGCATATAAGCATAGAGTTAAGTGAAGTTTTATGAAGTCCTGAGTACATAAAAGCAGCTTGCTTTTATTATAAGCTCAAACCTGGTGTCTGATCTTGCCAGTACTTCCAAGTAGCCTTTGAGTACCTGAGAACTGTGAGACTGCACTCAGAAGAAAATATATTAAAGTGCAAAAGTTTGCAGGATTACACCCTTAGACTGATTTCCAAGTATGTCTTGATGACTGAGCTTGTTAAAGAAAAGCAGAAAGTTCCCAGCTCTATAATTTGCTCTCAGCAGAGCTTTGTCAGAGCCTAAGACTTGTTCTACTCAGAGTAAAATGAAAGATGAAACACTCATATATAAGGAAATACGATTAAAACAATCAGCCAATGAAACAAAAATCCTCTGAGCTACTCCTATCTCTGTTTTTCCTTATGCATCCTGTCTCTTCTCTGTTTTGGATAATTAGATTGAAAGCTCTTCTAAATGAGGAACTGTCTACATTTTGTCTCTTGTGTAATACGAAGATCACGGGTGGTACTTCAAAAAATACATTAATATTTAGCATTTGTCTTTACTGTCTTTGATGAAAACATAGAATTTCTGCAAGAATTTTTCTAAGGATGAACAAAGAAATACCAGCCTGAATTGGCAGTATGTAGTATTTCTCCTGAGGGATTTTGTCCATGAGCTAAGGAGGAGCATATGAAATCCCATACATGTTCTGCCATTTAGTGCATGGTAATACAGAACTGTATGTGAGAGGTAGACATGGCCAGGATGAGACTCTTGGATGCATACTGTCATGAAGTTTTGACGAGCAATGAAAATGTATATGTAAGCGGGATACAGTTATAGAGCACGGGGATAAGTTCTTTGACAATTCTCCAGCAACTGTGGCACAAGTGAGATTTCAATCACAACTTTCAAGCAAGGCGGTAGTTTGGGATGGCTTAGGTATTGTAACTAAGGGTGGTCTAGGGAGTAGAAATGCGGTCAAGGATTCATGACTGATGTTCAGTTTCTGTTTCTGTCACAGCCCGTTGTGCAAATTTTAGCAAACCTCCTGCACACAACAGAGTTCTGTTGCAAAAAAATTTCTGGCCTGTCCCCAAAAGCAGAGGTGTTATGGTGATGGCACTGCAAAACCAAGTCTAACCTAAAAAGTACCAGAGCTATACAAGTATTACATTGCTTTCCACTTTTGCCCTATGCAGGCTTTCCAATTCCTGCTGGTGCTGGCTTTATTGTACAATTTAGATGCTCCCAAAATGTCTCTCTGTACTATTTGTTCATGTTCTGTGAAACACTGATAGTTGATCTTCCCACCCTCACTCTGATATTTTAAGGATAAATATGCTAAGGACTGTGGGGGACTCAAATACTGTGGTGACTGGGGTCATCTTAGACCAGAATGTTTTTCCGGTAAAAAAGAAGTAGGCTCTTTCTGAAGTCTTATCTTCCAAAGCCAGAGCTCCGGGCTGGAGTTTGCTGCATTACTGGCTYGCTGTAAAGGCAATGGCATCTGCTTTTCTTTGTTCAAGGCTTTGCACAATTTGGAGCTTAGAGAGATGGCCCCTTGTTTCAAAATTGCCCTGTTTGTGCTTAGTCGTTACCTCCGTGGAGCTCAGCAGTCCGGCCTCCCGGACCTTTGTAACAGATGCCATTGTGCAATGTGAGCGATTGTGATTGAAGTTTCCAGAAGAGATTTTAATTAGAAACATAACTTCATACAGTAGCTTGGAAGGAGTACAGGGAAAAAATCAAAACAAGAGATGAAAAAGAAAATGCCAAAAGAGACAAATAAAAGGCCATTTTATTGGCATTTTGTACTGAAAAGCACTTGACAGGAAATACTGTGCATATCTGTAAAAAACAAAAGCATATAGCAAGCAGTAATGACTATATTATGAGGACCTCAAAGAACCAGATCCTCAACTGGTGTAAATCAGCATTGCTTCATTGATTTTATGGGTGCTGCCACTTCGCATTGACTTCACTGATGCTATACTCATTTATACCAGCAAGGACCCTGGCCAGTTTGGCACAAGTGAAAGAAAAAGTGCTGAATACTTGTTTATGACTTGCTTATTTTTTTATTAAATTCTAATCTTTTGTTTTGTAGATTGTCCTCCACTTGGTCTAGAGACATTAAAAATTACTGACTTCCAGCTCCATGCTTCCACAGCAAAGCGGTACGGCCTTGGGGCCCACAGAGGAAGGCTTAATATTCAGGTAACATCCATTTTTCTCCTAAGTGGTGGAATGGCTTAAGGTTGTGTTGTTGTATAAAGAGAACCAATGGATGGTTATTGCTTCTGACTACTTTGTCAGCTCATGTAATTCAAATGAAGGGGAAACATTGGAATTACAACAGTCAATAAGGTTGATGGATTACTCTTAAAGTTGTGGGGCTTATTTCTTGATTTAGAAAATGCTCCCAACTTAATGTGCTGAGAATTCAAATCCTTACAGAATTCTCTGCATAAGTAAAGGTGGAGGTGGGGTGGCACAGAAATCTTTCTCAGTTGTAGGAAATCATCCCAGGTCTGTTAACAGTGAGACTGAAATGAAGCTTATGGAGCAAGTTGCTTCTTTTTTGTTGTTTGCTTGTAGTTAATGACAGTGGTTAATTGAAATTGTGGTTTTAAATGAAGCACTTACCCCAAGGCAGCTTTTCAAATGCAATGATAATGCTACAAAAAATGCTGCAGTTTAGAAGCCRCTAGCATACAACCTTTTGTCTGGTTTTGCTGCTTTTGTTTTATCATTAAGAGTTGTGCATTGCAGGACCAATTTCTATTTCCTATGTCTTGTGTTTCTTTTTTCTATTTTATTCATGCTACTTGCTGAATTACAGTTGTTTCCAGTGTAAAAATATTCCTTTTGCATAAGAAAGTAGAACATTTAAAACTCAAGCTCATATACTGGACACCAAGTCAAGAGTGAAAAATGCATAAAGTTTGTTTAACTTACTAGTTAGCTTTTATTGACCCTCCATTAGATGTTTTTCTCTCACTGAAGAGAATTGCTAGTTAATGGACTAAGAAAGGGACTAGGAACCATGAACTCCAATCAGCAGTGCCGTTTCACATGATGCCCAATTCAGGGTAATGGTAGGCAGCTGCTGGAAGGAGGCACCCATGGTGCAATTCCTCCTTTTTTTTTGAGCTTGATCTAGTGATAGTGCCTTTCCTGAAACAGTTCTGTGAGTTTATCCAGAGGAGACCTGCTCTATTTTTTGTTTTGTTTTGATGGGTTGGGTTTTATCAGAAAAGCTCAGTAAACCAGTTCACTATGCTGCTATGCAAGCACCAGAATTAACTCAAGGTGAACGGTAGGAGCATGCCGGCAGCATGGAGATGGGAATGGGCCCTTTCCTTTCAGAGTGCGTGTGCTATTACACCAGTTTGGGTTTGAGGTGAGACTTTACTTGCAGCCTTTATGTTTAATTTCTTCTGAGATCTGAGCAAGGTACCTTGCTTCTTTATTTCATATTCTTTGCTAGGAAAAAAACCCTGATGAACACAAAAAGAGTATGTAGACAGTGGTGATGTCCAGAGCCTCCAGTGGAAGCAAAGAAAAGCATCTTTTGCTGGGGAACTAACAGAAGAGAGGCTCCAGGTGGCTTGTACTCCCAAAAAGCACTTGGGGCTAGGATTAGACTGAGTTTCCACAGGGGCATTTGTTTCTCGTGGTATGCTGGTGCCAGTTAGGATCTCAGGGGCCTGCATTTGTCTCGCCCCATGTTCATCTGCCGCCACCTCAGCTGCTGGTTAGCAGCGGTGTCCAGGCGCTGCTGATTGTAACAGCAACGCTTCTGCCGCTCCTTTGGCAAAGCTTGCGTTTCTGTTTGCTGTGAGCGTAACGTCTCTGCCCGGGCGGCCCTGCAGGTCTTGTGTCGGCTCCGGAGTCCTGCGCAGAAGTCTCGGATGAAAAGACCTTTAGTCCCAGTGCCAATTAAAACAGTGTTTTTACTTTCTTCTTTGTTCTCTAATTTCAGATCTTTGTTTAGAAAAATCATTCTTTTTCCTACGAACAAAAGTTTTCATGATGTCATACTTGTGCTTGATACAGATTTTCGTTTTGTTGTTATTCTCTCAAAATGTATTMATTCCACATAAATTCTTCTTACTGTGTGAAAGTTATGTTTTGATTCTTTTCTGGTCCCATGACTCTCAGAAGCTCATATGTGAATAACCCAAAAGCGCCTAATCTATGGCAATGTTTGATTTCAGTGATTTTTTTTTTTCTGTTTTACTTTTCCTGTTTGAATGCAGCATTTTTCTTTCCTACACCTTTATCTATAATAGACACTTCTTGTAATCCTCAAATCAAAACTTTCCACATTACTGAAAGCTTATTTCTATACGATAAAGTAATGTCCTAAACCCCTTGATGACTTAGAGTTACCGCTGTGACTGACAGTGTTAAAAGTGCAGTCTTGCATTTGTTTCTCTTTTCTCCTACCTGTGGGATTGGCTTAAAATTGATAACCTTTCAATATATTTGAAGCCAGTACCACTCGCAGATCTCTTCCCTGCCACTTGATTTTCAGTGTTTAGTTTTATTTTGCATTTAGGACTTCTGAATTTCAGTAGTATTTGAAAAATATATGCTTACAACCATCTGTAGGCATCACAGGGGAGCTAAGTTTGAAATGGAGAGTAACTTGCGTTACAGTAGAGTGGCGGCTGCGGCAGCTGACTTATGGCAGAAGACTGAAATTTTGTTCTTCATCTGAATACATTTGGGCTGTAATGCCTTTCTTTTCATTATAGAAGGAGGCTTTTTGAATAGTGATAATGTGAATAAGGGCTTATTCTGTCTTGCAAATGTTTAATTCAGAAGAGAAACATGAATTAAGATCAGAAGTCATATCATTTGTAAAGGTATCATAAGCTTTTGTGTACTTCATTTTAGCTTCTAAGCGCATATGTACACATTGCATAAACAGTCACTTGTTTTATCTGAATCACAATTTTCAATAGTTAAGTTTATAGATAACTTATTGAACAATGACAAGGGATCGTCCTTTTTGCTATGTGCAAAAGTTGCCTTTTATAAAACATTGCAGGGGAAGTTTCTGGGAAATTAAAAAAAAAAAAAATTATAACATAAATCTGGCTAGCGTTTTACATGTATAGTAAAATAATCATTTTCACTTTTGATCCATGGCTATTCTGCTGTATTTTATAGCAGGAGAAGTTGGGTGGTGTAGGAAAATTCCGAAATGAGACGTTGGTGGAAATGAAGACAGAACTGACATCACTGCCCATGCCAGCCTCTGCTAGTTAATTGAATGGTGATGCCTTGTGCTTGTGAGCGGTCCACAAGCCTGAATCTCATACTGATCCAAGTTTCAGTTGAAGTTTGGAAGTGGACTGTTTCTTTATTGCTAATGACCTTCATCAGTTGGTGTGTGGAATTTGAGGTATTCAAAAGCACATTAAATGTTTTCGTATTTGGACGTGAGGAAATCTAAGCTAGGTTAGACTTACAGGTGCTCTTGAAAATTCAGTGAAAGGAAAAAAGGGTTTGCTTAAGACCTAGTCCTTGCTTCCAGTTTCTGTTAGCTCCTGCACTCTTCTACTTATGAAGATATTAGTGTTTAAAATGTACTATATTTAAAAAAAAAAAAAAACTTTTTCATTTTCTGTATGTCATAATATGAATCCGTTAATTAAATACAGGGTTTTTTAAATTGAAGTAAGCATTTTACTGGGATAGAGTATTTTGAACTATATTCTTTGATAATAGCTGTTCTCATCATTCAGGAAGGAAGATTATAATTTTCCAAAGATTTCAATGACAAATTATTAAATATTTGCTAAAAGCTCTAAGGTTTTTATGGAAACAATATTTTGAAGTGGCCATCAAGGAAATTCCAAATTTAAAGCTCCTTTTTCGAAGAAAAAAAAGGGGGGGGGAGGGAAGGGGGAGACAGACGGACAGACAGAGTCCTGGCTTTAAGAGATACAGAACACAGAAATTTGTTGAGATTCTTTTCCTTGGGAGATATTTTTATCAAGAATTTTTCGAGCAGTATTCTGTGATAGTTATGCACAGCTACTTGCTAAATCCCTAGTGAAAAATATTATTTTAGCTTAAGAAAAGTTGAAGTAAGGAAAAAAAGGATCAGGAAGAAGTAGTAACACAGGTTTTTTTTATGCTCTTTCTTTGGCCCTGTTATTTTAAGATCTGCGTAACTGTAATCATACCCTTTAGACTCCCCATATTCACTGTATGACTTAAATATATGCCAAGCTTTTAATCAAGTCCAGCTGAAACCATGGAAACTTAAATATGTAATTTGAGGGGGGTGTTGTTTTTGCAAATAAGCTCTTCTTTCTCTCCTCTGTTTTATCTTTTCATTGTAATGTCGAGGACAGGTTTACACCGTGATGCGTATCGCTTTTCTGTGTAATGCCCTCATTCTGAATGAGAAAAAACCCTGAACCAAAAATCCCCCTTGAAGCACTGTCAGTGATGTATTTGGTCCACTGAAATTGGTGATATTTCATCAGTGCAAGTGGAATTAGTACAGTGCTGGTTCAAGGTGCTCCCTGGATCTTAATACTTCCTGGCAAGCACTGGTTTTAAACCCTCAGGCTACTTCAAATTCCATCTTATTTTAAAATACTTTGAAACCTTTTCCTGAAAAAGGTTATAACTCAGGTCAGTGATCATATTTATATTCTCTCTTGTTTTCCCATTGTTCAATTCTCCTTGAAAATATTGTTTTCCGGTGTTAACAGAATTTTCTTTTGTATCTTATACTTCAATTTATACACAAACTTCCCTTTCTATATGTCAGAGTTAGTACAGAGAACTAGGTGACTTTATGTAAGTTTGGCAGATGCAGTAAAACTGAGATAGCACACCTGAAATTTTGTTAGGTTTTGATACCTTAGAAAATGAGAGATTTTAGGATTTGAATATATGTCTGCATTTTGCAGGACTTCTTTCAGATGCAACTAGACTTGGACTGGAAGATGGGGTCGACTGCTACATCTTCTTTTGTGGCTTAGGTCCACCTCAAAGTGCATTTTAGTAGAAACTCCATAAAAATGGATGTAGACAAACCCATCAATTTCTGCCATCCTAAYACTGCTGTGACTCTGTAATCTCTGCTGATACTGCTCAGTGGGATGCTAAGGGATGATTCAGACAATTTAATTAATGATTGTGTCCTTGGGTATTTATTTGGTTATATATACAAAATTGAGGTTATATCACTGAAGAAACAATAACTATATGCCAAAGTTTAAGATCTTTGTCTTTAATGTAGATTTACAAAGTTTTCTGTACTCTTCATTTATAATTGGGGAACATTTAAGAATATCTATTCTTAGAATTGCCTGGATGGCAATGATAAACCCATGCTAAACACAGAAGAAATGCCATAATAATACGTGTAGCTCTTGAGGGCCATATGGAAAAGCTTCTGTGCGTTCTATGACTTTCCAACCAGCTTGGTGCAGAACACGTCCTGGGTTTTAGTAATGGGATGAATATCCGTAGACCTCAGATGCTACATTTCTTTAAATGCTATTTCATGTGTGTTTAGAATACATCTTGCTGAAAAGATCTTGCAGCTCTTTCTTTTTTGAAAAAGTTGAGAGGGCTGTTTGTTTTGTTTATTGCCAGTATAAATTGGGATATAGGTGGGTATAAGTTGGAGTACAGCTGGGAGCTGGGCATTCCTGAATTCTTGTCCTCTGACATCTGCTGTAAGGCCTGAAAGTCCCTAGTGATGAAAATTTTGTAATTCTGGGAATGAGAATTGGTGGAAAACATTTCCGTATGCCCTACACTCTCCTTTGCTGCTTTCAGTGGAAAAGGAGGTCGTTCCATCTCTAACCATTCTCTAATTGGATTGGAGTTGGCTTTTTAGGACTTGGATAACTTGGAGGACCATGCAGATAACTCCTTCTGGATAAAGACTCCATTAGGTCACTGGCAGACAAAGGTGAACTAAACAGAACTAAAGTTCTGTTTATGCCCTTTAGCTATATCAGGTTCTTAGTTTTTTGGGTTCTTAATTTTTAAAGAGACTTAGCAGTACTTTTTTTGCTTTGAGTATGAAAAATACTTTGGTAGCTCCTTATAGCTGTTGAGAATGACAGTCTCGGGGGTCTTGGAATATTTGCTTGAGCAAAAAGAGAAAGTGGAATGAATGATGACTTCATGTTTTCTTTTCTTTTTCCCATGAAAGACCTTTGGTTTTGTGGTTCTGATTTATGAAGACAGCCTTGCCTTCTTTTCAGGCAGGTGTTAACGAAAATGATTTTTATGATGGTGCTTGGTGTGCAGGAAGAAATGACCCATATCAGTGGATTGAAGTAGATGCTCGAAGGCTAACAAAATTCACTGGAGTTATCACACAAGGAAGAAACTCTCTCTGGTCGTAAGTACATGCTTACTTTTCTCCCTGTGACTCCAGGCTTTCAAGCCAAGGAATTTACATTGTATTGTGTATTCTTTTTTCAAGAAAGGGGAATAATGGAAATACAATGTTAAATCAAGTAATTGAACAGAGAAACAATAAAAAGCAAAGTGTTTATATGTGGCATACAATACAAACTTGAAGAGAGCAAACTTCTATAGTCATTATTTACACATAAATTAGAGTTAAAGGACGCAATGTAATTTACATGCTTTTATCCTCACTTTGTTGAACTTGATTGTATTAAGTTTCCTAATTCTTTGCCAATATTTAACTTGGTTAGTTTATCATACTAATGAACAATAAGTGAT
The DNA here is from genome assembly GCF_003343035.1 of Apteryx rowi. Taxonomy (NCBI): domain Eukaryota; kingdom Metazoa; phylum Chordata; class Aves; order Apterygiformes; family Apterygidae; genus Apteryx; species Apteryx rowi. The sequence continues at coordinate 4,658,650 of NW_020448641.1, forward strand.
CTGTGACATTTACTAATACATAGGCAATCACTAGATAACTGGTAAAATTCCAAAATCACAGAATCACAGAATCGCTGAGGTTGGAAGGGACCTCTGGAGATCATCTAGTCCAACCCCCCTGCTCAAGCAGGGTCACCTAGAGCACATTGCACAGGATTGCATCCAGGCGCGTTTTGAATATCTCCAGAGAAGGAGACTCCACCACCTCTCTGGGCAACCTGTTCCAGTGCTCTGTCACCCTCACAGTGAAAAAGTTTTTCCTCATGTTCAGATGGAAGTGTCTGTGTTTCAGTTTGTGCCCGTTGCCTCGCGTCCTGTCGCTSGGCACCACTGAAAAGAGTCTGGTCCCATCCTCTCGACACCCTCCCTTCAGATACTTGTACACGTTGATAAGATCTCCTCTCAGCCTTCTCTTCTCCAAGCTAAACAGGCCCAGCTCTCTCAGCCTTTCCTCATAAGAGAGATGCTCCAGTCCCCTAATCATCTTTGTGGCCCTTCGCTGGACTTGCTCCAGTAGTGCCACATCCCTCTTGTACTGGGGAGCCCAGAACTGGACGCAGTACTSCAGATGKGGCCTCACCAGGGCTGAGTAGAGGGGGAGAATCACCTCCCTCGACCTGCTGGCAACACTCTTCCTGATGCACCCCAGCATACCATTGGCCTTCTTGGCCACAAGGGCACATTGCTGCCTCATGCTTAACTTGGTGTCCACCAGCACTCCCAGGTCCTTCTCCGCAGAGCTGCTTTCCAGCAGGTCARCCCCCAACCTGTACTGGTGACTGGGGTTATTCCTCCCCAGGTGCAGGACCCTGCACTTGCCTTTGTTGAACTTCGTGAGGTTCCTCTCTGCCCACCTCTCCAGCCTGCCCAGGTCTCTCTGAATGGCAGCACAGCCCTCTGGKGTATCAGCCACTCCTCCCAGTTTTGTATCATCAGCAAACTTGCTGAGGGTGCACTCTGTGCCTTCATCCAGGTCATTGATGAAGAAGTTGAACAAGACTGGACCCAGTACTGACCCCTGGGGGACACCGCTAGCTACAGGCCTCCAACTAGACTCTGCACYGCTGATCACAACTCTCTGAGCTCTGCCATTCAGCCAGTTCTCAAKCCACCTCACTGTCCACTCATCTAACCCACACTTCCTGAGCTTGTCTATGAGGATGCTATGGGAGACAGTGTCAAAAGCCTTGCTGAAGTCTAGGTAGACAACATCCACTGCTCTCCCCTCATCTACCCAGCCAGTCATTCCATCATAGAAGGCTATCAGATTGGTTAGGCATGATTTCCCCTTGGTGAAGCCATGCTGACTACTCCTGATATGATTTTTAAATCAACAGTTAATATTTATTTCTGTATTATTTTGTAAAAGAAGAGTTTATAACATAACCAAAAACATGCAGTATGTTTTGATCAGAACTCAAGTGTTTGCTACTAGGTATGCTGTGCTGTGTTTATGGATGGCAGGAAGACTCCATGGAGTTATAGCCTGGTTGCTGTACGGCTTGTAGGAAGGACTGCTTTTCATGAGAGGCAGTTCTCTTGCTGCTTTGCCGAAAGGAGAGGCAATATAGTACTGTAAAGCCCAGGAGCTTGGCTTCTCATCCTTTAGTGCTGTTCCTTTCAAATGCTGAAAGCACCCTAGAGCTTTTTGGCTACTGCTCATCCTACAGAATGAGAATATTGCACTATGAAATAACTAATTTGCACCAAGTTGTGTGTATTTGTGTGCGCTTACCTGGTTGTGATCTGCTTCTCAGAGTAGGCGCCTAGATTAGGCCCTCACTGTGTTGTAGAAATCAGTCCTTCTGTTCAAACCACTTCTCCATGGACATATCAGCAAAAGACTAATTGTTCATGCTGGATATTTAGCTCACCAAAGTGAGAGACCCCTGAAATGCAAGAATTCGCCCTCTACCCCCAGATATCTGAATCCCATTCTGCACTAATGTTAATCCTTCTAAGGAAGAAAGCAGACACTGTATGTGAGAAAATTAGATGGAGAAAGGAAAAATTTCCCCTTTGCTCTGCTGGAGATCTCTACAGTCTCATGCAGTTTGAGGTTGTAGTTTGATGCAATGGGGATGTGAAAGAGGGAGGACTTTTTTAGACGCTTCTTTCACTAGTTCTCACCCTAGCTATCATTGCTACAGAAGATACCAAAAGTACCCTGCTGACATCAGTGGAATTACTCTATCACACAGCCCGTATGAGTGAGGTGAAAATCATGTGCTGGAAATAGAGCAATTGGCTGGCCTGAACAGGAGCTGGAAGGCATGGTGTATTTTATTCCTGATCTTTACAGTGTTCATTCACAATCTCTTTTAATTTCTTGTTGGGTCTTGCTGCACTACGTGAGCGAATAATCCCACTCACATTGCTAGACTTTCTTGGCCATGTGGGTTGGGGATGCACAGCCTTAGATTCTTTCTGGTCAGGTCCCTCAATTAAGAAAATCTGCATGCTGTACAACAACAAGCAAACCAGAAAAATACCACTGTAGTTAAGCAAAAAGAAAAAGAACCTTTTTACTTCCTACACTATAATTTCTGGTGTTTCTTTTCTTTTACGCATTGGTGTGGGAGCAGGAGCCCTTTTGGCAAGAAGGTTTCTATATTTATTCCACTTTGTTCTGTGTTAGGTAGATAATTATTCTAGCAAAGGCTTATTCCTTTCTGTATTTGTACTCTTGACATCACTGTTCCCTTCCACACCAGTGCTGCATTGCTTTATCTTGTGTTGCTATTTTTAGTTTAGCTATATCGTGAGTTTACAGCAGGATTTGATGCTCTATATTTGGTACTCACTGTCCTTTTTTAATTTATTTTCTTTGGTGACTGAGTCTTGTTTTCACCCTCTCCCCTGTGCAAAGTCAACTGGCAGAACTGCGAAGGTCTGCAGGAGGAGCAGGGTCAGTGCTGGGAGAAAAGATCCGGGTTCCTCCTAAGTTGCTGTTCATCTTTGCAAAGAAATATGCATGTGTCTGCCTCAGGGGAGCAAAGGCAGGTTTGAAGAGGCTAGCAGGACGCATCTGTGGTGCGGGGCGGGCTAAGAAAAGGATGTCCTGCACCACGGGGAAAAATAGAGTAAGGTCCCTGTCAGGGATAACATCCTACCCCACCTGCAGGTTACACATGAGGGACCGTCATGGAGGTGGCTCCTCTGGGGATGTGGTGGCCTCTGTCTGATTCAGCTGTTCAAATCAGGTGCAGGATCTCCCTTAATAGGTTAATAGGTTAATAACAGCRACACCAAATTCTGACAGCTGGCTGAAGTGACAGATTGGTAGACTTTCTGCAGTGCATGATTAGGAAGACATGATGTTACTATCTCATAAAGTGTGGGTATATGTGAATGTATGTATATAAATATATATGTAAATGTACACACATACATTTTTGGCATATCCAAGATGACCAATCCTATAATGCATAATCCTTACTGTAATAGGCGTGGGTTAAACTTCCACCAAACGGTGTTTTGCGCTTTTGCCAACTGCCAGACTTTCTGGGGTTGTGTCACAACCCCTAATGCTAGTAGAAATGTGAGTTTCTGCTGACACAGCCTTGGCGGTGGGACTGGCTTCCCTGGAGTCCACCTCATTCATTTTCCCTCCCATCAAATTGTATAGATAAAATCTGTTTACCTGAGGTTTGTACAGTCTAGTTCTGCATATGTAGGGCCTTGAATTTTAAAAATAATTTAGTACTCCTCAAAGTACCAAAGTAGGTGTCTGCATCTTCAAAAGAGTTTTTCCTGATGTATGCAACCCTCATCTGAGCTAAGAGTGCTGTTCTGGRATTTGCCAGTTTCTGAGCACTCTAGAACATGATGATGACAGCTGCTGCTCTTTGAATTATTTTGTTGCATCTGAATGATGCTCTTTTCAGTGTGACTTCCTTCCTGAATTCCTCATGCAGCCAAGGAAGTAAGAAGGAAGAAAAAAAACTGTGAAATCATGCTGTGGAGAAGAGCTAAACAAGAGAAATTCAGTCTGGGTAATAATAGAAATGATAAGTATGAAACAGAGGTTGTGTTAGAGTGGAGTTTGAAGGCATTTGGTGGAAGCTTTGGTACTTCCGGCAACATAGGGAGACAAGAGCTTATGACATTAACTATAGGAGTTTCATGCGGTGAATTGCCTTTTATAAGCCAACCTGGGAGAAACAGGCTGATAGGACTTTTACTGGTGTGGGTAGGATCTTTTGTAATAGTTTTGATAAATGGGCACTAGAAAAAAAGGAGATTCATTACCTCCTTCCTCTAAGTCTTAGTGGCCACAATGTGATGGCATCAAAAAGCACTATTTATGGTATGAGAGTCTGTGCAGAAAGATGCTATTCTATTACCTAAAGGACCTTCACAACTTCATGAAAATATGTGACAAGAATATAGTGCATTCATAGCCAATAGAAACATATGTTGGAAAATAAACTTATTTCAGGTAGGTGAGTCAGAAACACCCCTCTGCTGATTTAGTGAAATAAAGAATTAAGACACTAGAATATGTGGTAGGTTTGCCAATGCTATTATATGACACTGATTAAAAAAAAACCAAAACCGGAATAATTTTTTTCCTTGCATTCATCAAGAAATTTAATATTAAGTGGGGAAAACTTACTTAACATCCACTCTGAACTGCTGCCAAGATCAGACCTGTCTCTGTCGCTTTGGCTTCTTGCTACTAACTTGTAGAGTACACATAAAATGACCAGGGAAGGCAGGTGAGGACACCCCACAGAATGCTGCAGCAAATTACTCTGCTTCTTGTTGCAGAGCTGCAACATTTGAGAAGGCAGTCTGGCCTTCGAGTCTCTTTGTATTACTGATGCCCTAGCCAAAGTGAGCGTACTGATGGTAAAAGCAACCTTTTACTCCTTTTTCCAGCACTGGCAATTGCAGCCTGGATCTGCTGATGGTCCACTCCACCTAGACAGTTTCTACAGGTAGTCTCTTAACATTTGCTTTTTTCATTGGCTTTAGAAATTTTAAGACAATGGATGAACTGAAGATTATACTTAGTACTTAGTGCCATGCATTTGTGTTATTTGCACTGTAATTTTTTATATGAATATATTTTTCTATTCTAAGTCACTATTTTTACTTGTCCCACAGAATGCTTGCATGTTTCTCTATTGCAAGGTCTCATCCTACTTCACTTTTCTTTTTTTTTTTTTCATTAATGGTTAGCTTGGAGATGCAGTCCCAGGGAAGCAGGTGCAGCAGTATGTGGAGTACAGAGAAGATATAGATGATCTTGAGCCACTGAGAAAGAACTTGAAAATGACAATAGCACCAGAATGAAGGTAGAGGAAAAAATGAAAAGCTATTAGGATAACAAGAACCAGCATTCATCTGTGGCAGATGGATAAGGTTAAATACTGTTCTAGAAGCAAGAGTGCACTTGCCCTGCAGAACACTATGTAGGGAGACCATGGTCATCACAGCTCATCTGTGTGGGTGAAACATCAGCTAGTCTGCTTACTGCTTCTTGTGTTCAAACTCAGTCTTCCAGGGTTTCTTTCTGTAGCCTTGAGAAGTAGAAGCATATCAATAAAGAGAAGTGACCAGGTTTCAGTGACCTAAACCAAAGTCCCTGTTTCCTGTTGAGCAAGCATCTCTGAGTCCTAGAACCAACCATGAGAAAACACTAGTCATGGGTGTGATTTGAAGCTGGCCTAATCTGTGCCAGCAGCCAAGAAATAACTTGCCCGTGAAAACTAGTAAGTGAAGGAGAAGAAATAATGACTAACACGGGTTGCTGAGCAGGAGATGATATGGAAAGAAAAACTAAATGTGGTGAATAAGGGAAAGGAGAAGAATGAGCAGACAAATGGGCAAAAGTAAAAAGAAAGGAAGGAGTCAGGAAGGGGATAAAGAGTCAGGAAAGGGAGGAAGAAGGGGGGAACAGAACAGAGACAATATAGACCAGGAGAGGCTGCTAGGAGTAGGTATAAAAAATTGCAGCTGCAGGTGTGATAAGAACTCTTCAACCTCAGTTTTTCTTTTCTCAGTGCTGCTTGAACAAGTTGCATGTGTTGTGTGTGGGTTTTTTTTTTTCTTTCCGTTTTAAATGTCCGCTGCTGCCTGTGGCTCTGCTTGCCTTTCCCAGGGCTCTCGTGCCTGAGCTCTAGACCTGAGAATGTTGTGGGCAAAAGGGGCCAAGGTGCAGAAACAGCTCTTGAAAGCGCAGGTAACCCAACTAGAGAAAGAAGGTACTTGATTTGTTTAATCATTTCCTTCACAAGGAAAAAATGTTTCTATTCTGAGTCAAATTCTGTGCTCAAACTGCACAGCTATGAATTCCATAACAGTCACTTGGAATCAGATCTTTCTGCTTTTCTTTTTCCCTTTTGTAGCAAGCACAATTGGGCCTTGAAGGAAAATTCCTAAATTTTGAGGAGTTCTTCCTTTTACCAGTCGAAATAAGCACAAGGACTCGATGACTGTAGCTCTTCAGACACCTGAGGCATTTTTAGGAAATCTGAAACCATGCCAAAACACTTTTTCATCATCAAAAATGGCAAATTCTGCTTAGATTTTTCCAGAAGTTGTGCAGATGTTCTTGAATTCCCTGGGTAAAGTGGGGCCCAGCTGCAAGAACCAGGGCTGCTTTGACTTTTGTGCTGAAGATATTTGAAACTCGGAAGTGAAACAAATGTGGGTTGATATGAATAAGAGTTAACAACTTGAGAGTGGGCAGAATGTCAGTTCCTTCCTAGGATGCCGCAGTATTAATGAGAACATTTTGGGATTAGTGTTTCTGGGGAGTTATTACACTGTTTCAGTAGGAATGTCAAGTTAATAGAAGGACATTAGTGGCATCTCTTTGCAGGGCTGTTTTGTTTCTCTTCTCAGGCAAGAGAAGTTGGGTGAGTGATGTGACCTTTTAGAAAGGCATGTTACGTCCTGTTCTTAGAGAGGGTTGATGCTAGCAGCTGGGATTTAGCTGGGCTACAAAGGGGTTTATGGCTGAATATTTGGGGGAGAAATATGGTATGTAATTCTTTATATTGCTGCCAAGATGTCTTTATGAGTTTTCATGAACTACATATATTTAAACAACTCTTCAGGGCTGTTCTGAGTGGGACACTGGAAGCATCATTGTGGAATTGTGCCATATATTTAAAGCAATGATGTGATAGTTTAAAATATGCACTCTTTTGACAGAAGGAAAGAAAATATTAATCACTGTTAGCAGTTTGGCAAGAATCTAAAAAACATAGGAAGCATGTTTCCCACAACCCAAACAATCTTTTGATAATTCAGCACTATCTTTTGTGTCAAGAAAAAACCACATGTCTAAACAGACACAAAATGTACTGAGTATTAATACATAGCTTCAGACTGTTTCCACACACAGGATGTTTTAATATAGAAAAGAAGATGCAATGTTTGTTAGTAACATGTATTTGTTATCCTTATTAGTTCTAATAAAATGCAGTCTTTCGACTATGTCAAATTATGCGCTGTCACTACATGTCATGAAATAATTAAATGACAATATAATATGGAAAATCATGAATGAAGTATCTGTACAAAATGCTCAAGTTCCAAAGTCAAGCTTTGAAACTTTCATAAAGAAATCCAAAATAGATTTATTTCCAAATATACATTTATTTCTGAAGCTTTAAGCTACAGGAAAACTTTAAAGTGTTAAAGTTAATCCTTTTACTTTTATCCTTTTTTTTAATTCAAAGAAAAAATTTTAAGGGATTAAAAACTTTCTAACTCTGAATTGGGTAGAGGTTAGTCTGAGTGCCTTGCCGTGAGACTGCAGGATGATTCCAAGCCCAAATATCTTACCTGACACCTCTCCTCAAGACGTGGCATGCCATTCCACTGTTCCAGGAGAACATGATAGTCCCACACACCAGGCAGCCCATCCTAGGCCTTTAATACACATTTATTCAGAGCATAGCATCAGCCTTATAATTTCATATCTTGATGTACAATTTATCAAAGGAATAAGGAACCCAGTTAAACAGAGACTATTCAAGACTGTGTATTCAGAAGCACACTTGCTCAATAGTGTAATTCCTGTTTAACCACCCTGTCTGGAGGCGCCCGTTTCTAGAGCTGCCCAGGGACTAACGCAGCCCAAGCTGACTGCGGGGGGAAATGGGGTCATAGCTCTGGCCTGCTTTTAAGCTGGAATCCTTTTGTTCCTGGCTACGTTTTTGAACTAGAAAGTACAGATTGGAAGAAATAGTGTAGACCCCATTCTATCATCCCTGCTGTTTCACCTGTTTGATTTCCGTGTGCTACTCTAAATGGATAGTAACTGATAAATACCCAGCAAAAAATCTTTTTCTTTTTAAATCTGATCACTCTTTTGCTTAAGTCAGCGTATTTGTAGCTGGATAGGGGGATAACTTTGCAATTTCTTATAGTACATCCTCATCTTCAGCTTGCTCTGTTGTGTGTAACATGGCCTTTCATGACCCCTAACATCCCTTTTGACAAACCATTCTTAGAGAATAATACATCTCTGGAAACTACCCAGCTTGCACACAAGCTTTCACCTTCATGAAAAAATAATCACATTAGCATCTTCAGTATTCCACTAATCAGGGTATAAAAAGCAGTGATAATCCACTCAGTCTAACTGCTCTGGCAGTTTCTGAGTGGTTTTCTATATCAGTTATACTTTCTGTTAACTCTGGCTTAGTGGAGTCATCTCATGGGTTTTTAGGGGTTGCAACGTCGAGAGAGTCAGCCTTTGTCAGCTTCGGCCTAGTGTACTCTCCATTTATTTAACTTCACTATCGCCACTAATTCGTCTTCCACCGCAGTTCTTGTCCTGTGAAGAATTTCGGTATACCATACAGCCTAGCAGGCACTTTTAATGAATACTTGACATTTATTCCTGACTTTAGGAAGCTTATTTTGTRACCTGCTTGGATGATCCTGGGTAGGTGGAGTTCCATGACAGCACACCCAGAAATGTATTTATACTTTCACAAGTTTGCTTGACAAAAATGTCAAAACCGATCACGTTGTGTTGTGAGTATGAGTTGTCATGGCTCTCTCACTTAAATTATGACTGTTTTGCCAGAGAATAAATGACTCATCATGCAAGAGCTGCCAGGGAATAGGTCACAGCCGTGCCCACAAGCAGTGCTTCTGAAGGGTTAACCACCACTTTGCACCCTGGAAAGTGTGGCTTTACATGGAAAGAACTGACTTTACGCAGTGAGGCTGAATGGAAATATTAAGAAGATAAAAGAAAATACTGCCAGCATAGGCCTCCATCACTTCTGACTTAACCTCCATGGAAGGGGCTAAGATGGGGAGTTTTAAATAAATAAACTGAATCATTTGGGAAAAGAGTGTATCAAATGAATACAGGTGCCTGTGACCACAGATTGTTCACATTTAGTAATCACAGCCCTGAATGTAGATATATATTCCTTTATACACCATATACTCCTTTCCCCTCCCTCCCTACACTGAAGAACAGCTTTTCCAAGTCAGCGCTCCTCTAGCACGTACCAAGCTGAACTTGGCCATATCTGTGTGCACTTGGTAGATGTGAGCCCTTTCGGCATTACCTTAAATATACTCACAGCTGTGTACGTAAATGGTGGTATTTGCTGCTCACTCCGAGAGTTTTTCATTCTCCAGTGCTTTAATATTTACAGGCAGGAGACAAAAAGGCATAGTGAGGCAGTACCTATCTAGTTCAACTGGATACATTAAGAGGCCAAGCAGATATATTTCCTCAAATTTGTAACCAATATGTAAAGGTGTGATGGACACAAACAAGAAGGAAAATTAAAAATATCACCAAAAATAAAAAAAAAGAAGAAACATTGAAGAAAAGGAGTTGCAGCTTGCTCGTGTTTAGCAGGTGTAAGAGATCTGAAAGGGGAAAGGCTCATGAGAGGTTCATTTCAAACGCATGTAGATATTTTTTGTGAAGAGGGGCCTGTAAATGGTGTATGTGTTACAATGTAAAATCTTTGGGGCAGAGACTGTCTTTGACACACACAACAGGCCTCTGGTTTTCAGATGCTGTTACTAGCTTAATGTGCAACAACAACAGTGACAGAAAACACCAACTGTTAGGACCAGATTTTCAAGAAAGGTCAAAAAAACAGAGATTAAAATCTTGTAGAGATCTTGCTGGAAGTGAGAGCTGTTGGGTGGGGAACACATTTGCAGATCTGACTCCTCCTTACTGAGTAGAGCTTTGAAAAATCTGTCCTTAATTCATTTTGAGCATGTGAAATTCTGGCCCTGAGCTCTTCTTCACAAGGCCTCTGAAGAACCAGATTTCACAGCAGTATATTCATTTAGGTCAGCTAGGAGCTATTTTAAAAATTAAATATTCAAAGCTTTCAGTTATTTAAAAAATACCCTTTTGCTATGCAAGCTCCATGTTTTAAATCATATTTATTTTAATTAGTTTGTAAAACTTACTTTGCTACCTGTGGTTAGCCTGAGCATTTTTAACTTGGCTTATTTTTGAAACTTTTGGGCAGTAGGTACTTTAAAGAGTTATCAGCATAAGTATTTTATAATATTAATATTAAAGATTTTTGTGCTGCTTGTGTTTATCTGTGTAACATACAAGAAGAGCAAGAGAATTATACTGGGCAAGGGAGAAAGATGTTGTTTTGGTGGTATCATGCTTTCTTTATGCTCAGTAGCCTTATTGTATAGATATACGAATAGTTCATATTTAGATAATGGAAAGCTGATCCCCTAGACAGGAACCTGGCCTAGGTTGTAAGAGGTCTGCATTTAATTCTCTGCTTTGATTCAGTTTCTCTGCCTGTTCCTGGGCAAGTTACTTAATCAAGCTTCCCTCCGCTTGCCTTTTCCTTATGGGAATGGGCAAGCTGGACATTTCCCGAATTAAAAATTAGATGACGTTCAAATACACCTCATCTAAAGCTAATTCATCATGGATGAAAACCAACTAATTAACAAAAAAATACACCATGTTAAGTGACTTTGAATTGTATTTTGATTTTTGCATTTACTTTCTGTGAATCAAGTTGATTAATCTTTGCAATAGACACTGAGCCTTTTCAGATAGGCTTCTCCTGTAGAGATAGAATAGCCTGGCATACATTTTGAAAAGGATTCTTAATGGGAAGCATGTGAATCAAAATGATTCCTTGCAAATCTGTATCTTGTGATCCATTTCTGGCATCGAAGAAATTTGTGAGGCGGTTATGTAAGTAGCACTTAAGCCTGTCTTTGTGCTAGAATGTAATGGACTAGAGGTAACGTCTAATACTTTTAAAGACAGACTGTCCACCAATCTGCTTTCTTTTTGCTAAGAAAAGAACTTGATAATTAATGCACTATTTTCTTAATGCTGGTATAGAACTATTTGTGGAGTTATGACTTAATAAAACCATAAAACCAAAAAATATCTATGATTCTGTCTGAGGAATATTATGGTAGGTCCAGGTAGGTTTTGAGAGAGTGAATTCAGAAGAGCTTCTGTACAACAACTGTAGGGACATCCTAAATAATGTTAAGCTTTATGGTTTTCCTTCAAGCTTCCTTAGCAGTGTTATTGTTCAATGTTAATATGCCCTGAAAAGATTTGACATGAAGTGCTGCAGAAATTCATGTTGTCTGCAAATCCCAAACACAATAAGATGGATCTTCCTGTCATCAGGTACCAAAACAGAGTAGATGAAATTCCCTGATACTTCTAGAACAAGACTTTGCTTTAGCTGCCATGCTTCTGTGATGGATTTCCCAGAAAGCTTTGGATTTCTGTATATACATGAATAAACTGGGCAGCACGTACATATTAAATTCTTCAATTCCAGGGAGCATTGTGCTTACTGTAAACAGACTGGCTGTTGATTCAAGCATGTGCAACACATCCATCTGCTTTCTGGAAGTATCAGACCTCCTAGGCTGCACATGTGTAGAAAATCTGCAGCTTTCAAGAAGATTTAGCATGTAGATGCTGTTCTGCTGGTCTGTAGCTGTAGCAATGTCGATGATTTAAAGATATTCAGCTGCCTGGTCGGAAGCACTGTGCTCCTGCTAGGTTTCCATTCTAAGAACATGAAGACATTCCCCTTTCCCATCATATGGACTGTAATTTCAAGGCAAGAAGATGTCATTTTTGAGGGAAATCTGAATTTATAGCAGTCTCCTTAGTACTGGCAGAGGTATTTTTTCTTATAACAAGTGGGGAAAAAAAGGAGAAAGAATTTAAGCAGAATTTAATTTTTTTCTAGAGGCAGTTTTCTTTTCAGTGCTGGTGGGAGAAGTGCTGTGATATTTTTCCTGCATCTAAACAAAAGCAAAGTGCATGTTTATTCCTTACAGGCAAGCACAGCTAACAGGATGTTGTATGTGAAGTAATACATTACCCTGATTTATCTCCTCCCATGCTCCTCTATAGTCCTCTTAGTCCTCTTACACTGCAAACGTGCTAGACTGGATGTAGTCCCATTTTAACTGGCAGACTGCCTTTGAAAAGTATGTTACTTGTTATCACTCAAGATTGATTATGTGTACAACTTTGATCAGTGTAGGTTCTCCTTTGGGAGAAGTGTAAACCCTTACAGGTGTATGGAGTGAGAAAATTGAAATACAGAAAATAAAACTAGCTTGCAAATATTAATGTAACAATCATATTTTCTTATGTTAGTAAAATGAGCTGTCTTTTAAAACATTTTCTGCGTCATGTTTTTCTTACAAAATTCTCAGTTATACTGAACGTCAGCTGTGATCTTGTAGATTTTTATATCATCTTGATGTTCTATTTGAATTTTTTCCAGTGTTGGAGTAATGAATGTGGATGTATTGTTTGTCCTCTTAATTTTATTTGTGTAATTCAATTAAAAAAGCTCGGAAATACTTCAGAAGCAATGATGTCTTTTGGTTTATAACATTGCCTCTTTCAGTCATTCACCCTGATCTTGAAAAATGACCAAGAAGAATAATTAAAAAAAAAAAACCTCATTGAATGTGTACTGAGTAGGTACATCCCTCAGTCAAACCTGTGAGTTTTCCTCAAGTGTGCTTTCTTGTTCAATCTAAAAAGTTATTTTTCATTTTCCTGGAATTTTGATATTGGCCATTCTCTAAATTCTTCATTTCTAACTTTGCTAGATGTAAATCTGCCTGCCTACAATTAAAGATCACAGTCATATCTTTTAGTATAAATGCCAAGTTATTGCAGAAGCTGAAACAAGGAAGGAGAGTACTTTTTATGAGTTAATAGAAACTTGTATGTGTGCTGAAGACATTGGCTGTATTGTTGCATATCATTTTACAGCCACAGAGTCTTGAGATGCCAGCATGGCACTTCACAGATCTCCAGTAAATCCTCTACCCCAGAAGGTCTCCCACTGACAGGCAGAAAATGAGTATCTGCAGAGGGTTCATAGCTCTTTAGAGTTGTTTAACAAATGCTGCACGTGTTTGTGCAGTGTGGGTGATAGTCAGATGTTCATCTCTTCAGTACAATAACAAGAAATTCAATCAGCTTGGCAAAAGTCAAAATTATGCAATTTAAAATGATATGAATGGCAAAATCCATTCATCTAGGAAGTCTGGTTAGTGATTTGCAAAGGACAGATTTAGTGGACACCAGAACTGGGTTCACTTAGTCATTTTTTTTCAAAATCACACTAGACATCTAAATTTTGTTGACTTTTTTCAGGTGTTAGTGTATTCCTGCAGAAACACTTGTCTAAATCCTACTAAATACTCATTTAATCTTTGTTTTTAAATGTCACTATAAGTCTAGACCTCAGTTTGAATCTTTTGTGCAAGTAAGACTACTTCTACTGAAATAGTTTGAAATCTAAAGTTATAATTTTGTGCTGTAATGCATTGACTTGGTCATTATTTGAAGGTCACTCTTTTGTGCAAGACAAAGATCAATGTCTCCTTTTACAAATCTGGATGAACTTGTGGCTGTTGAATTCTCTCTTGCTACCCCCTCTTTCTTGGGCTCCACTAGAAGCCTGATTATTTTCCAGGGAATACCTGAAGGCTAGTTTGTCCCTTTAAACACAAGCACAATAAAGTCAATTCCTGCATGTTCGTGGTAATTTTTTAATGTTATTTGTTGGTTATTAAAAAAAAAAACAAATAAAGTTGCACTTGTTTGGGTGCAATATAACAAGAAGCTTTCTTAGATATGGCTGTTCTCAAAAATGAGGACTGTTGGTTACGCGTGATCGGTTTACATATACGAAAATACAAGTTATAGCATCCTGAATTGACTGAAAGGTACAGAAACACCTCTCAGGCATGACTGTCTTCCAACACACTGCCTTTTGAGACCAGGAAGGTGTTAGGAAAAAAATAAACTACTGTTGCCCTTTCAGACCAATGAGTTTGAGGGGAGAATCGGGGCATTAAATCTGCTCTAGATAAGCCATTGATCTCAAGACTGTCTGTATATAAAATGAAAGGAGAGCAGTAGTTCCTCACCTCCTGGGAACATGGAACGTTATCTTGTTGGCATGTTTTTTTGCTTCCATGTGCTAGGGTTTTTCTAATCATCTGTTAAACCTAGATTTGCATGTCACTTTTTCAGCCAAGTGTTGACATGACTTTGCCAAGTGGGATTTCCATTACTAGCAGTCTTACAAGCTTTATCACATTAAACACAGTTTGCAGTCATTCTAAGTTATGAAAAAATAACTTAGATGCTCTTTGTCTTTTTCAAGGAGTAACTGGGTGACCTCTTACAGAGTATTGGTGAGCAATGACAGCCATGCATGGACTGTTGTCAAAAATGAATCTGGAGATATGGTGAGTATCACAAAACAGATATTTTATGAAGAAGAGCAGAGGAGGGAAAGGGGGGGCTGTCCACATGGAGTTTGATTTGCCAGGCCGTTTTATCAGTATAAGACTAAAAGGCAACATCGCCCAGTGGTCCCATTGGCCTGGCATAACTTTAAGAGCAAATTATATAATACAGAGAGGGACTCAGAATATACTCTATCGTAAATGTACATGTGTGTGACTTTGGATGTGAATGCCACCTTGTCAGGGGTCTTGCCTGTGTTGAGAAATGTTTCTCATTGTATGGCCTGTGCAAGGGTTAGAGTCAGTCTGCTGCTCCCTGTGAACATCTCATGGCCATGTCCAGGTGCACATGGGCTGATGGAGGATGTGGAGCTCTGGCTCCTTTGCCCTTCTCTCAGGGGTACTAAGGGACTGTGCTCTTTGAAGAGCAGTTCTGGACTGAACCACCATCAACCTGGGGCTGTACCAGGTGATTTTATCTGATTCTGTTACCAAAGGTCCCAGTAGAAGAACTGATTTTGCCATTTTCATGTTTGGCCTACGTAGATTTTTGAAGGAAACAGTGAGAAAGAGATCCCGGTTCTCAATATGTTGCCGGTACCACTGGTTGCACGCTATATCCGTATAAACCCTCGATCATGGTTTGCAGAAGGTAGCATCTGTATGAGACTGGAAATCTTAGGGTGTCCTCTGCCAGGTAAGAGTTTTTCTCAGTTGATGTTGATATGGCTGCCTGTACCAACACATACAAACTTTATTTCTTATATATCTTTCCTCTTGATATAATACCTTTCTTTAATGGAAGAGCTATTCAAAAAGAAACAAAAATACCTGTCCAGGTACACAGACAGTATCAGGACAGTTCTGTTCAAATGCAACAACATAGTAACTATAAGTAGCTTTATTAATAAAACAAGATTGCATGGATGATCTAACAAGATTTTCTGTTGTGTAGGCTGTAGTGCAGTGCAATTAATGTTACTGAGTGCAAATATACTAGACAGGCAATAGGATTATGTCTCAAGACAGTCACTTGCAGATGTCAAGCTTTTAAGGCAAGAAAGAACCATTCTAATTCTGCAGTCTGATTTTTTTTCCCTAGCATAGGCCATAGCAGTTCTCTGAATTAATTCTAAGCCGAATGCTGTGACTGCAGTAGTGCTTATCCTTGGGGGGTTGACAGGGGGTTGTAAGACTTTCTAGCAAATTTCAAGTGTTATCAAATCCGGCATGATCCCTGGTAAGTCTCAGATGACAGCAAAAGACATCCTGGTATTTAGCACAAAATTTATATTATGTGTTTATTTTATCATATGGATGCAAAATACAATTAGATTTTGCTAGGTACTCTCTACAAAGTAAAAACTTATTCAAGGTTACTTCAAGAAAAGAGCATTCAAAATTTCAGATTTTGCCAAACCCATATTTCTGTTAAGCATATTGTAAATAGTTGCATGATGGATTCACGTGTGTGTGTATATATATGTATATATATTTGAAGACCTGTTTGTTCAAACCTGTTCTAAATTGTTCACTAATCATTCCAGATCTTCCATCTGCTTTTTTTTCCCCTTTGATCTTAAATTCAAGCACCTTGGGGATAGCTCTCTCTTTTTTTTGCAGGGGGCTATGAATAGTACTTTCAGAAATACTAGAACCAGAAAGAGAACTGCCTTTCCAGAGCCTATCATTACTGCTTTAACTGTTCCTGCTGCTGGTCAGAGACTTGCTGCCTCCAATTCCACTGTTGATGTAGGGTCTTCACATGCCAAGCAGAGGTAGCCTGATTTTTGTCCTTTAGAAGTTTAAATACTCATGGGGGAAAAAAAAAAAAGAAAAAGAAAAAGAATCCGGGGCACTGAAGGGATAATTCTCTGAAGAAGAAAAGTATGGGGCAAGTATTGTCATAAAGCTAAATCAATAGGTATATTACCAGTAAGTAATGAAAGTTTACAGCACTTAGACAACTACTTTTCTATGGGTCAAAATATACGTAATGGACCTGAATGGCAATGACTAGAAATGTCCTGTGTATGTGAATATTCATGTTTTCAGGAGGATTCTGATCTATTTCGACCATGGGTTTAGAAAACTCCAACCTTGTTTGCTACTGCACCTTTTACTCTGGAGGGGCAATTCCAGACACAGCATTTCCTCTCAGCTCTTGAAAGGACAGCTGAAACTTGTGAACTGTCAGAAAGCAGTTCCCAAATTATCCCAAATTCCTATGTGGGTTTGCAAAGAATAAACCAGCCCCACTATTTAGAATACATGGTGTCAGACTGAAGAAAAAGCGGAGCTTTCTTTGGTACCATGACTCTACTGGCATGCAGGACACACATAGAGGTCTCCAGGGAATACTTAAGATGACACACTAACCATTTCTGAGAGCAGCTTACAGGGAGATTCTCATAATTATTCTCAATTCCAAATTCTGTACCTAAGTCAAAGAGGAAAGAGTGAAAACGTAGATATTTTGAAAGGTGTTTTTTTGTTAAATGCAGTTTTTATTTATACTATATTCTTATTGGATATACACACGTACAGGGCTGAATTCTACTTTGGACTGTTGACATTTGTCTCCCTTTGACTTCATCGGGCTGTATGAATGGGTGAAGGTGTTACTGAGATCAAAATATATCTGTGCTAAGTACAAGTGCACTTTCGCCACTGGAGTGAGTGCTGTTAGGACTTACTGCGTATCTTGGATTAGAATGGAAATGGTATCTAGCTGCTACTAATATAATTCCTCCTGGTAGTCATTTGTTGAGTTGATTCTCTGCAGTGGCTGATTCAGTTTATTCTTGAAAGCAGATACCTTAATCACCCATTGAGAAACACATTGGGAAGGGGATGTATTCATTCAAAATGTAATTGGACTGAGAGAACTAATAGGTTTTGATGAGCTGCTAACCTGTTTTTTTAGCTTAGAAAGAACTGGCATTTCTCTCTCTTAGCTCATTTTATTCATTTCATGCAAAACTCTCTAAACAAAGCTATTCTCTAGCTTACAGAGGCCTTTCTGTTTATGATTTATTCCCCTGCTGAAGGACACCAGGACAACTTTTCTGCAGTTGTCTATAACTGAATTTCCTCACCCTCTGTAGGTATCATCTTACTCATTGTGAGTTGGATAACTGACTGGTTGGGCCATGGGACCCAGCCTCTTTGAAAGCACTGATCTAATGCACTGTATGTGGGATTAGAAATCAAGGGTTCTCTTCTGACAGGAGGTTTTCTACATAACACTGGGCAAGTCTCATAAATCCATCAAAATCAGTAAGTGAAACTCTGTCAGTTCACATGACTATAGCCATAAAAATGTGGGTCAAACTGGACATAGGGAGATACTGGAAGAATAAAAGTGGGTGAAAAAACAAGATAGTTCTGAAAGTTTCTCATGACTGTGAATTTCCTTTCATGTCTTAAACTTGTAAGGTTAGGTTTCATGTCTTTATTAATCCATGAATGCATTAAGTGGGCTTTCATTGAGTCTGTAGTGTATCTCAGCTTTTCATCATGTAGGCTCACAGGGGAGGGGAAGATGGGAATACCAGATAAAGAAAAATCCTGAGTAAGATATTAGTATTTTAGGAAAGTTTATTAGCATTGGCAGAGCGCTGTGAAAATATGTAGAGCCAGCTAGGACTTGGAAGCAGTAAAGCCCCATTCCTGCGGTGGGACATGTTAATAAACCCTGCTACATATGTTTCACGCACAAATCATTGGAAACATTGTGAGAAAACACTAGATAATTGTATCAGAGGAGTTACTGATTATGTAAACTGTATTAAGATGCTTGTCAGCTTTTTCAGTGAAACATTTATATTGTTCACAACAAACATTTTTGGGGGCATTGTGGGATAGTTTTGACAAACTACCCTTTCCAGAGGAAGATTTTACTATTACAGTATTTCTACAAAAAAGCTGTGTTACCCCACTATGTCAGTACCATCCTTCAGATAGCAGAAATGATCTGTTGTTTCAGCAAGGTAAAAACATTTAGCTGTAGAGGAGAGATGGCAGAAAATCCTGCTTATAGCAGAGGATCACTACTGCCATTACTAGCCAGGGAGAAAGAGGAAGAAAGCACCAGCATTTAATTGTCTCTCCAGTTTCCAAAAACATTGCTATTTACATAGATGTAGAATGACACACACAATCTTTTGCAATTGCCTCAGAGGGTTAGATGTACTTTCCTTGGCTGTTCTTTCTGGACCCTAACAAAAATTTAAAAGAAACTGCATATGATTAAAAGTACCCAGTGGAAGGAGAGACAAAATTATCTGAGCTTTTCATGCATTTATTTATACTGTAGAGCATTCAAAGCAATAGGCATTTATTTTAATGGAGTAAGTTTGGGATAAAATTATTTGGTTTTTAATAATTCTTATTTAGAAAGCAGTATCATTGATTATGTCATCACTTTCAACCCAAGATAAAAGACTGATTTAAACTACTCCATGATGGTGTACTGTCTTTTGCAGTGGATGCATCATTCAGTGTTATTTTTATTGTTTGCATCAGCTTGCCAGACTGTTTGGTTAAGTGTTAGGAGTGTGCTTGTTTTGTATAATGCAGTGACTTCCTACCTATATCTTTGGTTATAAGTAATTGTGTATGCAGCACTGTAAATTCAGTGAATTACCCAGGAGAGTAAATTTTTGCTTGGAGTGCCAGTCTGTCCTTGTGTTCCGTTTTTACCATTGTGAAGCTAAAACTCAGTCTTAGGCAATTTTAAACTTTTTTGGAAGTTTGAGCAAAGACTGAATAAAAATGAGTCCAAATTCAATAAGGTTTATTGGGAAATGGCCAATGTATTATGTTTCTTTATACTCATCAGGACAGATGTGTAACATCATCCAACAATGCAGTGGTTGTCCTCAAAAGGTCTTCCTTCATATTTTTTGTTCTGGAGAAGTATTGCCAATGTTCAGAAGTACCCTTATTATTAAAATAAGACTGTAGGAGCCCATTTGAAAGATCGTATGTTAGCAGAAAACCTTTAGGGAAAAAAAAGTCACTCGTATGCAAGAGGATATACTGAAAATTTAAGGCAGTTTAAATGATTTAGACTATTTTCATATTTTTAGTTAAAATTTATCTAAGTCACTTAGAATGACTTAATTATCTCGGCCATTTGTAGTACCACATAAGCACCACTTCTGAACTTGCAAACTGCATCAGTATGATACCATACAACTGAGTGTAGGAGTTCTGTGGGAATGCAAGATGAACAAATCATGTTAGGGTTTTATTAAATGAGAATATTTTGGTCATATTGTTTTGTGAGTGTTGGTTTCATCTCCTAAGCATTGCAAAGCTCACTTCATGCTTTTCACATGCAAGTTAAAAGTATACCAGAAACTAAAGTGTGTGTGGGGGAGGAAGCAACATGCTCTCCTGTTGTTAGCATAATGGCTGGAAGCCCATTGGAAGCATCGGGATTCCACTGCTTTAGGTGCTGTGTAGAGGTGTAACATACCTGAATACCCCATCTGTATGTCAAAGTGCTGAGCAATCAGTCAGCCTTCTCTGATATTATGTTCAATTTATGGAAAAAACATGGAGCTGTGATGCTGGAAAGTAGTTGGACATTTTAGAGCCAATCTCTTTCATGGAAATGCAGATAGAAAAGGCTTTCTAGTTATTTGTCCATCTTTACAAAGAATATAAATAGAAAGATGAAGGAAATGAGCTACCTTTATCTCCAGCTTAACATTACTCGTAACTTAAAGATAAGTTAGTAGAAAAAATAATATATTCCTCTAAATCAATGGGAGTGCCACACTTTTACAGGATCTTTTCTCCTTGGAAGAAACGCACACTGTCTTGCAGTGGTGCCATGAATAAATGAATACATTTCAATTTAAATTCTTCTGTGGTTTTACTTTCTTGGTCTCTTATTCTCTCTTTTATGAAAGCAAATAGTTTTTGCCAAGGTGGACCTAACCAGCTGTGTACAGGATTTTTATGCCTTTCTACATTTTACCCTTTTATTTCCTAATCTGTATTCCTGCTGCAACAGAAATTCAGTGATCCAAGCAGACTTGTGGTAGATCCTGGCAAAATATGAGCATTAATTCTCTAGAGAGCTGTCAAATTGTGCACACTTTTGAGGAAGGACCAGAGATATAATCATCTTCACTGTAAGAGGATTTTCTTCTAGATTCTTGACTGTCTACCAAATCTACTGTACTCGCCATCATTCCCATGAT
The DNA here is from genome assembly GCF_003343035.1 of Apteryx rowi. Classification (NCBI taxonomy): domain Eukaryota; kingdom Metazoa; phylum Chordata; class Aves; order Apterygiformes; family Apterygidae; genus Apteryx; species Apteryx rowi. Next base: position 4,679,619 of record NW_020448641.1, read on the forward strand.
ATTAATGTTTGTATGGAAAGAATGCCAGGATTTGAAAGGGTTTAAAGTGTTAGGAAAAAATCCGTTACTGTATATTTTGGCTTCTGGTGATAGAGAAAGCCTTCAACATCCTGGCAGTTTTATGGTGTTTATATTAATTTTTACAACAGAAATATTTTTATGAGGGTAAATATATCACTTTGGCATTAGAAACACATTGTGACTTTCTAGCAGAGGTGTGATTTGCATTTCTTATGCACTTATGTATTAATAAGTTATTTCTGTAAATTAGCATGGGTTGACCTTTAAACATTTAGCATTCCAGAGTCATCTGCAGTGTTACTGCAGCATCGCTGCTGTCAATGTACTTGCATGAATTTAGCCTGCAGTTAGGTTGGCATGAACACCTAAAAATGTAGATGCATTATTTGAAACTTAATCCTCTTGATTCTTCAGAACAAAGAAATTGCATTTCCCCACCTGGTTAGGCTCTAATTCAAATCGGTTTCCAGGTGGTTTTGCTATATATGTTCTCCCTGAAAGGGGCAGAAGGCATTGAACAAGTGGATGTTGTAAAGCAAGATGTCTTTTGACATTTTTAGTCATATTTGAAGAGCACTGCTGGACTGACCTTTTAGCATTTCTCCTGTAGCTTAGTGAATGGAAGTGGAGGAAAGAAGTATGAGAATGGAAAGTAAATAAAAGTGGTAGAAAACATCGGTAATATTGCAGGAAAGCTTAATGGAACTTGCACGTTTCATTTTATAAATAACAGAAATAGTTCAAGTTTTGCCTTCCTGCCACATAAGAGAGAAAACATACTTCTAAAAATCCATGGGAAGGGGAAATAATTAGAGATTTTAATGTCAGAAGTTTGAAACATACATATGTAAACTTATGGGGTGTTTTTACATGTTAAGAGTTTTACCTAATTTCATGAAGTGTTTGCTGCTGTAGGGTATTTTTGGTGTATTCCTGCTACTAATATTTATGCATTTCATTTTCAAGTAATCAACTGTATGTGGTACTGTTTGAAAAAAAATCATACTTCCTTCTCCAGAGACAGTGTCTTATGGTTGTATTGCAATAAGACAGAATGACGCTTTGATAATATTTGTTTAATTTTTTTTTAGTTCCGACAGAATGTTGAACTAAATCAAGATGATTTTATGGGAAGAGGAATAGTTTATCATAACAGCCTGAGAACCACTGGTCTGACAGACTGTTACTCAAACTTCCAAACATCTCAGATACAGCAGATAAGGAATGCCTCCAGTGTTTTCAAATAGGCCTGTTTATCTCTCAGATAAATCATAACAGATTAGGCTAGGGATATGTTATCAGGAAGTGTAAAACTGAGCCCTTACAGTCTTYGCCTGTTTTTTTCAGGTGAATGGCCAAAGCACTCACCTGGAAAGTCAAGGAAACAGGTTTTTGTTCCACCCGCATCTTCTGCTTTGATACTACTTTATTAATTGGCACTATGTTTCTTTATTTAGGTATTTGATGCTTTACATTCTGCCAACAAGTGTTCACGCGGAACACACAAACTGTGTCAGTTATATCCCTGTAGAAATGTGTCTGCTAATTTTAAACTAAAGACCTCAGACTTTCACAAAAATGTTTAGGAAAATAATTAGAAATATTCAATATCCCCAGTGTGTATTTTGCAGGCAGTGCATAGACTCTGAAAATGCTCAGCAATAATGCTACAGGATAACGCCCTCTTCCTTGTAGTAGTGAATTTATCAAGTAGACACAAGGCAGTCACTGGGGCTTTTTTCCTCTGATGTAATTTCTTTCCACTCTTTTTTCTTGCATCCGACTGATCATTTTCTGGTGTCTTTTGCCCTTTTCTGTAGCTTTAGGATGCCCTTTTGCTTTTCTGTTAAAGTTTAGATGTTAGTGCAGTGTAGTTGTCTAACCAGCTGATACTTGCCACCTCCTTGCTTCTCTCTGGTTTAACATGACTTGATTTGTGCAGTAATATTTTAAAGTTTTTGTTTCTTTGTGTTTTGTTTTTGAAAACCTGCATTAAATTTGTATAGGACAGTGGAATTCAGATTACTGCATGTTTCTTGCATGCTTTGGTTAACCATCTTTATATTTGAAATGGCTGATAAATACATGAACACTCTTTTATTTCTTTTCTCAGACCCAAATAATTATTACCACAGAAGAAATGAAATGACAACCACAGATAATCTTGATTTTAAACATCACAACTACAAAGAAATGAGGCAGGTAGGTGAAGAGTCTGTTATGCGACCTTGTGGATGGAGTGTGGATGAGTGCAGGCTTGGCCTGAACCATTAAGGAATTTGATTTCTACCTACTACTATTCCTTAGTGCATCTCTGAAATATAAACTTCATTTTCCTTCTCTGTGAGAGAGAAGGTTTTCTAGTAACATCTCTTCCATGTTCCTTAACAAATGTTCGGAAAGCAATTCAATGTTCGTCAGAAAGCCTTAATTTCTTTTTGTCTGTTAATCATGTGTAAAACAATTGGTGTGTGCTACAAATCATGAAAGGAAGCAAACTATGGACCTCAGAAATCAGGATTAACTAAATACCAAGACTCTTGTGAACAGTGCATATTCCCCCATAACAGCTCTTCTAAGGCTCTTGAAACCAACAGGATTCTTTTAGCTGATTTCAAAAGGCAACAAATAAGGCTTCTAATGTTTCCATGCTCTGTTATGTTTTTGTGTTGCTTTTATAATAAAATAGGTGAGGAATAGGTGATGTTATAGTAGGGGTGTGCAATACTGCAGCCACAGATAGATGTTTTCCCTTTCAAAAATATTGGGGAACATTAGCAACAAGTTTAAGATGGCAAGGTGTGAAGGAAGAGATTTTATATGCTGCAGGTTGTGACCTTTGAAGGAAGTATATAAGTAAAGAGATGAGTGAAAATACAGAAGGTATTTGTATTATAATATGGTGAGCATATTGTCTGGATTTGTTTGTTGATTGTCAGACTTTAGCAGTCTTGTAGGGATGTCACAGTAATAGAAACTCTGCATCTCGTATTATGCTAGACTATGTGTTTTCTTCACTTTCAGTGTGATAGGAACGATCATGCTGTATCACATTTGAAGTTTTATAGTCACACAATGATTGCAACTTCAAAACTTGGCGTTTAAGTTTCGATGTTTAATGGGACGCTCCCTGAAAAGTGGGCATCCAAAAGTGTTTTAGAATTAACTTTTTGATGATGAAAATTCTATCAGGTCATTGGTTTGAAAGATGCAATCTGTTAAAATCCCAATTTCTTAATCTGTATATCATCTGCTCTAAAACAGATGAATCCATTGCAATGGGAGTACTTATTCGTGAAGTGCCATTGTTTTGCTCCTATAGATATTTGAGCGGTGAACGTTAACATTTTTTCCTTTCAGATCTGACCCTGGCTTAGCCATCATAATTCTCCTATATTTCAGTGGTTTTGGATAATCAGCATAAACTATACAGAGTCAAATTCTGTACTCACACTAGTGAAAATCTTCAGTAACTCACCAGAAGCCACTGGAATTATCTGGGATTTAAACTGATGTGGATGCAAATAACATCTGACCCAGAGGCTCATAGCATATAAATGACCAGGAGTCTTTTATTTAAAAAAAGGCAATTCCCTTGGTGTAATTTTAAACCTACCAGCCTTAATCATGTTCCTTTACCTTCAAACAGGCAATCTTGTTGTTGTTGTTTTAATCTTGCTTTATATCACCACAGACATAGGTGTGGGTTGTGCTAAAGAAATATTTCTTCCTGCTTTCTTTTCCAATAAAAAGATAATATGTTTAGACTTGAAGTGTGTGAATCATTTGCTGTGTGCTGAATTTTCAGGGTATTTATACTGCATGAATCACCATTTATTTTTATTGAGCAATTGTGTACTGAGTCACACATTTAGTTCAGTAGATATTTCATGGCCTATATTCCTTACCACAAAGATTAGAGAAGTAGAAAATCAATTGGCATAATTAGTGTCAAGAACAATAAAATAAAATGTATTTTAGATTCTAATCGCAGAAAGACAGATTGGTCAGGTTAGAAATATCTTGGGCAAAAAATACAGCTTTCAAACAGGATGCTTTTCCACTTCTCATATAAGGTGAAAGATTGTGACTGTTGGGGCTGTGAACTGGTTAGTTGTGTACCCTGTCTCCTGCTGGGCTCTCTCAAGCTGCCTGTGTTAACACAGCACTTTTATTTAGAACTCGTTGGGATAGTGGGCAGAAGGTTGTGTGTTGGATTGCAGTAAGTATTATATCCCCCAAACAATTCCTTGAACTCAGTAATTTCTTTCTGGAGTCAAAAATGGAACAATAACCATCAATTTCCTGAGTGAACTTTAGTTTTTTTGTAAAGCAGGGTATTACTGTCAGTTTTGTTAGCTACTTCACTGCCAACCATCTTTAGAAGAGAATCACTCTTCACTCAAGTTGTTTATCATAAATGCTAAAGAAAGAGGAGGAGAGAGTGTTCCCAGGGTCGTGTTTTAGAAGCATTATATTACATTGCAATATGTCAAGTATGTATAGAGGGAGGGATTTCCTTAGTGTCAGGTTATTTTAGTAGATCTCTCTGTTTTGGAAGATCAAATTTCTAGCACCATTTTTTTTCTCTCAAAAGAGCATTCAAGATTCTTATTTCAGTCAGTGGGAACACTTGCTGTATCTCATACTCAGAAGTAGGGGTTGTCTTACAGTCCAAAAAGTATTTACATGATGTGTTCGTGCTTGTATAGGAAGCTGTTAAAATGGTTGACAGATATCCCCCAAAATAGTTAAGGAGATGGGCATTTGAGTATACATGTTGCTTGTGCATAGTACAGTCATGATGAAAATGGAACCCCCCTCCCTTTTTACAAAATGAAATATCTTATTAAATTGAAAGCAGAAGAAAATCCTGTCAAATTATTTGAAAATGATATTTTTTCTGTGTTATGATGACCTGTTATAAAATAAGAGTTCAGTCAGCTACACTTCACTACACAGAAAGTCAAACTGGAATTGAGACTGAAGCTTCGACCCTGTCTTTGTAATCAACTGAAATAACTAACTAGGGTCATATTTTGCTTAGGAAATAGCAGAGCATTTAAACAGCTGTTACTTGTACCCTTGGGAAGAGGCGAACTCTAAGCACCCCTGAAGTCTTGAGTTGCTCTCCATGTCCATCTTGGTTTATGGAAGTGATGTAATGCTAATGCGGAATATTCTTCTGAATTCAAGATCGATAGAACAGGTTTATTTGATGGTGAAACAACCAAGTCTGGAAGACTAGAGCAATACCCAGCAAACATCCTAGGTCCCATAAAATGCCAGGTGTAAAATACAGCACTATCACAGACTGTCAAAGCTCAAGAAGGAGGCAAATTCTGGTTTGGCCTGCGTCAGAACAAGGAATATAGAGGATTCAGACGTCCAAAAGCTCTCTACGGAGGGTAACAAAGAGCTCTAATTGACTGAGAGTCGTTCTGCCTCCTCTAAGTTTAGGTGGCACTTAGACCTACGTTTAAAACACACTTACTGCAAAATGGAGGAACTGAACCTTCAGAGACCAGTCTTGTGGGGTTTCTTCAAAGACTGCATGCAGTTTTTCCAGGGCGCTAATAGGATGAATAATTGGTAGTGACAAACAAATAAGAACTGTCAAATATGAATTGTTAGTGAGTGTAATTGTGGAAATGTTTTACAGTCGTACAGGTTGTTAATAAAGCCGTGACTGATTGTTATCATCAGTTGTGTTTGACAGTTTGTACAAGTGCATGGAAAACGCTGTGACGTTTCAGATGACCTGTTGTGCCTTTCGTAATATATGGGTACGAGAGAAAACAAAATATGAAATATGTTAATTTCCAGCATTTTATTCTTATATAAACACTTAACTACCTTGCTATACCAACACTTTTATCAAAAGAGCCACAGTGAAGTTCATTACAGAGGCCCTGCTTCAAGAAAGGTTCTTTATTCAGCTCAAGAAGTAAGCACACGTGAAATTAAACAGATTTTTCATTTTAGTATTGCTAACTTACCCTTGAACTGTAACGTGTAGTTGAAAAGACACTCAGGTGATAGTATTTAAAAATCCTACAATGAAAATTTGTACACATTCAATGGTAGGCAGATTAGCCGTTAGTTTTATTGACAACCTATTGCAGCTACAATTGTCACTAGAGCTAAGCTAGGAATACTGTATATTTATTAATATTAATTCCTCTTCCCTTCCTTTCCTACCTCCATTTGTTTCACAACTGTTATGTTTTGAGACTGTAAAAGTTTTGAGGCAATTATTCTTTTACTATATGTTTCTATGTTGCTGAGCACAATGAGATTCCACAGAAATACTTGCGTACCCACAACACCAGTGCATTGATTATGATGCTGCTGGTGAAAAAAGTAGAGATGAAACTAGCCAATACACCGAAAGAGCATATCTAATTGCATTTTGCAGTACTGAGTCCAGATTTACAAAAGAAATTTTTATATATATAAAAAAACCCCACAATCTGTGAGATGAGCAAATGTACAAAAATAACATCCTTTTGGTCTCTTTGCAACACGATTATAAATAGAAGTGAAGTCTTTTATGAGTGGAATTTTAATGATGTTCTTCCCAATGTGAATTGTGTTTCCACTTAGATTTGCTAAATGGTAGCATGGAAATTGGACACATCTAATTATTGCATTTTTTAAATCATCAGCCTTGTTATCATCCAGTATTGTTTCTAAATTAACACTGTGTGAGAAAAGAGTTATGTTATGCTACAATACTTCTTCAATAATGTATGCACCGTTGTTTATGAAAAGACTGTCTAATTAATATTCCCCAGGGTTCCAATTTCCAGTAAAATCCTTATTTCTTTTTTAATCCCTTCGAATGAAAAAAAAAAACCAAGACAGATAAATTAATTCTTATTATTTGAACCTATTTTTAATAGCTTCTTTTTAAGACCACATAAATTTTCAGATGTATGTTTCCTTTAATCTATACAAATACCCAAGCCAAAATCAGTGTTTCAAATGGCCATACAGCACTTTAGCATAGGGTCTATTTGCAACAAACAAATTTTAGAATACCAAAGTCATCTTTCCTATGTTGTCAGATGGGTTACTTAGGCACATCAGTACTCTATACCCAAAATGTTGTACAGAATGAATTTTAGTGGCTTACATAGTGTTATCAATATTACACTGGAAATGAAATAAATGCTTGTCTACTTCAACTATTCCTTTTCCTTCAGCATAAATTTAGTGTAGATATTGGAAGTATCAGCTCAGAAGACAATATTTAAAAGACCTTTAAGAGAATTTCTGTAATCGTTCTTGACCCTAGTTTGAAATGTGTTGGAGAGGGGTTGGGGTGTAGAGCATAAACTTTAGAAATGTGCAGGACTGTTTGCAGACAGCTAACACATTTTCTTCATGTTCAGGGAGCCTGATTCAGATGTCTGCATTTCATACCATGAGAAAATAGAGCAAATTATCCTAATTCTGGCCAGTCATGTTTGTAAATTTTAACATTTGACATTTGAAGATTTTTTTGTTCATTTGTGGGGCAATTTAGGTTCCAGATATCCTTATCAGGATAACATCTGCATAACTCCATGGATTTAAACAGAACTGTACCCCTTACCATGACCTTCATTATGCACTTTATTGAGCTGTTTAATTATATTTTGGTGTGTCATGCCGTGTCTGTAGACATGATGAATAGAATAGATTTTGACAAAAGGTGTGTTCTCAGACTGGATTAGTTAAGGTTGTTGGCATTTCCATTATAGATTTTATTTTTGCTAAAAGAAGATAAGCAAATTCTGAGGAATCTGGTTTACTAGCTATTTACTGAAGGAGTGTATCCTGCTATGTTTATGGGAGTCTTTCAGATGACATCCCACTTGCTCTTTTGACCATAGCAATACTGCCTAACGTAATGATTTTGCTGTATGAGATTTCATATTGTAATACAAGAAGGTTGGGCTTGGTTTCTACCTAAATAAAGATGGCAGGTGTAATCAGAGTTCTTCAGGACAACAGTGTTTAAATGGATGATATCCTTATCTCTTGGCTAGTCCCCACATAAGGTGAAGGAGAGAGAAATCTCCTTCACTGGGCAGAGTGTGTCTGGGGAGACATTGCCATGCCTGTAACACACTAAGTCATCTCAAGTGACTTAAGTTTATTAAATCACAGAGTGTGCTGAAAGAAATGTAAAGGTGGCAAATTAGCCTCCATTGCACAATGTTTTCAAAACCTCTGTTTTACTACCTCTTGGTAGCATAGGCATAAATGTAACCGATGATTGTTGTTTTAATTATTATTATTCCTGTTTGACTTTCCCCCTTGTGTCCTTAATTTTGTGTTACTACAAAAATATCTCGTATGTAAGAACGATTTTGAACCTCACCAACACTGTGGTACTTCAGCAGGCAGCATTCAGCTTGTTTTAGCTGAACAAATATTATGTTGTGTGGTAGCATAGCCATAACACCTAACTTAAACATAAAGTTTTTACAATTAAAATGTAAACAGAACAGACAAGAAAATGATCAGCTTTCGCTACGACCAATTTGGAATGAAATAATTAATATTGGATATATTTTGATGATGCATTGCCTAACTATATGCCATTTTTTCTCTGGCAGTTGATGAAAACTGTGAACAAAATGTGCCCGAATATCACAAGAATTTACAATATTGGAAAAAGCAACCAAGGACTAAAGCTGTATGCTGTTGAGATTTCTGACAACCCAGGAGAACACGAAGTTGGTTAGGATTTAGTGTAATTAAATCTGTTGGAGGGTGTTGGGCTTTGGCTTTTTTTCTCCTCATTCTGTATATCCGCAGCAATTATCACTGGTGAAATTATATTCACAGCAGCAATGATTTATAATGTATGTGGGAGGAACTTTAATGCTATATTTCTAAATTGGGAAGAGGAGGGTGAACACAAATAGAAGGTATTTTGAATGTAGGATCAAATTCTTTAATGATAATTACCTTTATTCTTTACAATAAAAAAAACGGAAGTGGATTTTAATTCTGGGGGATGGATTTTAGTGTGGGGATTTATAGAGAGTTGGATGGAAATTTGATTTTTTCATGAGGTGTATGCATTGCAAGCAAAGACATGAAATCTCCCAATATTTTTTCCCTGGTCAGTGTGGGGATGCAATTTTCTATGGTGATATAATACCTAGCATAGAAACCCATTCAGTCTTTGGCCCTTCCGTGGAGACAAATAAAGATGTCGTTATGATACTGTCAAGCACAACTGTGGGAACAGAAGAAGATAACGTTTTGCTGCACTAAAGGGATACTCCAATACTTGTTTTTCCCGGCCAAGAAAGAGTGCTGGGATGCATTCTAAAGACATCTCTCTACTCTAGGTGATGGAGGGCTACATGACTATTTTTACATGTGGTTTAGATGTCTTCTGTCAGTAGATTTCTGTCTTCTGTCAGTAGATCTTAGACCAGCAATATAGAGTCAGATCAATGATTGTTACTTGAGTTTACTGCAACCTGGTAGGTCAGCCTTCATTTTCTGGGACTGCTTGTCGGTACTTACATAGAGCTTGGGATTTTGAGAGAAAATGACAACACATAGATTTGCAGGCATACTGAAGCTTGGAGTCTTCCTGTGTGAGTTAGTGTACTCCTTAATTCATTAAGTGGCATTTTAGTTCTCTATTTCCCAAAATATATCCTTAAAGATGGGTTAATCTGGGTAATGCCAAAGAACTGCAAGTAAGACCATGGTCATGTTCAAACGAAAAAAGTGTTTGGTTGCAGCATGCACTAGCTCAACAGCAGTATTTACCCATTCTCTACCTGGAACAGGCTTCATAACCTTTTCTGGGGACACTGGAAGACTGCATTCTCTGAACCTCTCACCCCCCATTACATGGCTGGGTTTGGGCCAGACACATCTTCCACACCGATGGCTGCACATTGTCTGCTGGCAGTCATTCGAGAATGGCTTTCCGTTTGCGTGCCAGGGGATTGCTTGGGGTTCGCTGAGGAAGAGAGTGGCAGGAAACAAGCTGCACCACCAGCATCATTCAGCTGTTCTGCCTTGCCCTACCTTACCAGCATCTGAGAATCCTGCAGTGAGAAATTGCAAGGAATGTAGTCTGGGCTAGACAAACTGTTCGGGTAGGTGGGATCCAGCCGCAAGCCGTGCACTGGACAGTTTTGGCCTGCTGTAGCAGGTGTTTGAGAATGTTATTATTCTGTTGTCCCATAGAATGCTCTTCTCTGAATAGCTAGCATCATTCCTAATCAGCTCTGAAGTATTTAGTAGTTGAATGCAAATACTATGGTATTCAATATAATCTTGACAAGTAAATACGGACCTGGTTTTTGGTTAGGGAAGGGAAAGGAGTATTTGAGGCCAGAGTTCAATTATATAAAGTCATTGACTGTTATCTTCTAAGAGTCTTAACATCTGTCCTAACAGACTACCTGTAAGGGATTTGTCATGTTGTTTTTAGACTAACAGAACTTTTAAGACCTACCTGTATTATGATGAAATTTTGAGTGTAATTAAAAAATGCGTTAATGGAAAATGTATCTGAGAAGCTTTGTACAGCAATTTCAAATATTACCGGTATATAAGCCAGTTCTTATGTAATAGCAACAGAAAAGAATGTTTGTTTTTTGTAAACTTATAATTTCAGCTATTGTTTGTTCAGTTAAGGTGTTTCTCCAACCCATGTTAGTTTAGGTGAAACATTTCCTGCTGACAGCAGTGGATTTTGATTACATCCTTGATTTGCTGCTCTGATTACATTTCTGTCCAATATGTTTTCAACAGGTGAACCAGAATTTCGGTACATTGCAGGAGCCCATGGGAATGAAGTGCTTGGACGTGAGCTAATCCTTTTGTTAATGCAGTTCATGTGTCAGGAATATCTGGCTGGGAACCCACGCATTGTACATCTCATTGAGGATACTAGAATTCACCTCCTTCCTTCGGTCAACCCAGATGGATATGACAAGGCATATGAAGCGGTAATATGGTTATCAACCTATCAAGGAATTAGTTTAGTGCTATAAGATTAATGAAATATGCTTCTGTTGTCATTACATTTTGAAGATCACATTTTTAAGCAATCAGAATAAAGTAAAAAATAAACACAGAAAAGCAAGCATAAGCCACTGAAGCATCTTGCTCAGAAAAAAGCTGTAAGAAACCGTATTCTTTGTGATGCTGACTAATAGGACGAAATGTGCAGAAAGGAGGGTCCCTAAGACTGCCAGAGCATACCATGCTGTGTACAGATCAATGTGAGCAGTGTTATGTGAAATGAAAAATCATGCAGTCTGTTTTGTCTGAGCAAACCAAACTATGAACATGAAAATTTGCATTCCTCTGCAGCTGAAATTTAATAGTGCATCTTAGGGATAATATAACATGTTGGGCATTGTAGAAATTCAGTCTGGAAGAAAAAAAAATGCAGGAGGAAAAATTGCGGGGGCTGTGGTCAGATGCACTGGAAAATCTTCCAGGGCAGTCTCTAGTAGCAGTCTAGAATACAAAAGCCACACTCTCAGCCATGAAAGGAATACATACCGTCTCCACTGCAAATGAGGGGAAAAACAGTCTTAAATAGAAACCTGTAAAACAACAGAGTATTTCAGCTAACCCCAGGTAATTTTTTGTTTTGCTTCACCTTGTTCAAGATTTCGTACAAAATGAAAAGTCAATTCTTCATTTCAGTTAATGAAACAGCTCACCCTTCCTCCTTTTTTTTTTTTTTAACTTGTATAGAATTATCCTGTATCAGATCCTCAGAACACTTTGCTCAGGGCTCACAGGTTGTCACGTTCTGAATGGCCATTCCTTTTTTTTCCTTTGTTCTAAGGGTTCAGAATTAGGGGGCTGGTCTTTAGGACGATGGACACAGGATGGCATTGATATCAACAATAATTTCCCTGATTTAAACTCTTTACTCTGGGAGTCTGAAGATCAGAAGAGTAAAAGAAAAGTTCCAAATCATCACATTCCAATTCCAGACTGGTACCTGTCTGAAAATGCCACAGTAAGTAAAACTGGCTCCAAACAGAGAAAAACAAAAAGACTGGGACAGCCTGAAAGGGTGAGCTTTACAAAATTTCTCAAGAAATAAGCAACTTGTAGGTGAAGTTACATATCTAGTCTAATTGTCTAGGCTTCCTTGTATAAAAGTGGCACCACAAAAGTACAATTCATCTACTTATTTTAAAGGCTTCCCTTAAGTGGAATGAACTGCTTAATGAAGGCTCCTCTTCTCCCTGGTGTACTGAGAGAGCCTAGAGGACTTAATACCCAAATTTTGGGAAGCGACAATTAGACAAAGAGAAACCCACTGCAGGGTTTATTAATCAGACTTCTCCCTAGGTTTGTAACATAGATGAGCTCTTTGCAAACCCAGCCGCCATACAGATTTCTCATGGGTTTTCTCTTGATATTCTTATATTAAAATAATATTCCTGCATAAATCACAAACATTAAGGTTGTGTTACTTTTTATGGGTTGTTGGTGGCCTCCAAAACGCTGCTAGCAGCCACCATGATTTAAAGAAGCCTTTCTCCTTGACAACATTTCTTGTGCTGGCTGCACACTCCAAGTTAAACAACTCCCAGTGGGACACCTTTGTCTCATCTAACTACGAAGGAAGATCATCAGATTTCACTGCTCCAAACAAAGCCGTTGTTTCCTTTCTTCCTAGGTGGCGGTTGAGACACGAGCAATAATAGCATGGATGGAAAAAATTCCTTTTGTGCTGGGTGGCAATTTACAGGGAGGAGAATTGGTGGTCGCATACCCCTATGACATGGTACGTTCTATGTGGAAAACCCAGGATTATACAGCTACCCCAGATGACCATGTCTTTCGCTGGCTTGCATACTCCTACGCCTCCACTCACCGGCTGATGACAGATGCTAGAAGGAGAGCATGTCACACCGAGGATTTCCAGAAGGAAGATGGCACTGTTAATGGGGCCTCATGGCATACGGTGGCTGGAAGTAAGTGTCTGTAGAAACTTTCCCTGTGATTCACTCTAGCGTTACCCTGTTAAATATGATAATGCCGTACCTGCCTCGTATACGCCGCAGTGGTCATGGTAGTAAACATGAACACTGAGAAGACTATTCCCCCTTCTGAAAGTCTCCTTTGTTGCATTTCGTCAGGTATCAGCAGACTGACAGAACTTGTCAGAAGTGCCCAGTAGCTTTTTTGTTTACTACTGATGTTTTCAAAAGTGCACATGCAATGCATTAGTTATTCCATGCATTTAAGACTGTTGCAAATAAAACATACCATGTGCCAGATAATCTTGGCCAGCATCCAAGCTGATTCAAAAGAACAAGCCAGTCCAAAACCACTAGAAGGAGGGAATCTGTCAGCCTTAGCCATCTCAGAAGGTACCAACAGAAAATATTGCAGACAAACAGCGGAAGTAAGCAATGCCAGGATTTAAATAATGGCTCCTAAACTGGCCAAGGAGGCTAGGGAGAGACTCCAGTGGCCCTCAGATAAGAAAATCTTGATTTCAGATCCTGCTCACAATTCAGTAGCAGATCAGCCCCCAATCACATTCACTTCAAGTTGTAAGAACATGCCACAGAATGCTGCTGCTTGCCTGCTACTGTCCTGCTTTTAAAAGGCCTGAACACGCTCACACTTAAATTTTGAATTGGCTCTGTAGGCATTTCTGCTGCCAGAATAAATTACTGGCTGCGTCATTCACCGTGTGCCCAAGCCTGTCACCCTGTCAAACAGAGTGAAAGGGAAGCTGTGTCCTGTAGTGCAGACGGAGCATCAGTTTCCAGGGAAGCCCAATTAGAAGCACACTTTTATCAGCAATAGGCCCCATCATCTCTATGTGCGCGTTCTTAAGCAATCAAGCAGACTTGGAATGGGCACTCTGCTGATTCATCACAGTTCTCAAAACCTGTTTCTTGTACGTTCATCAGTTAGCGTATTCTGTGAAATAAAGAAACGAGCTGTGTGTCTGCCATCAGTTGAGTGACAATAGGAACAACAACTGCAGCAATAATGGTAGATAGATGAAAGTAAGTGACTGTGCAGACCAATTTTTTTTTAGAGCTAGCTCTTGTTTGTAATTTGCAGGTCATTTCACTGCATAAACATTTCCAAATTTTGGACACAGCTTTTACTGCTTTTATGTTGGCCTATGTAAAGTTAATGATGGCCAGCTTTTAGAGGCTAGAGCCAGGAATTAAATTTTCTTTTCAAATATTTTTTCACTAGGTTAAAAAAGTGCTGGGTTTAATCCAAGGGAAATGAGATTGAACGGCTTGGATCACAAGCCCAACGCCTGACAATACATTTCTATGCATTCTGCAAATTCTGAAAAACTCAGAATGCTAACTTGACTGCTTAATTATTTAATTTATGAGTTTAATTTTCCTAAGTGCTATAGAAACACGATTATGAATCGATCCAAAAAAGATGACACTGGCCATGTCACTAACAGATACACATTAAATTACATTAAGTAATGCTCTACAATATAGATGCTGAGTAGTAACTTGGTTTCTTAGTAACAATTATATATTGAATTTGGTTCATCTGATTTGTTTTATTGCTTTGTGATGTTTCTCATTACATTTTACATGCTGCTTTCTGCCATTATAATAAAACTTCCAAAATTGTGTTTGAGAATCGCTAGAATACTGTTTTTACCTTCATACTTTACACCTTGGATTCTATACTAAACCTCGAATGATATGGTTTCAGACAGGCAGGATGATTTCAGACAAATCCTTCCAGGCCCCTCACCATGACTTTCTCCTCTGACTTCTGTGAAATCACACCTTTTTGTAATCTGTGCTTTCTGTGTGTACGGTATTTATTTCTCTGTGAGAGGCAGAATTTGTACCAAAAGTCATTAAAATTGCTGGGAATTTTCTTATAATTTTAATGGGTTTTAGATCATGTCAAAAATGTTATGCTGAAGTGTCTGTAACAATGAAAACAAGGAGAGCTTGGGTACAGTTTCTTGGAAAACAAGAAACTCCTGCTCATCTGCTTAGAGAAATGGAAGGGAATGATTTGTATGGTAAGGAGAAAAAAGATATGTACATATGTATATATGCATATATATAAATACATACCTTTTTTTAACAACTGATAGCAAGTTAACCACTGGCACATTACATTGTAAAGGGTTGTCCAAACATGATTCCAGTATCTTCACATTTGGTGGCAAAGAAGTGCTCTGATATTACTTCTATTTCTTTCCCTCTATAATGCCTTAACTATTTATATCTAATTATATACGTCATTAATCTTTTTCTTTTCTGTTTATTTAACCTTTAGCTTGATGTGTAACAGTCTTTCTTCTCCTAAACAGCTGCTTAATGTCTGCACTCAAAGTGATACACCAATATATTGTTTGTAGAAAGCTTTCCTTCATTTTGGGTACCTACTCGACAAAGAAAAGTTTGAAGTTGTCCATCCTCTCTATCCTCTCCCACCTGCTGCATTTCCTTGCAGTGATAATCCATATAAACCTTTCACTACTCTTGCCTGAGAAGATTTATAAGGGAGTGTTTTGACCCCTTTTCAGCACCAGAGTGTTCCTGGAGAAGTGTGTGCACCACAAATATCTTCCACAGATATCAAACACCTCTATATACCTTTGAAATTCAGCCATGCTGTTTTCTGCACATATTCTGGACTGCAATGAGTGCAAATTCTTCAATAATTTTAAATATAACATTGCTGTACTGGGTGAACTGCACACAGGCAAACAATGTATGAATTTTTTCTTTTTATTCCCAGTGTTTTCAAGGCTGGATTTGCCTGTTCACACACTATGGGGACAGTTGCTCTTGGCAACGTTAAACCATTTTCTTAAATACTTGTATTAAAACAGAGCAATTACTGCATATCACAAAACATTTCACAATAGATTAATCAGGATGCAATATAGTATGTGAAGAGAAAATATTTGTGACTGTTTCTCAAATGGAAGGGAAGCACATTTATGCAGAGTAGCATATGCCATAGTCTGATATTTTAGTCTTTCCCCATCAACAAATGTGAAAAGCTCAACATCTGTATTATATAATCCTCCTGCTCTGCATCCAGAAGGCACTGAGGGCTCATTAAATCCTTGGCTACTGCTGTATGGTAATTCGACAGGCCTAGATTTTTTATTTTAACTCCTTTCAATCAGAAATACTTAGTGAGTGTATTTCATGCTAACTTTGCCATTGTAAAATACAATAATTAATGATAATTAATAAGCAATTTTTCAAGTTTTTTTTTTAATTATAAGTGTAGGTGGATGATAAGAAAGAAACTCCTATCGTTTATTCCTCCAGCATTCATCTACTATAACATGTTATCTGTGTGATTGTGGAGAACTGATAAATGGAATTCCCCAAAGGAAAATAATTTTGAGAATCGGGAGAGAAACATGAAAAATAGAAATGTTTCAGAGATCTGTATCTAAATAAAATCTTCCCTAGCGCTCAGAAGTGTCAGGGCCTGGGCTTTGTAAAGAACACAGCTATCTCTGTAATGTAGTTTAAACTGCGGTTCTTCAAAGGTCAGAGGCATTAAAGCTCCTATTTTTTGATTACAGCATATTTCTGACAGAAATCCCTATTGCAGAACAATGGTGTTGATTCCAATCTTCTGCAGAGCTGTAACAGGGAGAAACAGAATATGTCCTTTCATTGCTTACAAACTAACAGACACCATATTATAAGAATTTTTACTGTCTTGATTTTTCTGCATCTCCTATCACTTTTATTACTGGAGTGGGAAAATAATTTGGTCTGAGAAAACTATTTATTGCATCAGCTGCTCTGATAACTGTTTCTAAGTAGCAATCATTGTGTGCACGATACTTTGCATCCTGGCCTTTAGTGTTGGATAAATTAGGTTAATTGCTCTACACCCATGCAGGCTAATGTACACCATCCCGTTTCTACCCAGGGCAGTCATTCGGGTACTGCTCTAGGAAAATGTGCTGAGGTTTCCTTCTCTCGGCTGGAAACCAGGTCAGTAGTTTGTTTCTGTGAAACCGATAATGTGGARAGCTATATGCAGAAAAAGAGAAGGGAGTTCAGTCATTGCCTCTTCAGCTGTTAATGCATAAGAAGGGTTCTGCCCTTGGAGTTTTGTGGGCATAAACTGCAGTACCTGTGAAGCCAGAGTTATTCCAGTAAAAATAAGAGCAGAGTTTGGAAGCTAGACCTTGAACCGCGCTTGTGATTGAATTGGCAGTCAATCTGCTGTGTGGGTGCTAGCATTATTTATTCCTGTTGGTAGCCTCCACTTGGGAGACAAGGTGTTGCATGCCAAACTGTCTATGTTTTGTGGCTGCTACCTGGCTGGGGCCGAGGTGGGGGGCCGTTCGGCCCACCGGTGGCACCCCGGCATTGCTGTGCCCAGCGCTGCAGCAGAGAGGGGCAGAGTCCTCAGCTCAGCTGAAAGCCAAAGCGGACCTTCATGGCAACAGCTGCTCTCTGGGAATGTGTCCAGGCTTCACGAGGCTCAGCACTTCCTTTAAAGGTGGAGCACAAGCTTTTCACTGCAAAGAGAGACCTTCTCACCTAATGTCATCCTGATGTGCCTCTGTATTTCCCATCAATATCACAGAGACTCATCTAGAACGAGGGTTTTTTCTTTTTTCTGCCAGAGCCCTAATTCCTTTAAGTTTTGTGGTGGCAGAATGGCACTGTTCTTTGCACTGAAGGAAATCGGAGATGTGATGCTGGGGTGACTAGTGGAAAGGTGACACAGTGGCCGATGCTGTCACACTGCAGTCTTGTGTGCTCTGTTTTAGAAACATGGGTGGGACTCTGCCTTTAAAAACTCTTGTTTTGTTAAATGCATGGCCCTGAGGTTACCCACGGTGCTTTGTTAGAGGAGACATGGCATTCTTTAAAAAGTATTTCCCTGTTAGATCTGCTGATTGAGTCAGCTAGATAAATATTCAATTTCTGTTATTTACTTTGCATGAAATGATCTGATCAATAGATTGAACGAGGATATATAATTATTTCTTTTCTTCTCCTATTGACAGGCATAAATGACTTTAGCTACCTGCACACAAACTGCTTTGAGCTATCCATCTATGTAGGCTGTGACAAGTATCCCCACGAGAGTGAGTTACCTGAAGAATGGGAAAACAACCGCGAATCTCTGATAGTCTTTATGGAACAGGTATTCGACAGAAGAATAACTTCTGAATAACTTATTGAATCCTTTCTGACTGTGAAGCTCTGGCTCTCCCTGAGTTTGCTGTGACCACCCATGTTTTGCTTTTGGTAGGGCTATAACCTGGAGGAGCCACGTTGCTTGTGGAGGCTTCTCCTAGACGCTGTTGACATTCTGCAGGCTGTTCCCGCAGAGCAGAAACGAATTTAGCACCACGTAGCTGAATCACCCCTTATTGTTTTAGAGAAGATTTAGCCTTTGCCTTTCATGCTGTACAAACACTGTCACTGAGGTTTTCAAAGCAGTCCAAAGGTTTCTGATATATTTCTTTCATGACTGTAATTATTTTTCTTCCTTTGGTCTGGTAGAAATTTCTGTGAAAACCTGCTAGATGGCTTCTAAAAGCCAAGCATAGCTTTTATGCTTCGTTTTCTACAATGTATCCCCATGAATTAGAAGCTAGGCTGCTTTGTGCAAATATTTCAACTGTTACCATCACTTCTATGAAAATCAGAAATGGTCTCTACAGTGCAATTCTGCCATATAATCCTTGTGGTTCACAGGCCTAATGTTCCGGTCAGCCTGAAAAGCTTTACAAAGAGAGGCTTCACTAATGATTTGCGGTTTAAATGATAGAAATTACATGATTTTTGGTATTTGTGATAGAAACCTTACCTATAAGAAATAATGGCATATCACTTCTATCAGGCTGTTTTAACTTAAGAGGACAAAATAATGAAGCTTGTTAAAATTTTACGTGCATGCAGAGCTTTCTAGAAATGACTAACTGAAAAACCCTTACATCTGCTGCTGTATCTGTTTGTTTTCTCTGTCTGTCTTTTGAACTTGATGCTCTGGGAATGCTAAAAGAATTTGTAAGCTAATACAAAACTAGCTAATGCCTGGTAGGTTAATAGTATTTCATAATGATATTTCAAAATTGTATGAACTATGAAGTAGGAGCAGAATAAACTTAATTCCCACATGGAATTAATGATTTGCTGTATCCTACTAATGATATTACTGGCTATTGTTGTATAATGTTTGTTTATTCTTTCAATAGGCCCATCGGGGCATCAAAGGTGTCGTAAAAGATATACATGGAAAGGGAATTCCAAATGCCATTATTTCGGTAGAAGGTGTTAACCATGACATTCGCACAGGTAAAAAATAAAATGTCAGTGCAAATGAACAGATTTTTTTTTTTTTTTTAAAGAAAGGGAAAAACAGAACTACATTGCCACTTTGAAGTCTTCTCTGAGGAAAAGTCAACAGGTAGTGTAAAGTCCAGAGAGCACATTGCAGAAGGAGTGGTACATGAGGAGGGAGTCACTGCTTTCCATGGAGCAGCTGCTTAGACAAAAAGAACAGAACAGAACTAGGGTTTCTCCTTCCTGCCCTCTCTTCCTCCCACTTGTATTACAGTATTGAGGAAGCAGCCTTGTATCTGCCCAACACCAATAGGCTGAGTAAGGCCATGTTAAGAAAGAAAAGAATCCTTATTTCCCCCTTTACTATGTAAAAATAATGAGAATCTAACCCAGAATGATTATAGCACTGATTAATGAAACTGTAGCTATACCTTGCTGTATGAAGAGTGCTTCTGTGACTGTTAACTGTTCAGAGAATTTAAATGTGTTAGAGTTTTGACTTAGAGATTTGTCCAGAAGAGGAACAGCTATTATGGGAAAGGGGGAGTTTCACACTCTTACGAGTCTCCTGCAGAGCATCACAATGTTATGAAAGATTTCAGCCCAGAGAATTACTTTTCAATATTTATAGTTTTAAAAAAATGCACAAATGGGTATTTATCATGTTTGTACAGTCTTGATCTATACCTAGATATGGGTAAAGTACATTCAGTGTAAACTCCAGGTCTATTTAAAGGCCTGGAAAGTAGTTATGGCACTTCAGTGCCATGTTTAAAGTACTGCTTTGAATAGATACTAGTAGCTATAAAACTGATAGTAATACCAGTATAATTGTTGTAGGTGGGGGCCTGGATGTTGGCCAACACCCACTGTGTTTGTGTAGGTGCTTAAGACACACACAGTCAATGTGCTTGTGAGCGCTGTCACTTGAGAGACAGCGAATGGGCTGTAACGACGAGTGTCATGTAACTGCCCGACACTCCAAGTGATGGTGGCACAAGGATAATAAGATGTCTGTTGGATGTTTAGGGAAAGGTAACAGCATGGTGAATAATCAAGCAAATCATATTGCTGTATATTCCAGGGTTGGTTTAATATTAGAAACAAGGACACTGATTTTATGTTTGTTTATACCCTAGCTTGCATTCTGGGTCTTTCATTGGCTGCATAGCAAGTGAGGTACAGTAGGTCGTGCTTTAGCATCTTAGCTGATTTTGATTTATGGAATAGCATGGATCTTTAGACAAGAGACTTCCAAATCTTTAATGTTTGCTACAGTTGATTATTTGAGCTGATAATAAATCTTGAAATATCTAACTTAGTTTACAATTAATTTTATTTCAGTGCTACTGTGTCTATTGTAAAAGAAAACATTGAATGACAGATATTTAATAAGGCAATAATGATTCTTCCTTAAATATTTCAAAATGGGACCAGTGGGAAATGATAACAGGAATAAAAGTAATCAGCTGTTTTTCCCTATTTTGGAAGGCTGCCATAAACTGTAGGTTGTATTACTCTGGTAACAGAATTACTGTATTACTCTGGTTGAGACCAAATAAACGGAGTAGGTGATTAATCTCCAACTCTCACTATACTGGATTGCCTCATGAAAGAAAAATCTCTTTAAATGACAGCAAATTCACATGCATATGGAAAGGAGTCATGGTGGCACAGGTAATAACTGACTGTTCAAAATCCTAGAATCCACCCTGTAACACTCAGGAAACTTGGAATTATTCAAATCTAGATTTAGAACTGAGCTTTCGTGGCTGAAGGCCATCTACAATTGTTAGTAAAAATAAAAGCACCCGTTTCCTTTTTTTTGTCTGTTTGTTTCTTTAAATAAGAAATGTTAAAGTTGAAACTATGCTTGGGAATCACTTTATAAATGGGAACATAAAAATTCTATCTTGTTTTATATAGATAATGATGTATATGTCATTAGTCTTTGAAATTGGAAAATTTATGTTGGAGCCAAAAAGCTGAAATGGCGTATATAACTCCACAGGAGGAAGGCAAATTGTCAGCATTCTCCTTTCATTTATACCTTTTTAGATGAAAAATGCAGCCATATAAAAACAGCTGATTTCCCTTGATAAAAAATAGTTTAAGTGGAAGAAGAATTATGGCCATTTTCTTTATTCATATAACTTTTGTTTAAAGTGAGTTGGGCTATAAAGTAACTGCTGTTTCTTTATGGTCAATGGTTAATGTGGTCAACTACCCTGTAAAGCAGACAAAAATTGTCTGTAAAAGCCTTAACATTTATTTGTTTCTGAAAATTTTTCTGCTTCTGTCTGTGCACAAAAGAATTGCACAGAAAGCGCTTTTGTTACTTTCTCTTGGAAGTACAATATTTCTTATGGGAAAAAGAGACTGTTGACGCTAAGCTGATAATATTAATAGGCTAATTGAAATCATTGATTCTGTTGAGAGTAAGGGCTTTGTGGAAGATTATTCCATTTTCTCCTGATGCAGATGTAACTATTGATTTAGTTAGAGTGATTACATGGTATTACGGTTAGATGTGAACTATATTCTGTAAGATAACCTTTGGAAAAAAGTTAATCAATTGGATGAACAAATGCACCTGGACACCCATTTTTCTCATTTTGCAAAGACAGTTATCTGGGTTGCCTTCTCGCTCCCCCTAGCAGTGGTCAGTGGACTTTCCATTACTGAGACTGAAAGGAGTTAGTAAATACTTCTAATTCAGGCTATCGGTGTGACAGCCTCCCTATATCAGATGGGTCCCCTCTTTGTTCCTGAGACAGCACGTATACGCCAGAGTTTGTGTGGAGGCACACCATAATCCTGAGATCAGGAAAGCCTTGAGCAAGATGGGGTGCCATCTTCAGAGGTGCCAGGGAGACTGAACTCTAGCGGCATCTTTCTGAGCACAGTTTCTTTTCACGCATGCCATTTGAATCCTTGGCAGAGGGTCATATTTACCATCTACCAGCTGCTCATTTTTGCAGTGCTGGAGCTCTGGGGTAGTAACATTTCATAACATTAGTCTTGCCTAATCATATTTCTAATGTTATAACTATTCGGTTTTATTGCTGGCTGCTTGTTCTGTAGAGAAAACTTAAGTAAATGTTCTTACATGTGTCGGGCATGCAGCACTATGGCAAACTTTCCTGGAGAGCTTTTTGTAGGTAACAGAACATTAAGACAGATTTTCCTTATGTATTTAAATTCATGACATTTGGTTTGTTTAAGTTTAAATGTGTCTCTTCATTCTAACTTAGGATCTAGCCTATCAGGCTCAGGGAGTATTCCTCTTAATTGAAGTGTTTTATGGAGTGTACTGATGCTTGTATTTAATTTATAATATACTATCTTTTTATTATTATACATTGTCATTTTATCTGAGTGGACATGGCAATTCTTTTCCAGACCCAATAGGTGGAGATAGATGTTGTCTGCCTCCAGCCTGCTGCAACTGGAGCCTATTGTTTTAGTAAACATATTATTTACTAAATTTATCTGTATCTTTAATTTTGTTTCTCTTGCCATCTGCTCTGAATTTTTTTACCTACTCCATTTAACATGATTTTCAAAAAAACCCTTTTAGTCTGGTATTAAATGCTGGGTAATGACAGCTGACAGAGGAACTAATGTCTAGTTATGTGTAAATTGAAAGGAGGTAAATAAAGTGCATCCTGCTAACAATTTAATATCTAGCTCTTTGCATCGATGTTATGCATTTACTCACACTGGCACACTCAAAAGCACCAGAACATGTGTGTCCAAGTGGTCTGGCCAGGATCGCTTGTGTAACACAGGTCCCCTGTGTCTCTGGGTTCCTCCTGATTGGCAATGACAAATTAGCTTTTGAGCAGATCTTTTATACCCTTCAGCAATTACCTACTGTTACAAGGGGACCCCTTGCCTCAGGATTTTGCTGACTTCAGCCTACAGAAATCTTAGGCCAGATTCAAGTCCATTGTCCACTTTTTGTCATTTTGAATGTAAGTTTGAAATACATATTCACGGTATGTTTTTCTGCTGGGTTAACAGGAGAAGGAAGGGTGTACGTGATACGTGGCAACCTTGGTGCCAACCTCCTGCTAAGAGGATGCCGGGTTGCTATCAGTGCTGCGATCTGATCCGTGTAGGCCTTTTCATACTCGCACATCAACACCTTCCTCGACTTTACCCTGGGAATAGTGTCCTGTGAACAGTGTCCTTCCAGATTATTATAGACCATTCTTTTAGCCCTTTTTTGTGTTTCTTCCCCATGCTTGCACACACATATTGATTTTTTTTTTTGCTTGATTTTGATCCAGTACTTCATATTGCCCCATATGTATTTTACCTGTCCAGACAATTATTTGGGGGAAGTAGGATTGTTATTTAAAGTTACAGAATGGTGAGACAGGAAATAAAAGTAATAATAGCTTTTCAAGATGGCATTTTTCTTTCTATTGCTTAGCAAGTGGATGCTGCATTTGTATTTTGAAAGAGCTAGTTACATTTGCAAATAGCCAGGTCCATGGTGCCGGTCCACATTATGTCTTGCCCTTGAACCAAGAACGTTCCTTTTTAAGTCATAAAAACAAATGCAGAATGAGGAAAATGTTTTTCCCATTTTTTTTAATGAGAAATGGGGCACTGTCGACCAAATACTTTAGGACTCTGCTCTCTTCCAACTTTTAAGTCCTCTCACAGTAGCTGGAAAGCTATCGGAGCATCAGAAGAGGGATTTTTAGGTGACACACAGCTTGGGGTGCATCCCATGGTGCATCCCATCCTCTGCAGCTGGGGAGTGGGCTTCACTAGATTATCCTAAACTTTTTACGCCCCTCTGGTTTCTGTGACTGCCTCAGGGGTGCCATGAGTCAGGTTGTCCACGAGGTGATCTGTGGGTTGCTGTGAAGGAGGGATGCAGGGGAAGTAGAGTGTGGAATCTGACATGGCACCCCAGCGTGCGTCGTTTAGAAAGAGTAGGAGGTCCCGTTCAGCTAGCCAAGCGGCGTGTACGTACCTAACTGCTCAGGTCAGGACTGTGTTAGGTAATGGTTTGCACTGCAGGCACCGAAAGCACTGTTCTGAAAACTGTCTCTTCTGATTTTTCTAATAGGAAGCGATGGGGATTACTGGCGTCTTCTCAACCCTGGAGACTATGTGGTTGGCGTGAAAGCAGAGGGCTATACTGCAGCCACCAAGACCTGTGAAGTTGGCTATGACATGGGAGCTACTCAGTGCGACTTCACAATCTCCAAAACCAATCTTGCAAGGATCAAGGAAATCATGAGGAAGTTTGGGAAGCAGCCAATTAGTCTGTCAGTTCGGCGGCTCAGGCAGAGGGCTAGGCAAAGGCGCCAGCAAAGATAGACTCCTGCCCGGTATCACGAGGCTTTCACAAGCTCTGCTTCTATCAGCCTGACTGTAGTAGTAGTAAGAGTTTCATAGCCAATCTTTTAATACATATTTTTCTGTACAAGGTCTTTCTGTTGGTAGAGCTGGATGAATAGTGGATTTTTCAGTTTGGTGAAAAATCAGAAACAAAATTCATTTCAAGATGAACCAGAATAAGCTTCAGGTTGGGGGGAGAGGCAGGAGGAATGAAAAAAGATGTTTCGAGTTAATCTGAAATGAGATACTTTGCCTGTGGGTTATTTAATCCTTTCTAAATCTGTTTTCTAAAACAAAAACAAACAACCCTCCCCCCCGAATTATGAAGGAGAAATATTTTGAGTGAGAAGCTGAAAAATACTGTTTTAAAAGTAAAAAAATAGTTATATCTTGCAATTCAAAAAAGTTTTGATACTCTTTACTCTTTATTCTCATGTGGGAGCAAAGCTGAGAAGGGATAACTTCTTTTGAATAGCCTTGAAATTTGTGTCAAAATTTCCATCCCTGTTTCCCTGAAAGTCCACCTTTTGACAAGCATTRTGTTTTTTGGAGAAAAAAACCTGAAGCAAATAGTCCATCTCACCTTTTTGGTTTTGGTTGTTTGTATTTAAGGATATCTTGTGATTCCAGAACTTAGTGCCCAGAGTGTTTTCTCCTCTGGATTTTTAAGGCTATATTTTTATTCTGTAAACTAAATCTAACTAAAAGGGCATTGGATAAGGGCCACTTGCAGCACTGTGGAATGGCATCTCCTCTGTAATCCAGGAGAAGGAGTCGAAACGAAGCTTTTCGTGTGGATAAAGCCAATCTCATAAGCTGTACGAGATGAGAGGCCTGCTCACTGGAATGTGCATAGTTCACAGATCCACTGACATCTTTTTCTTGATTCTGGCCTACCTACCCAGTGTCTTCTGTGCTCCTGCACACCTTGTACCGCTGTCTGCCCCCACATGTAAAAGATTTTGTGGTCCTCTCTGTTGTCTACTCCCCTGTCTT
The DNA here is from genome assembly GCF_003343035.1 of Apteryx rowi. NCBI lineage: Eukaryota > Metazoa > Chordata > Aves > Apterygiformes > Apterygidae > Apteryx > Apteryx rowi. The sequence continues at coordinate 4,705,304 of NW_020448641.1, forward strand.
GTCATATTGCCACTACAGCTGCTGCTTTTCAGGCCTCACTACTCTGAGAGCTGGATTTGAGCTTTCTTGGCTTTTAAGTAACAAACTTGTACAGCAGGATAGGATTGAGGTTCAGGAAAGATGCAGATCAACTTTAGGAGAGAATGAACTAAGTAAACATTGGTCAAATCATCAGCTGGTGAAAATCAACTTTGTTCTGTTAGTTTCAATATTATGACCATAGCTTATACCAAATGAAGGTCCAGCTGTACGTTTTTAGCCAGTCAAAATTCTGTGGATAAACAAACATCTCTAATGTGCATGGTAGCAAGACTGCAGTATACATTTCCAAATACAACAACGTTTAAAACATTTTGATTGCTATTACAGTTCTTGCCTAATTTGATATGATTCTCCATTCACCAAAGTATCCTTCAAAACTGAGGAAAAATAAACTGCAAGTAGAAAACTTACTGTGAAAATACAGTTTGTCATCTGTATTTCAGTTCTTTTTTACTTATCAACAAAGAATCTTGTAAACACATAAAAGGCAAAAGTTTGCAGAGTGAATAATGTAAGCATGAACCCTTGCATACTAAGTAGTCCTTTTCTTAATTATTTTTAGACAATTCCAGCCTATACTTGTTCTGCAGATACCATTAAATAACAGCAATGTACTTGACAGCAAGGGCACAAAGAAAGTAGCAGGGTTCGCACATAATTTTGTATAACTGAAATTATGGAACTCCAGCTCCCTGCATCATTTAAATTAAATAATAGAGGTAAACAAATAATCCAATCGTTACATTAACATTTTGAATTATATTTTACTTACTTCACCCTGTTCACCACCCTTACAACATTCTATGTGCCATGTATTTTTGTACTCAAAATGTTGCAGCAAAGTTATCAAAAAGGTTTTTTAGCATCTGAGAAGGTAATAGTGATGTCATTTTTTGCCCAGGCAGTGATGAGAAATAGTTTCGGAATATGGGGTAATGACAGTAAACAAGTATTCCTGCTATTTTATCAGTGGTTTAATTACTTTGTCTTATTCTTTGGCATGTGTAGCTTTCCTTATCACCACAGTAGATCGAGGCTGCACAGATTTTCTGTGCTATGAACTGGTGGAGTTTCTTAGGTGGTTTCTTTCTGGAGTCCCACGAACGTTCCCTTGTCATCTTGCTGGCAGTAGTTTGCATGCACAGGCAAACAAGGAAGCAATCAGCCAAATTAAAATCACTCTGCTAATCAGATTGAAGCTGGAAACCACTAAGCTGGACAATTTTAGTCCAGACAGGTCAATTCTTACTCTCTGGAAATAGTGTTTCAAGCTGTCTTCAGAATTACTTTACAGTCCTAAAGGTCCCTATGCTCTGTTCTCAGGTATGAGGTTATCTGGACAAGAAGAAGATGTGTTTTGTTCAATAGTAAGTGGATTTGATGGGAAATTCTGTGAAGTCTATTAGCTAAAATTAGATGTACTCTGATTGCTGAAAACCTCAGTAACATCAGAGGCCTAAGGTAGCGGCCTTGGCCATGATTAGTGCTTACACATGGTAGAGCACGGCAGAACTATGACTAATGCAGGTGACCTTATTCCATTTTAGTTCGGGCACTGCTAAAAGCTAATAGGAATCAAGCCTGCCAGTGTGTATTTGTCTGTGCAGTTTATTACTATTGATTGTTCAGGACTTTTAGACTGGAAAACGCTCAGGTTCAATGGACTTTTACTACTAACTTCAAGTCTGTGAATATCTTAGCCCAAGATATCCTTGTGCTAAGCACATCTTGTGCTAAGATATTCACACACTTGTGCACTTATTCTTGTGCTTATGTGTGCTCTGAATGTAATAATACTGAACTGAGAAGTTCGCTGTTTACTGCTATAGTCATGCGCTTAGGAGTTAAAATATTCATTTTCTTTGTAATGCCTGGCAGTGCTATTCAATCTCTAGATAGGGCCAAACCACAAGCCAATAAAACCAGATACCAGTATTTTCTATTTATCTACCTTTTCTGTGTCTTTAGAATAGGTAATTTTTCTAACTTCTGTGCTTTTTATCTCGTTTCCTTTCAGTGTTGTGGGAAAAGAGGGCAACCTTGCAGAAAAGACCGAAAATAAAACTTGAGGATGTATACACTCCTTTTATAATCACGGATCCATTTTAAGAGCTACATATATGAGCACTTCCCTAAGCTTTGATCTTTCCTGATACAAAAGAAAAAAATATAATCTTTTCCAAGTAATAAGAGATTCAGCTACACAATCTCACCCACACAGTAAAGGTTAAATAAATAAAAGACTAAACCAGGACATATTTCCCCTTCCTTGATAATACCAGCCATCAATCATCTGTTCATTTGCAAAGCCGTGACAATCATAAAATACAGTGTGAGCTGGATGGCTTCTTGTTGAGTATCCATGTCCTGCTATCCAGTTATTCATTTTTCATCTGTTTAATTACCGTTATCTTTATCACTGTGTATCTCAGTTTTTCTCATCCATGGTAGTAACTACACATATTTACAAGTACACTAACTTCTTGAAGACAGATCTCAGTATATGCAAATCAGCATGGGAATGCTGAAGCCAATGAAACAATATCTACTTACACATATTGATGCGAGTGCTGGTGGACACCAAGTTAAGTATGAGGCAGCAATGTGCCCTTGTGGCCAAGAAGGCCAATGGTATCCTGGGCTGCATCAGAAAGAGTGTTGCCAGCAGGTCGAGGGAGGTGATTCTCCCCCTCTACTCAGCCCTGGTGAGGCCACATCTAGAGTACTGCGTCCAGTTCTGGGCTCCCCAGTACAAGAGGGATGTGGCACTACTGGAGCAAGTCCAGCGAAGGGCCACAAAGATGATTAGGGGACTGGAGCATCTCTCTTATGAGGAAAGGCTGAGAGAGCTGGGCCTGTTTAGCTTGGAGAAGAGAAGGCTGAGAGGAGATCTTATCAATGTGTACAAGTATCTGAAGGGAGGGTGTCGAGAGGATGGGGCCAGACTCTTTTCAGTGGTGACGAGCGACAGGACGCGAGGCAATGGGCACAAACTGAAACACAGACACTTCCATCTTAACATGAGGAAAAACTTTTTCACTGTGAGGGTGACAGAGCACTGGAACAGGTTGCCCCGAGAGGTGGTGGAGTCTCCTTCTCTGGAGATATTCAAAACGCGCCTGGATGCAATCCTGTGCAATGTGCTCTAGGTGACCCTGCTTGAGCAGGGGGGTTGGACTAGATGATCTCCAGAGGTCCCTTCCAACCTCAGTGATTCTGTGATTCTGTACTGAATCTTCATAATATCTAATCCAAATTTAATCTGCTGTCTACAGAAGACTATGTTACCTGTATTTGAGTATCCATTCTATTAGGACGTTGAGCTCTGTGCGAGAAAAACACACTGATAACAATGAATGTAAATGAAGTTAGCAATTATGTTGGTGAAGAAATGCAATGTTCTGTTGGATATTTTAAGCTTGTTGCATCTTTTCAGTTTCTTTCACAAACTACTTTCCCTTCCTCTGTCTATGTATATTATGTTTTTTTCTTTTGCTTTAGCTCATTATTTTCAGTGAATCGGGGATATCTTTCTGAAGTCTGTGTATTTTAGCAGTCAGTGATAGAGTTATGTGGCCAGATTTACTTGCCTCTTTTATCATTCTAGAGCAGGCGCTTGACCTTTTTGAGAAACACCTGAGTGAAGATGAGTTGAAACAAGTGGTTTCACACCAAAGACTTTCATTAGTTAACTTTTAAAAATTGGCATCTCATATGTTTGCTATGGGACTGCGCTAGCTGCTAACGCCTATATGTGGAATCCAAAGTGCCTGTTTACCGTTTATCTTCGTACTCAGTCTCAGTAGGAAGTCAGTGAGATTACAGACACAAGCCCGAGCTAAGGAAGTGTGGTAGTGTCACCTCCTGCTTCAGCATACTGCTGCAGTCCTTACCGGAAGATTATATGTGTTTATAGGTTTCAGGTGGTTAACTTAAAGATTTTTAGGTCTTTATTCTAGTATTTCCTTAATTTTTCAAGCTTGAGTCACATCTGTACCCTTACTATAATGTGTTTACCAGACCTAAATTTCTTTTTAAAGGTCATTTAACTTGAGATTACTTTTTTTTTTTAATCTCACTTTGACACTGTAATATGTTTTTTGAGCAGTGAAATTTGAGTTCAGTGAAGCCATCACGGTGACTACAATCTTGTGCCTGGAACGATAAGTCACTAACTCACCTTTCTCTGCCATCTTCCACTGATACAGCCCTCATTTTACCTCATGTATTGCCAGTTTGAGTCTTAGGTGACTTACAAACCCACCAAGTCCGCAGTCAGATTTTCAGGGCACTTTGTTTGTGAGCTTTAAGTCAAATGGGGTAGCTCTCCTGTCCTCTTTGCTTGCCAAGTGACCCAATTTATTTGATGGAGATTTGGATTACAGCTTCACACGTAATTTTAAAAACAGTGCTCTCATGCTCATTATATGTTTCTTGCTCATTAGGCAGCAAAAGGAACTTTTTACACCTTTCATCACTTCTAGAGAGGCTGTATTTACTAGACTAATTTGGGGATAACATTTCAATTCATTACTGTCTGAAATGAACACATTTGCTGCTCATTTTCTGCAGGCAAGTATACCTTTATTCCTTCTGAACCAACATAAAAGCAACACAACTGCATATTACTGAGTACGAGTGATGATGCATACTAAAATTTAATTTCAGCAGTTTTTCTTTAGACACTCTTAAATATTTGAGGATAAAATCTGTCAAAATATCAGGTGAAAAACTGCATCTCCAATGTTCAGAAGTTATTCAGGAGCTGCTCACCTTTAGTGATCCTAAAAAGTTGCGGGTTTTTGTACTTAAAAACATGCAAAAGTAGGAAGGCTTCTAAATCCTATTTATGTCAATAGAAAATGGCAAGAATGGCATTTTGAAAAGCCTGTTAAAAATATTTAGGCAGGGAGTTAAAGGTACTTTATAGCTGCACATTTGCATACTTATTTGCGTTTTCAGGTATATGAGTACCTTTAATAATCTGACACAGAGGCCAGACTCGGAGAGGTTAAATCCGCCTTCCCCTCCCCTGTGCCTGGCGTTCTGTATGGCCTGGTTTAAACAACATCCCACAGAGTTTTCTGCTCCGGTGACTTTGCTCCACTCTCTTTACCAAACTGATCTTCAGAGACCCTTCAAGCACTTCTCTCTCTCCATTACGCAGACTTTGAGATGAAGGTGGAATGTGGGTCATCTGAGCACGGCTGAAGTGCTGGAGTCACGCTTGGATATGGCACCTGGGCTCTTGGGGTGCGTCAGTGCTCCTGAAACTGTTACTGTTCTCCAGCAAAATATTCCCAAGGAGCATTGCCCCGCTCTGCAAATGCCCGCTCTTTCAGCTTAGTGCTATTTTGCGAGAAAGCGTGGACAAGTTAGAGAGATTTGTTTTCCTGGTCAGGACATAGATGAAGAAAAATCTGAAAGACTGACAAACAACAAATGTTAAAAAGAAAAAAAATGTTAAATGATAGCTCCAGAAGAAATATTTTGTATTCAGGTTTTATAATTTTTGTGAGACTTTATAAAGAAGTTATAGGTGTATTTAAAGATTGTTATCTTGCAACACCAATGAATCCCATGGCAAAAGCCACTTCTCCTCAGTGGGTTAAATAGTAAATCAGTCTGCACTTTGCTCTATGCTGAGAAGTTGTGATGTTCAGTGTAAACGGGGGCTGAAAGCAGCTGAATCGTACCCTCTCATGGGGTAAAGGATCAATGTGCACAAAGTGAATTTCAAGGCCAGCAAAAGGGATATGGAGTAGGACCTATCCAGACCTAAAGAAATATATGAACGCAGGGAGCCAGGATGTGGCTTCAAGCATGGCAGCTTGATAAGTGCCCAGATGGTGGGAACCCAACCAGGCTTGTGTTAACACATCAGTTTAAAAATAGATATACAGAATGGGCTGTTCCATGAGAATGAGCGTGAAAACTCAAATCATTTTAGCTAAGTCAAGTTTTCAAAATTTCACCTTCTGCCAGCAAAACAAGCAAAAATGCCCTCTGCACATTTGAAGTAATATTTATGAATAGTAATACCAATTTGTGATTATTAAAATAAAGCTTTCTCTTTTCTCTTGAATTCTTTTCTGTTCAAATCTGTATTGTATTTTCTGAAATACAAATGTTGTTTTTAGAGGAAGCAGTTAGTAATGATTCCCTCCTATCATTATATTCAGTAATATCAACCACCTGATATTTTAATTAATTCTAATCATTAAATGTCACTTAATTTGTAGCAGCTGTTTTTTAGAATTCAATACACCAGTTATGTCAACATCACAATCCTTCTTGTTCACTCAATACTATCCCGAGAGCAACAGAAAAGAGCTTTCAGGGCAAACCATCATTTAAAGATCTAACAAAATTCCGCTAGCCTTATTGTCAGCAAGTAGAAATATGAAAAATGGAATTAGTTTCCCTGTTTTAGATGTGACAGAAATTCAATAGCTAGGTTAATAAGGATCAATGACAGCATAATCTCACTTGAATAGACCAAAGGGATTTAAATTCAAGATCTATTTCTTACCACAAGGACCTGGATCTGATTATATGGCTTCAGGTGTTCTTTTAATGTAAAAGGCTTTAAAATCATATTCCTCTTTATTATAGCTTTGTGAGAGCTCTAATTCACAGGTGAAAGGAATCATTAATTTGGCTGTCTCCTAAAGACATGACACAACTCTAACCAAAGTTGCTGAACAACACCTGTGGGCTTCACCCTTGGGTCAGGCCCTCAGAAGCAAAGCTGGTAGATTTACAGTATGATCTGTAGCTGGAAGGGAGTGGAAACTGAATGGAAAATACTATTGTTTATTGCTGTTATTGTCATTTTAAAATGCTAAAATATGTTACTGGAGTGATAGGACTGTGGGAGGTATTTGGTATCTGCTCTGACTGGAATTTTGTAGTTATGTTTCATTGCACACTTTATGCTTACTGCTTGCTACTTTTGCCCTAAGAAGGTCGTCTGGGATCAGTTTAATGAGTCTGGGATCAGTTTAATGAGTCTGGGTTGCTCTAAATTCAAGTACTAGTGGTACTACATTGTCAATAACCATGCCATCTTCAGCAGCAAGTGATGTGCAGAACATACATGATCTGGAGGAAATCCAGCAGTATAAAACCAGTTTCTAGCTAATAAAAGTGTTCTTACAAATTAATTGATGAATTTCTGCCTTGGCTTCAGGAACAATCTATCATTCTTAAAGCCGTACAAGTCTCCAGAGAGTGCTTTTCGGATTAGCACATTCTTCAGATGTATTATTAATTCCTGGATGATTTGCTCTTAAAAGACTGAAAATCAAATGTAATAAGCACTTGAGAATGTATGGAGTTTCACCTGGCCACTTGCTTGGTGGCTTACTAGTACTATCTCTGGGGACAATAATGAAGAGCAAGCTCTCCCCTTTTTTGAAATTGCACCATTAATGCTGGTTGAGAAGAAATACTGGGGCCCCGATCTGCACGTGGTTTAAATCAACAGAGCTTCACTGAAACTTGTCCTTGTAGTCTGTGGGGAACTTGTTACCTTCTTAGGTCTAGTGGTTGAGAAATGGGAACAGAGGTGACTTGAAACAGAGAAAAACTGAAGCATGGAAAAGAGGACGCTGGTTGAAAGCCTGTTTGTCCTGAAAAGTTTTTCCCAAACTTGCCTGCTTCTGAATTTTTCAGATAGTTTTTGCTTTTGAAGCTTTCAGTGAGTCACAAAGAAAGAACAGTCTTTGTGGTGGCATTTCAAGATTTCCAGTCCAAACCAGGGAGTTCAGAAGCAGCTGTTGGCATAATTTTTTCCCCAAATGTTGCTAACTAACTTTTTAAATAACAGAAAATGGTTCTGAATTTTGGGAGCTGGTAGGAGGGGGCAGAGGGGGCATGTTTTGCACTAGGGAACTGAAGGGAACTGGGCTAGGGTTAGGGTTAATCAAAACCTCGCTGAAGGACAAACATACAGGTGTGAAAAGAGGCCTAAGATCTCTGGGCATTCCTCTGGAAAATGGCCACTGAGCAGAGCAAGCAGGAAATAAGCCAAGCCAGGGCTCTGCTTGCCTACTGCTGTGCAGAGTGTTTGGCCCTACCAGGCACAGGCACAGCTCTGAATTGTCCGTGTCCCATAGCAGAGCATCTGGAGAGAGGTGTTGAGTTTCTGGAAAGTTACTGCAGAAGCAACATGAACTGCTGAGGGTTTTGAAAAGGTCTATTCTCAACTTGAAAAAAATAGAAGCTCCATTATTGGGAGGGAAAAAAATTCTAGAGAGAGAGGAAGGAGAAAATAAGGATGTTGAAAGGAAAAAAAGACAAAGTAATACCGAGCGTTTATGACCCGCGATAATCCTGGTGTGTGTGTGTGTTTGTGTGTGCTTGTGTGGGCATGTTGTGTACACTTCATATGTTTACTTTCAGTAGACAGAAGCGATTACGAGGACGGGCAGCCCTCAGGGGGCATCAGCGCTGCAGAGCTGCCAATTGTTTGACGTTAGAAAAAACAAACTATACAAATGTAGCCTTATTATAGTCCCAATCAGAGCAGAGTGTAGGAGTCTGTAGTGTTTACCAGCTTTCCTGATCCTTCCTCTTTGAGTTTGTTTCACTGAGATGAAGCTCCAGCCTAAGAACTCAAGATGTAAAATTGTGGTTTTAATATCCCTCTTCCCCCTCTCCCAAAGTCCTCCCAAAACTGCTGCAAAAAAAMCCCAAAGTCTCCTGTGACCTCGGCATCTGAAAATGCTATCCTGAAATATTTTTTTGTCTTGGCCCTGTTATTTGAATCAGGTCATAAAGAGTAAGGCTTTAGGAAGGAAACAAGAACAGCTACCCATTTGTTGAAGCCACACCAAGCCTATTGATATCAAGACAAAATTGCCCAGACACTGCATTTGATAGACTTTCTTATCAATAATTCAAGGACTGTAGTAATGGCTCAACAAGAGTTCATTTTTATCTGGTTCCTACTGCGAAAGTATGATGATTTTCTGCATCAAAATGTGTGACCCATCCCCACTTGAATGTTTGAAAAAGGTCCAGCACATTGTGGGTGCTGCTGTAAACAAGCTACTAATAAATAATGTGTCATCTGAGCTCTGGTAAAATGCTGCCAACACTTGCAGTTATACTGCAGAGCTCCCTGGGAGAATCTCAGCTTTTGTTTTTTTGAAAGAAATAAATTTCTAGCCTTCCGAGTTTTAGAGGAAAGCCCAAAATCAGATGCTTACAAAAGCCACGGCCAGGTACCAATGCCCTCAAATATATTTTTCCCTAAATTTCATTATTTTAAGATAAACTCATTACTTTGCATGAACCACACTAAAAAATAGAAAACATTAAGTTGATACTATTATGAGAATATTTTGTTTTTCATTTGTTGCTAAGGCTGCTTTTCTGGTAGAAATGGTGTGCTTCTCATTAATATTGAGCTTTTAAGCACATTTTCTGGACTTAGGAGACCACTTTAATTGTGGTACCCCATCTGTTACCCTTGCCCTATTCCTCCCTCTCTAAGTTGTATGCTCAATAACTTCAGCAATAAAAATTAGCGTTCCAGTGATAGACCCACATCACTGCTGAAAATCATCACATTTTGGAGAAAGAAAGTGTTGTAGTGTTGTGCTGCTAGCAAGAGGAAGATGCGGAGCACAGCTGTGGTCCCTGTAGAGGTGGCCATCCCAGTAAGGAGATGCTGGGACTGATGTGGATAATTGGCATATCTAGCATGTCAATTATTATGGATTGTACAGAAAAGTCTGAAATTCCTCCAGGCAAATGCAGCCAGTGGGCATCTCTCAAAAGGTGGTTACTGATTTGTGGTGGTGTAGATGACTGTGAGGGAACAGCGTACAGGGCAAGAGAAAGCATGAAAGGCAAGCGCTGGCAGCATGCCCATGCAAAAATACCAGAGGGAGGGAAAGTGAGGGAGAAGAAATTTGGGAGCAAGGAAATAGTTTCCTTGTGTTTCATTCCTCCTGCGTTCAGGCAAACACATGTACGAACGAACTGCGTGGCATCGCCAGTGCTGGTCTCTCTTCCATTTTCCTCATGAGCACAAAATGGAATGGCAGGGGGTGGGGGCAGCAGGATCCGCATCAGTTTGGTAATTTTTCAGGTCACTGATATATTGTTCAAAAGCAAAGACACAATTTTCGGACTGCTTCAGACCATGAGCTGAATTAGCTTTAACGATGCACATATCTGCATGTTACAAAGAAATGCTTTTTGGAGGGAAAGCTGTAAGACTAATTTTAAAACAATATCTTGTTTCTTAGTTAGAAGTGCACCAGAACCATTCCGAAATAGGAAAAGTGCTCATAAAGTTATAGAGCTTTTGAAATACTGCCCATGTAAGCACATTTCTTTCTTCCAGGCAAAAACCAGGGTTCCTGAGGTCCCAATATAATGTAGTTGTTAGTTTAAAAAACAAACAAGAGAGCAGGAGAGGTCTTCATGTTCAGTGTGGTAGCTAATATCTTTTTCTCAGCACTGGTTCTTAAGAAGTACCAGAAGATATGGGAGGTTGTCATCTTTATCCCTTTCCTCCGAGGCGGGAGCAGTGCACACGTCTCTGCCCGCTGTGTCCAGGCAAGCAGGATATTTAAAGCAGTGGTAAGACCACATCCAAGTGACAAAGAAGCTCCCTCATTTTATGTGCACCAGCTGTTCAGAACAGAAGACCAAGGAGCTTATTCCCGATATGGAAAGAAGAAAATGTAGAGGCTTTACGTAAGCAGAAAGGAGCACTTATATCCATTTTGCTGACTTAATGCTTCACTGCTCTACCCATAGAGGCTGCTGCTGCTGCTGCCTGATATCTCTGGAAAGTCAAGGCTGCACTGGGACTATTTTCTGTTACGCTGCTGCTTTGGGAGCAGTCTATTCCCCCTCTTTCCCCCACCTGTGCTCGTGATCGTGGACAGACTTGGTCTCAGGGGCTGCTGTTTGCCAAGCACTGTTAGTTACTGTAGCATGGTAAAATGCGGATGCCCCTGCTGAAGGCCAGGGTTGCCACCAGGTTAGATGCTAGACCCATGCAAATGGAAGGTGTCCCCATGGCATGTCAGAAACTGCATGCTCAGGTTAGCTAGCTCACCGTGAGCAGCAGTGCTCGTGTCCCCTGAGCCCAAAATATCTTGAACAACTTCAGTGACTCAACAGCTCCATAAAACTGTGAGCAAATGAGGGACAATCCGCAAACAGAAAGCAGAGCTAAATTCAATCAGCTGTTCACAACAAATAATTTGAACAGCTCTCTGTATGCAATGAAAGCAGATTATTCTAATGTGAAAATTATGGCAAATACACAGTCGCTTTAATAGGATGTTTAAGAATTGCAGGCTCCTGGGGAAAGCGTTTCGGCAATGCATGCACCTGCATCTATTAAAAGAAAGAAAATACACAGACTAACAAGCGATATCTCATCAGCTTATCCAGGGTCATGGCACGGGCCATTTAGAACTGAAACGGAACAAGGAAAGAGAAAAAACACTGCAAGGCAACCTGGGACTATATAATTAAAGCCTTGAGCTTAATGCAAAGCTTGAAAGGACGTTGCTGGTTCAGGAAGGAGGCCTTCCATCTAACCTGATATTGCCACAGCGTGGCAGTTTTTGGATGACGCATCCGGTCAGCTCAAAAATATCTGTCGTGGAGAACTAAATCGGTTTGGGTGAAAATAGCAACCAGGCAGGGGAAAAGGAGCCCAGTGAGCTGAGCCACCTGGTGAGCACCTGCATCTCGCCCTTTCCCACTCCGGTGGTGGCTGATGGCATCCATGAGCATTGCCGTATGGAAATAGCGCTACCTTTCTCAGACTCATTGGTAAACGAGGCTGATAAATAAATGCCCAGGGGAGTTTAAATTGGAGACGTTGAATGGCTCTTTCTCCTGATCAGGAAGAAAAGAAATAAGACAGGAGGTGGTGGAGATGAGGGAAGGATGGTATGGAAGCCCCAGGAGCTGCTGGCAGGAGAGGATGAAGTCCCGAGGAGGGAAGGCACGTGAGCTTGGGAAGTCGTGCCGGACACACTGAGTGACCACCTCCCATCAGGGAACTGCTCTAAAACTGATGGAGATCCTGGAATACATGTGGAATGTGGGGTGTATAAGAAGAAAAAGTAAAATCAGAACGCTATTCTGGCCACAAGCAGTATCTCCTATGTCTAATCTACTCAGTCTAAAATCTGATCTACTCAATCCAATCTACTCAATTTACCATGGGCAAGAATATGCCTCAGTCCATGGAAGAAGTCTGGGCATCTTAGCCAAAAAATGGAGAAGCAAGCAATCTAAACTAATCGGAAGTTCTTCTGGGATGATGGTCTCGCTTTATAATATTTAATATTTGCTGGTAGGTAGCAATATTCTTTGAGTCCTCTTGGCATAAGGAGAAGTAAAAATAATTACACTCTTTAATCTTTTTAATAGAAATATTTTAATAGATTTTAACAGATAACATTTTTGCTTTTGTATTACCTTCTGGAGGAGCACATTTGTAACATGCATATGTATTTATATGTAATATAAATATGTAAGTATATAAGTGTGAAAGATGCATAGGTATATATCCCTTCCTCTTCTTTCTTTTGCTTTGCACAGGATAAACAAAGTATGATTAAAAATATCTTTAGACAAAGGCTGCCTGGCTCTGCACAATGGTCATACTTTGCTGGATCCAGAATTATAACAATGTGAACAATACAAGGCCCAAGAAACTTATTAACTGTGTTTATCCAAACGCAATAATTCATAACTGGAAACAGACTTTTAGGCAGCTGGTTGGTGCTTCAGCCAGCAGTTCGTAAGACCTGACATATAAGCCTCCACCGAGGAAGCATTTGGACTGTGCACATGCCCTGCTTTCTACCCTTCTTTAAAAAAATACACGCTCCTAAGCAGGCATTTTGCCGGCTAGGTTTCCTGCCCAGGCCGTCTTGCTCTTGCGTATTTATTGCGGGTGCGACCAGGGGAGCTGTAAGCCTTGATTTTCGCATCGCAGGAAACACTCCTTCAGATGACCCTTTTCTTCATGAGGCTGACCAGCCTTCCCGGGAGCACGCCCTGAAATGCTGATGACAAACTTGCTGGATTTTAGTCCTGTTTATTCTCCCCTCTGAACCAGAGGCCAGTGAGTATAGCGTACTCACCCAGGCTGCGCCGCAAATGGATGTCTTAAGTCCAACAAGGTCACCGAAGGAGGTGATGTTTTATGTGACTGCTGGTGACACACATTGCGTCTAATGCAACTTTATCGATGGCAATAGTGCAGCGTGTGGGAGAGGCGGGCAGAAAAGGGGGCTGGAGGCCCTGGACCACGCAGCGACTGGGAATGTGAGGGATCCGGCGAACGGGGGGGCCCTCCCGCCCCCCGGCCAGGACGCGTGCCCAGCGGTATCAAGCAACGCCTCCTTACTGGAGCGGCTACCTGCTGCTAAATATATCATTATTTAGAGAACTGTTTGAGCTCAGCATCATTTACATTTTCCTTTAGATTTAGATACCATCTGCTGTTCTGTTTTCTTTTGCCCACTGTCGCAGTTGCAAGCATGTAATTACCATACTCCTACTCATATTTTTTTTTCTTGTTCCTTTTCACTACAAGCTTAATTTCAGCAAGTTGCTGTCTTTAGTTTTGTTAAAACCTGCAATTATTAGAAGACACTTAATGAGATCAACAACAATGTTTCGTGCTGTGCAGCTATTTTCGAAATGGATTAAACGAGGACAGATGACAAATGGAAGTGCTGAAAGCAATCTTTGTGTCAGAAAAATAGAAAGAAAGGGCAGTCTTGCAAAAATGAACGTATCTTCACTTTGCATGGATTAAAAACTTTAAAGGGACTATTTTTTGTTTTTTTGTGTTATAGTGGTAAAACAATAATTTGCAATAGTGAGAAGGTCTGCCCCTGTACGAGTCATCAGTACAGACGAAGCGCAGTCCTGTCTCTTGCCCTTTTGTCTGACTTGGAAAAGACTCGGATCAAGCTGTCAGCCTCAGAATACTGTCGGTTTTGTTTGCTTCTTATTTAAACTGACGTTGGTGTTTTTTATAAGGTTGTCTGTTGCCTCTTGTGGGGTCCGGTATCTCTGAATCCATGGGGTGTAGCAGGATCTTTTTCTAGCAAAACGCCTTGTGATGATGGGTATGGTAACTGTCAGCATTTTAAGCACCTGCTCTGCTTAATTACTATTTTGTTCTCCAGAATATCTTGGAATTTCCTTACCTGCAACTCTGCGAGGCTGGTGCGCGACATGCAAAGGCAGCCTTAGAGCCAGGCTTCCCCGGAGCTGCGACCGGGGGCCTTTGCCTTGACCCCCGGGCACCCTCCCTCGCTCCCTCGGTGCCAGCAAAACAGCTTAAGTACCCCGCTGCCGCACACCTAAGGGAACGTAACAGAATAACGTGTATGCCGTATGTCACATGTATTTTATACACAAAATGTCACCCTAAGCTTACAGCTGTAGGTGGTTGAGTGGGGGAAATCTCAGATTCTAACTAAGCTTTGGGTAACCAAATTTTGAAAATGTGGTTTGCTTTTTTTTCATTTTCAGAATCTCCTAAAGTCTCTCCAACAATTTTGTGTGACGCTAATACTGGTGATTTGTCAGCAGCTTGGAATCGGTGCAACAAAGCTGTGCCGACAACCCATCCAACTGCATGAAGTGTCTTATTGCACAAGTGTTCATCCACTTCAAAGGGGCTTTGCGAGAGAAAGGGGCTGTGGAACTTTTAGGTTTTTTTCTGAAATCTTCCTGAATATTTTTACTTCCTTGTAGTAGAGGTTTAACTCTTCAAGTTCTCACCTCAGGCACTAAAATGTTCCCTCTGGTAACTGCACATGCAGAGGATATTTCTTTTTCAGGGCTATATGGCTTGCATCAAGCTTTGCAGCAATAAGTTAGATATCACAGACGATATTCTAACTCCTGAACCAATAAAACACTGAAATATCTGGAGAGGATGGAGGGTTCATGGAACAACCATCACTGGGAGTTTACAAAAACCTGGTGAGGTTATCGTAGGCTGCAGCTGGATTAGTCATAACTGATCCCACCTGAGGGCAGGCAGCCCTAAACGCCTGATTCTCCGCAGCCTTTTCTTTAACAATTACTTTCTTCTGCTCTGCTCCGAAGCATTGTGGCTGCAAGTGATTTTGTTACTGCGCGCATGGCAGACTGGCCGTGGTTGTAAATCTGATGTTTATGCTGCCTGGATTGCAAACAGGGATTTCAATAGACCGGCTCTTTCAGATTTGGGACTGGACTCAAAGGCCCGCTGGACTCAGAGGAAAGTCTCTGCAACGTTCCTTCAGTCAGGGTCCTTCGGGCTACTTCTTAAGGACTTTCTGCTATCATTTGCTGTCACGCTTTATTTTAAATACGTTGCTATGGTCCCATAACAACTTCAGCTGTTCAGTATTAGTAGCATTTATAATAGAAGCAGAAGTAAACTGTGTGCTGGGTCCATACAGTAAGGTTTTAGTGATGGTACACAAATTTGGGAGGAAAGGTTTTCAGCAAGTGCAGTGGAAGATGAGACATTGAAGGTCAAGTCGCATCGCCTAACGCAGGTGTCTCGCTGTGTCCAGCCCGGGGTCTCTGAGCTGCCCTCCGGCAATGCCTGTCTCCACAGACTGGGAAGGATGCCGAGGCACGCCGGCGTATCGCCTGGCTGCCCGAGTACGTCCCCGGCAATGAACCAGCGAAGCCGAGCTCGCTGCGGAAAGCCAGCCTGTATCTTAATGGCTCTTCCAAAGAGAGGTGAAGGCTCTCATGCAAGTGCACGCTCAGCAGAAGAGGCTGCATTAAGTTATTAAGAAGTATTGGATTTCCTGAAGGTAGGAGGAAAACTAACTTCCTTGATTATCAAGGTACTGGATTTCCTAAAGGTTTCTGTGATATGTTTATGATTAATGACAACTCTTATGCTGAACAAGAAAATGAAAATGCATTTAATAGATTTGTCATAATCCAAAGGGACGTGAGGAAGGAGAACTTCAGAGTGGTGGCTCAAGGACTTAAAGCCATATGTGATAATGCAGAGAAACGTTCCCTATGGAAACCAAGAGGTCAGGGGAGATTTCTAACCTGGAGCACAGATTTGCATGGGCATCCCAAATGCTGGGTCCTTCCTTGGACACAGTGATTTTGCTCTAGCGAGAGCCTGTGACCGTGGCCATAACATGATCGGTCCCAGAGAGAGGCCGGAGAATGGGTGATCACTGCGGGCAGCTGGGAGCTTGAAGGCAGGAAATGCAGATTCGCTTTCTAAAATGCAGTAATTTAAGTGCGGTTTCTCTAAAAGGTTGTAACTGATCACATTTGAGGGAGCTGGTAAGCATTGGAATCGCTGCTCACAACACGTTTGTTATGAGTAATATGAAGCTATACAAATTCCAGTGAAACCTGCTTTTAAATGAAACAACATGAATTTGACAGTTTGCCTGTGGGGAGTGGAGGCTTTAAAGTAAAAAGAAGCAGGAACCTTAAGATACTAATAGAAGCATTTTGGGCTGGGTCCTGCCCCAATGTGTTCTTTTCTCAAGCAATAGCAGAATGAGAGATTTATCCGAAGATGTCAGTGAAATCCTGTGGTGGTCAAATTGGACAAAAGGTCAGTTTAAGATTTTGGGAGTATTAGGTTGAGGCAAACTACTTCAGAAACAGAATTCATACAAAATCTATCAAGCCAGCATTATTTCTTCCCTTATGACATGGAAGTCAGGATGTTTAATATATAGCACCAGGAATTACCACTGCACAGAAAAAAGATACCATCATTTATTTTACAGTTTAAGAAGCTTACAGAAGTAATGAAAGCAATAGTGACATCAAATATAGGCAGATATAGGAAAATGCTATGTAACTTCAGTTAATGAAATATGAATTAAACATGATACCTGTACAGAGAGGGTACAGCATTAATTTTTAAATGATTAAGTCAGATGTAATGATGAAATCATTAGGAAACCTGTCAGAATATCTCTTGTCGTCTTGGAAATGCGTTCAATAAAGTGCTTTCAGGAAGGTCCTCAAAAATCCGGGGAGAAATATTTTCGGTTTAAAGAGACAATACTCCCTACCAAAACCCAAAGTCAAACAGCGCTAGCAGTGTCCGGAAAACGCAATTGTTTGGACTGTTTGAGCCTAGACTGATATGCAGCGTTTCCTCCCAGAGCCTGCTGAAGCCTCTGCGCTTGCTTGAAATTATCATCCAAGGCAACAGAACCTAATTATCAAAGTTAATGATTCAGCGTATGTATATTTAAATACAAGGCTTAAAGATTAATACGCGTAATTGCCTGGAAAATGCCGTGCTCCCAACGATCTGAGCTCGTAGAGTGTGGTGCAGAAGGGTGGTTCCCTGACGAAGGAGCCAGGTCGGCTCCCAGCGAGGCAGCTGCTGTCGGCGAGGGGCCGTGCGCCCCCGCGGGCGCTGGCTGCCGCGTGTCTGCTGGCCCCAACATTCGCAGTGTAAGGATGGCTGGAGCCACTGCTGCTTGTTCCTCTCTCTTGCTTAATTGGAAAAGCATCTCCTGAAGTAGACTTCCTTCCGAAAGCACTTATCCAGTGTTGAAAGGTAATAGTTTAGTCTTCTCTTCCTCTGGAAAGCTTTTTTTTTCTGTTGACACAAAGCTAAACATGAATAACCGTTTATTTACCGCCAGATAATTCCCTTTGATTTGCTTTCTCTAATTTTACCTTCCATTAGAGTCTTTCTGTCAAGCGAACTGTGACTACGTTGGGGGAGACACTAACGTAAATGAGCTGAGTGAACGGCATCGATACAGACGTTTCTGCAGCGTCTCCGCACCGCGTCTGAACGCACCTCTTGGCAAAGGGCCCACATATAGGGCTGGCCATGCATCGGTTTAGGTCAGCCTGCTGTTGCCTAATGGCCCAGGAAGCACCGAACGGCTCTTGACCTTGATCCTTTGGAGAGGGGCGTCTGATGGACCGTGGCTGACCCAGAGCCACCTTGCAGGAGGAAGGCCTCCAGCCTGGAGCGCCTGCCTCGGCGGGCAGGCGCTGGGATTTACCTACTAAGTGCCCTGCTCCGGACCGGACCCGCTCAGGGCACGCGTTACTCTCTAGAGCCAATGGTACGTCGTTTATTTTGCACTACGGCTCCTACAACTTTGGCCGTTTTTTCTACATTGTACGTGCCACTAAACACAAAAGAGTAAATAAGGAATGTTTTTGCTGGCAGTGCGGCCCCACGTTGGAAATACGTACGCAGTGCTGCTGGCATTACAGATGGTTTTATTCAAAATCCCGGGTAGCAGAAACTGGCACTGAGCTTCTAACCATGTTCTAGCAGGACACTGGCAAAAAAAGCAGGACACTGGCAGAGGACTGAAGTGTTATAACCATCTGGGTGGCAGGCCCTTTGGAATGAGATGCGCTTTTCCAGGATAATTATGCCGTCTCTGCTAAATCGCCAGGCAAAACTTTCCAGGAATTAATATTCCTTTGCATCAGCCTTTGTAATATGAAAGGCAATATTTAGGTCCTTCTTAAGGGATGAAAAGAAGCATGTAATGGAGACCAGAGCAAAATAAATCCTCCCACAGACTCAGAAAGAGCCTCCCAGGACCGCTCACACTGTCGGCAGGTTTCCCCGGGAATTTGTTGGTGCCTGGAGCCCAGGGCGGGTGCGTGGAGAAGGGACATGCACAGGGAAAGGTGCAAGACAAACTCTTCTGCTGAGCTGTTTAAAAAAGAGGGGTGGTATGGGAACCAGTGACATAGCATAAAGTTATATTGTTGGTTAAATCAGAAATTCTTAGATGTCTAAGAACTCTCAGCTCTTTGGGGCTCTCTTCTGCTTTTCTACAATGGAGATTTAACACCTGTAAGGGAAGCACAAGAGCCCTCCAGAGGCCTCATCTGAGCATCAGAGTGGAATTTAAGCTTCAGCTCAAATTGCAGCCCAGAGTTCACAGCGGGGAGACTGGAGAAATTTGTGTTGATTTCAATAAATGCTTGCCTAGGTATGAGTGTTGAAGTTCTGGTCTTGTTAATAAAGCACAGGCGGTGATGAAACCCTGCGGGTCGTCAGAAGAGTAGAGTTGGGGACCAACAGTCTGGACTTCACCCAGAGAATAAAAGACTTCTGCTGAGTGAGGACTACCAGTTGTTCCCCCTTAAGTAGGACTGTATGTATTAAGACTAGACGCAAATTATGCATTAAGGTCCTCCAGTTATTTCACTTGCGATGCTCATAACTGCTGTTAAGTAATATTCTAGTGTGGTTTGCTTTGTGGTTGTTTCCCAAAATGAAGCAGAACTGCTTGGTTCACCTCACTGCAGGGACATTAGGAGCTTGACTTTTGCAACAAGGAAGTGAAACAGACTTTTTAAAATGTAAACTTTTATATTAAAAAATAGCTCACACAAAGTCATTTAATTGTAATCACATTTCAGTAACGGTAAATTTAACAATGTCACAATGTACATATATAGTATTTCTTTATATATGTTACTTTGTATTAACCATTAACTCTATATAATAAAAATATATTACAACATTTGATATGTATTCACAAAGCACAAGCCATTGTAAACAGAATAGGCAGCACAGGCCTCTTATTCAAAAATCTGAACTCAGGTTAAAATTTATCAGTTTTATTGTATTTCTTTAAATCAAAGATACTAATGTAGCAAACTTTATGTATCTGTCTCTACACAAATGAATCTGTATCTCTGAAACATATATTGGGAGTCTATTACAATCTAGCTTACCTATACAATTTAGGTTATGTGGGACCCTATAGTCCCGTAGTCCCTATTAACCCATGGCACTCTTGAGCATTTTTTCATTAGAAGTTGGTTAGTGCATTTCTGTCTCCATGGGATTTAGAGAGGTTTTGTGGATTGCCTTCCCCCCCCCCCATAAATAAATAGCCCCTGCAATTGCATCCTATCGTTAAACAAAAAAGTAAAATGCAATAAATTATAATGGTAATACTTATATTAATATAATCAAAACATGTCCTATCTACAGCAGCTATTATTAATAGTATTTCAGAACTACATTTCTTCAGACTGGGTAGGTGTTTTTAGAAATTGGAAACTATTTTTATTGTTTGCAGAAAGAAAGGTTAAAATACACAGGCTGGACCTTTTAAATGTCACGTCGTATGGATGGTCCTTGCTTACTGAAGCAGCCACACTGCACTAACAGCAAGGGTGTGTAAAACCACTCCCTGGTTATTTTTTTTTAAGCAAACAATCATCCAACAATCTAATCTGGAGGAAAAGGTTTTAAATCTAACTGTATCTGGAAATACTAGTAATATGTTACATTTCTATAAGAATTCAGAAGGGACTAATTAGTGATTGCCAAATACATGGACTTTTATCCTAAAATGATCTTAAGAAAATAAAACCATTGCGAAAAATTCCAAGACTTAGAAAAATGCCCTGCATATAAACGAAGGTAAATCAAGGCACCTTTTAGTTATCTATTTCTATTTTCCAAGGCAATCTGTGATAGTGATTTTTCAAACATCTCGTCCGGGAAGCCCGATCACATCTGTTATGAAAGGCTCGTTCTGCACTGGCTAGGTGCAGGTAGCTCTCTTCTACTGGCGTGCGTTTGGGCCGGGCGGCAGGGCGTGGAGACCTTGTCCCCAGCCTCAACACTCAGGTGCGGGGTGCGACCCTGAGGACACGGCATGTTTTACTGGCTTTTTCTTTTAGCAACGGTCATTCATTTCAAGGGATTTTTTCTCTCTCTGTAGCTTATTGGGCACATTAACGAAGCAGGAGGAGTAGAAATTACCTTATCTTTGCATGAGGATTTCATGGTCAGAAATCCAGCTGGGTTTTCTACTTGTGTCCGAGAACTCAGGATAGCACGAACGCAAAATGACTGAATGGGACTGTCTGTGACGGGACCGGCGGGAAGGATACAGCCAAGTTTGCGACTGGGTCACGCGGCATTCCCACTCGTTCCCCACGAGCACGCGCTGGCGCTCACACTCTGAAGCACTGCTTTTCTTTTCCCTTGGGAACTATCGCTGGGTTAAATCCCAGAAGGAGGGGGCTCGCAATTTTCTTTTAACTCTTTGTATAATTTTTGAAAAATTGGTTGTGTTAAAGATGTATTTGTATAACTACAGTGACTAGAAAACAGTTTCCCAGTATTCAGTAATGATGCCAAATGGAGGTTCCAGTTGCAGCTGTACGTTTGTAGATTATTAATCAATCATGTGTACTCGTGCCTTTGGGTACATTGAAACCATGTGCAATAGTATTTCTTCAACAAAAATTAATATTTTTTCTACACAGAATTACTGCACACGCATGCTGTCACACACTTGAAACGTTTGCTTCTCAACACACACATTTCTGAAGTGCACTTACAGACTACAGGGCTAACCATCTCTGTTATAAATATAGATATACATACATGATAAACCATAACAACCTTTCTAATTCATTAGATCAGCATTTGTTTAAAAAGCAGCAATCCTAAATACATATTTACATGATGCACAGCAGGACTGCAGGTGAGAAGTAGACAGTTGCTAAAGACGGCAGCAGCTCTTTTCCCCATGTAAACTTTTGCACCCCCCGACAGGGACAGCTGTCTTTTGGAGCAGGATGCTTTTCATACAGAAAGTTCATGCATCAAAGATTTCAAGATATACTTAGTGCTCTGAATTAAAGCATAGAAAGCAAATAAAAAAATAGATTTAAGGCTAAAATGTTATCATTGTCTCCCCCCTTCAGGCTTGAGCAGGTTACAAAGATACAGTCCCTGATTCTGCAAACACTTAAGCCTCTGCTTCGCATCACTGGCCCGGGGCCTCCTCTTAAAGCAAATGCATAGTGATCGTAGGATCAGGACCTAGCTGTGCTTTCTCTGCTAGACAGGATGTGCTGTAATACTTAGTGATTGCTAGGGTGAATTAGCAATGAGCTGACATATGTGTGAAGTCTCTGGTCTTGCAATGTTTGATCCCAAGAACAAATGATCTGCATTTGATTTGGGGAGAAGATGGTTCTAACGGCAGTGAAAAGCAAGCAGTTTCCCAAGGGTTGTTTCAAAGGCATTCATGCTCATGTGAAAATGTACAGGACCTTGTTCAGAGCCTTGAGAGCCTCCTCCATTTAGCAGCAGGAGCCTTCCTGGCCCTCAAGATCTCATTCCCATCGTTTCTGCCCCAGTTCAGTGGCCTCCCAAGTCAGGCTGACACAGCCGTTTTTGCAGTCAAGTCTAAGCCAGCCTCGTCAAAAGGGGAAAAAAATGTTTCMATGAAGATTTTGTTGTTGATCTAATGTGAACTAGGATCGTTTCCCAGCACTGTCTCAGAGCAAACAGATACGTTAGCAAAACAGCCGGTGACCGCAGCAAGGGGCACTGCCCGAGCGGCCACCGCTGCAGAGCCCGGAGCCTCGCGGAGGGCTTGCTGCGACTTCCAGCAGCTCGACTTGGTCGTTTCCGAGCTAAAACTTGAGAGGCTCTAAAAAGTCTGATTCAGGGCCACTGAAAACAAGTTGTTGGGGTCTTACAGTCGGTCAGGTAGGCCTGAAAATGCAAAGAGGCACTTACACGCATGAAGATCTCTTTACGCTCTTTCATGTGCAAATACCTTGGAAAACATGGCCCTGCACATCTAAAAGACAGATCAATAAAACCTGTGGATATATTTATCTAAAGGGACCGGATCCTCAGGTGAAACAACCAACTATTTTGCTGGTTTATGTCAGGAGAGGGTCTGGTGCTAATTATTTGCTCAATAAATTCATATCAGTCTCTCATAGCTCTCGCACAATGCAGTTACCCAAGTCTTCACATTCAAACTGGCTCAAAAACATAACATAAAATGGGGTCCTAGCTCACAGTTAGGGCTGTGAGAGTATACAAATAATATGAAACCGTAAAATGAACAGAGAAAAAAAATGAGGATCCACGAAATGGCATAATGGACTAAATTTTCTTAATTGTCTGCCAATGTTCTGCCTGCCAAATTTACAAAATATGAAGAAAATGTTAATTGAACATGCATGTGAGGAATAGATATTGCATATGGACTGCAGATACCAACAGATAGAAAACTGCATATTGCCTAAGCAGCTGCACAGTTTTTGCACATGCAGTTCGATATTTTGGGCACACGTTGTAGCCATACTTTACAAACTTTTTCAACAACATTTAAATAACAACTGTAAAAATTCCCCCCCACACACACACACACACTCACATTTGCGTTTGACAAGAGGAGAACAGTTCTGCTTCATGGTCAGAGATAATAAAGTATTGTTGCGTTACATTTGCCATCATTATACTAACGCACGGGAGTGAAAGTGTTGTATACTATATATATAATGCTCAGCAGACACGTAGTTACTCATATCTACATTCATCACTTAGACATACATTTTAGAAAATTTTTGCCAGTTGCCTATAAGAAGTCAGCTGAATATCTAGCACTTAACGAGCCACAGTATCATATTTCTAGTATCTTATAAAATGTCACCAGGAAATGCTAGGGTGTTACTATTATTCTGTATATTGAGTCAGTTTATCAAGCACCAGCATTTACAACTATCGCTTGCTTCAGACGGTAGAAATATGACAAAGTGTCAGAGAGCTGATGTAAGTAAGGGGAAATTATATTTATTCTCTGTTGTAAGATTAATTCTAGAAGAAAGGCACCATGAAAGAAAGACAAATTTTTAAACACATACAAGGGGAGAGATTTATTGCTCATGGCGACACGTAAATCAACCAATGACTGATTGTGTTACACACGTGTAATGAGACAAGTCCAATGCTATATCCTTCTCCATCTTTTACTAGCCATCCTAACAGTATCACAAAATTTTTCTGGGAAATTATCGTACTATACTGGAACGGTGGACTGAAAATTTGAAATCTTGTTAGGGCTGGGTTTGTCGGCATGCAAACCTCCCATTGACTTTGGCAGCAGCCCCACATGTAAATTGGCAACAGCTGTGAACTTTAACAATCTGCCTGTTTCAAGTTACTTAAGTAAAAGTGATCTTAGGGAAACACATAACAATCTGATATAGAGCATTTTATCTTTTTAAACTTAGTAATAATCAATCAACCTTATTTCCGTTCAGAATACAATCAAGTCATCAAAATGACTTGAATTTCTTAAGAAACAAATACTGAACTGGCTGTTTTTATCTRTTGCACCTGAGAAGATTATGTTACACCTAATAAGTTGAATGATTAAGATGAGGTAGACAGTTTAAGCTGGTTCAGGGCTAATTTTGAATGCACTGTTGGAAAAAACTTACTTAAATTCTGTGACTAACCATGTGTGTGTGTTTTAATGTAGTTTTACTACAGTTTTAAGACTAAAATGAATTGTTAAGCTGAAGGGTTTTACTTACATGGTAGCTGTTGATCTCCCTTGGGGTACCTGTCCCATTCCTAAAGCCAGTGACGATGTGAGTTTGCATGTCAACATTTACCCTTGGAGCCGCGGTATCACGACAGCGTGGCGGCTGCGGCGAGGCTCCGGGGGGCTGCTCTCCGCACCCCAGTACAGCGCCCTTTGCTTGGGGGACTGAGGGGGGAGCAACTAAAAAGCATTTCCTAAAAGAACTAGTGGTCCTGGCTTCTGTAGCTACAGGCAAAATAGTACGGATAGGTGTCAATAGACCCAGCTAGATCAGCTGTTATCTAAGCTGCTGTTGCATGCGTGAAGCCTAATTGTCCGAGACTATTTGTAGCCTGGGCGTGTATCTACTATTTTATCCTCACCAAAATAGCTGTGTTCTTCATGGCCACTGGAGAGAAGCTTTCTAGACCTACCTGGCAAAAATTAATTTCACTTCTGATGTTAATTGGCCTTTGTGGTATGGACTTTAAGTCACCTTCTGGAGATAAATGTGCACAGAATTCAGGTCAGAGCTGGTAGCAAGTCTTTTGCCAATTAATGTATAAATTGAACATTTGAACACAATAGCTCTTTACCTGGAATTAATTTCAGGAGATTATGAGGAGGACACATTCTGATGTAAGCTGTTTCAGAAACTGATTATTCCTAAAAAATCATAGCAACAGGAATGACAACTGATTAATTATTGCTCTTGCTATTCTACATCTTAGTTAACAAGAAAACACTTAAAAAACTGTCTCACTTCATAGTGTATTTTCACTGAATCGGGAGAGAAGTTGCTGAAAACAGGAGGTAATTTTTTGTGAATCACTGGATGATGGCTTTAGCATCTGATGTCTACGTGACACTTAATTACGAAGCCATCTACCAACTGGTGTTGTACTTAGAGGAATACGATAAACTAAATAGTGTTTTTATATATATATATATATATATATAATATAAAGGTCTCTCAGGGAGTGTCACATGTAAGATTGTTCTGACTCTGGATATTTTACAGGTATGTAGGCCTACGTTGGCTGCAGGCTGAACTGAATGCATGGTAAATGTTAATAACTTCACTGAGTAGAGCTAGAAACACCCCTGAACCAGCGTAGACACTGGCGTGTGCAGCCACAGTCTAGTGCTATAAAGATCCCAATCCAAACCTCCTGAGGTGTCAGGGTGGTCAGATGCGGATCCAGATTACCAGTCACACTTTGGGGTGAGGAGGGTTGGGGTCCATTATTTTTGCCTCAACTGCTTTGGAAATGGTACCTTTAAACTCAGCTTCGGGCTCTCATCTTTCCTTTAAATAGTATGTCTGTAGGAATAAAAATCACGATTAATAAAATCTCAGTACAAGGAACATATATTATATGTTTTGTTTTGTCTTCTGGGCTCAGGACCTTGTTCTGCAGCCTTTGGGCAAAATCCATTTCTTTATAGCTCAGACCTACTGGAAAGAGGTTTGAATGCAATAGGCATCCTGACCTTTCCATCCTCTCTACCATTTTTAGATGAAAAGTCCCCTGGAATTTAATGGGGAGAAAACTAATAGGTTTGCGTGGAAATTACTTAAAAATTTATAGTAGGTTTGGCTGAATCCAGCCTGTAGTGTACTACAGAAAGGATTGTCTCTACTTTCAGTTCTACAGAATGGTTCAAAAAATCATCTGTCAAAAGAGGTTGAACGCTATGCTGGGCACCGTATGGGTATCCAGGTAAAGATTTTGCTATGAATTTCTTTAGAGGTTTTTCTATGGGGTCTACTCAAGCAGCCAGATTGGGGTTATTTTTGTAAAGCCAGGTGGCAGCCCCGCTGGCAGGAGCCAGTGAAAAGCACAGCATCAAGTGCCCCGTGCGGCTTTCCAGAGCAACCTTATGGTGGCACCTTTCTGCTCCCAGGACCTTCCTGGGTCCTTCTGCAGAGGAGCAGCTTTTCACCCTCCGTGTATGTGTGGCTGCTGTTGGATATCAATGGGAGATCTGTGCTCGCGAAGCCTGCAGGAGCACACAGCGAGAGCACGCTTTTTGCCGGAGGAAGGACGCGYGGGGCAGCCTGCCTCGCTGGTTGTCGCACGGGCTGCCGGGGAGAGGCAGGCTGGGCTTCGATCCGCCTCGCAGCCTGCCTCCGAAGCCCCGTCGGCCGAGCAGAGCTGCTGGGGATAGGCCAGGTGCTTTTGTTTTACCCACGTATTGTTCTGCATTTCCGGACGATCCCGTACCGGCCTCGTCATTCGTTCAGCTGCAGAATATTGCGGTTGTGGGGCTCGCTCGTCAGGGCGGAGGAATTGATGGAGCTTCGTTTCAGAATCCTATTTATGATGTCTTTCCACGTCTTCTTGTACTGGTGTCGGAGCAAAGAGTACACAAAAGGGTCTGAAACAACCTTGCTGTAAGCTAAGCACTTGGAAACAATTCCCCAGTAGGAACTGATGGGGACCACAGAGGATAATTCAATCAGTCTGTGAAGAAAGGAGGGTGGAAAGAGTGAACGTTAGCAAGAAAGATACGGAGCAACAGCACAATTGCAAGCCAATGAACCAATGTGACTGTCCCCAGCTTTCCTCCTTGGAATGAACCCCATGTCCTCTCACATCTTCTCTCCTCCAAAGAAAGCAAAAAACCCTCAACTTATTTTAGGGCACTTGCAAGAAAACATAAAAAAGAATCATGAAAATGTGAACATAGTGCTCCCCTTATAGATGTTTGTGACTGCATATGTAAGTCTGAGGTTTGCTTCCCAAGGATGGGATTACATGTCTCCTGTTGTAGTGTCTTAACCTCCAGACTTCAAGGTATCCTTGACTATTACATTTAGCTGTGCATTTATCGAGCCTGGCAGCAGGCTCTGGGTGTGCTGTCTCCTAAAAGACTCTCTTGATCTTTGCCTCAGTAACTGTAGAAGAATTGCGTGCAAAACGGAACAGCTCCAGCAGGAGATATGAGGCAGTCTTACTTCAAAAAGCCTATTTATTTGTTACTAGAACACACCTTTGGGAGTCTAAAAACTCCGAATCCAAATATCTTTGATGTAGAGCTGGGTTTGAACTCATCTGGCTCACTCAGGTCATGGAGATATTTGATAAAGGGGCACCACTATGTCTAGAGTACTATAACCTAGCCTGAATATTTTTCCTCTCTAGTGGATACTACGTATGGGATCGTAAATACTCTAAGGTAAGCAGAGCCACACTTTCCAGAAATTTTGTTGTTCATGAAAAACGTCATGCAGCATCTGCTCATAAAATCATTTACTACATAACACACCCTCAGTCTCCATGCCAAAACGTATCCATATGCACAGTGTGTGTTACTTTCTCTGATTACTCTTGGGTTTCAGTCCCAGCAAGATCTTTTATTAGAAAGCAAAGCTGCTCAGTTTATATTTAGCTTTCTTCATTTAGTGATGTTGTATGCATTTTTCTAATAGTGCATGTTATAAGATCATGTTTCTGGCAGCTGAAGTTCATCATAGACTTTATATTACCCTAAAGGGAGTGAAGGGAATGTAATGTCCCCAGGTACATTTCCTGCTTACTTTCACACTTACTACCACCTTTGCATCCATCATGCACATTAAATTCATCCACATATGTTGCAAAAAAAATTTCTACATAGCCAAGTGTCTTTTTTCTAAATATTGTCACAAAGCCATATTTTGTATACGAAAGTTTGAGACTGAGACGCAGACTGTCGTTGCTTGCTCTGGTGGGAATCATATCCCCTACTGTTAAATTAGTTATCCCCTGATCTAGCATCTAGTCTGAACTCATCGTCTAGGTCCCGTCGAGAGTCCGTGGAAAGAGACAGGTACTTCCAGCGCAAGTCTCCAGCTGTCTGAGGCTGGAAAAAATTTCTCTCTACCTTTCTCTGCCCTTTGCCTATGGCAGGAGCCTAGATAATGATCTTTGAGATACAGATAACTGAAGTGAGCTAAAATCACCCTATTTGCAGGTCAGAAGGCAAAAATATATCTTGAATTAAAAAAAAAAGAGGTCAGTTTAAAGGCCACTGGTATACATTTGCAAGGCAATTTAACAAGGCAAATATGTTAAGTCACCAGGTGAGGGGGGAGGAAGAGCGTTATATGCTACCTGCCTATATCATACCTACGCTAGCACAGATAGGTCACTTAGTTCCGAGACTTGCAGCATGTCTGATAGCACGGCATCGCTAGCTCCGCAAGGTTTTCTTCTCGCATGTCTTTGAGCAGCACTGAAGGGCAGTTCTGTTCAATATGTCTCCACAGCTGTTGAAAAACTATTGATTTTTCTAGAGCAGGACGATTTCGGAGGATGTGCGTGCTGCTAAAGAGCCCTGATAAGCAACGGCAAATAAAATCTTTGCCGAAAACTGTCTTCAGCAGCAGGTATTCTTAAACCTGCCTGGAAAATAGTTTAATTGTTAATGTTTCTTCAGCAAAGGAACCATTTTCAAAGAGCATTTTGAAGCATGGTTTCTTCAGCAGCAATGAGGATGGTGTTAGTATTTCCAGCAGCTAAGGGATGAAGATTTTTTTTCTCCTCAGTCATTTTATTTGCATTCCGTAAACTTTCACTACATCTTGTTGTCTAAAATAGTGCTGGCAGATGGCATGGTCCAATCATTAGAGCATGAGTGTGGGACTAAGGAGCCTTAAGTGGTTATAGCACTGACTACGAGCTTCGGTGTTTCTGAGCTTCCCTTATCTCTGTCATTTTGTCTTTTCTAGACTGCAGACTCCTTGGCAAAATGTTGTTTCCTAAGTTTTTGCATTGTGCTTAACACACTGGGTCTGCAGTCACTGTTGGGACTTTGGCCACCATCATGGTGCCAGTAATACTAATACTGAGAATAGTTTTATGCGCTTTGCCTTAGAAATGATGTCATTTTTGTTATCTTTTGCACTAGAAGTGGGGAACATTTGTCCAGTGATGTTTTTAGGGGTGCTAATATTAATCAAAGTGCACAACGTACATGCTGCAGTAAGTGATGCACTCTGAGGTAGAAAGTCAAGCAATGGAGTTTCTAGGCTAAATGAACTTTGCAAAGCAAGCCTTTCATTTCAGGGTGTCAGTAGTACTCAAAACATCCCAGTACCTAGGGACGTTTAGTTTGGTATTGCTGTAAAAACCTCTGCTCTTGCAAATTCTTACTGGCAAGGACCTCCTTGATTCATTTTGCAATGGTTTCTGAGCACCTCCTGGTATCCGTTCGCATGCATTTCAACACCATGCAGTGTAAGCTAAGCTATGTTAGGTGAACAGTTCAGTGGAATCGGTGCTCAAGGGCACTGACTGAAATCAAGGTCTGGCAATTCATTTTATACTTTCTTAACTTCACTTTCAAATAATTAAACATCAGGCATTGATAAATGTCACGTTTCAGACAGGAGCATCTTTCTGTCACAAATACCCTCTTTATGTGAATCTGTCCTGTTATCAAGGAACAAATTAGTTTCAGGCTCTTCATTTCTTTTATTGGGCTGGATGGCCACCCCAAGAATACTCTGTGGCTGACTGGATACCACCCGCAGGGAGGGCAGGTGTGCCCCAGCGGGAACAAGAGGGGAAAGGACTATATACGAAAGGAGAAGACCTCCAGTAAGTACTGAGCTGTGGGCTCCCAGGTGCGTCAGGCTGGGAGAGGCTACCTAGCCCAGCTCCCTGAGCTGAGTTAGGCTCAAGTAGACCTGTAAACTCACAGGTCTGCCAGAGCTTCCAGCTTCTCTTAAAAATCTCCGAAAAAAAGTGTACCTCAGTATCTTGAGGTAACCAGGTTGTATTTTATGAAAGTACTGAAGAGAATCGCTTGTGCCCCTCCAGCGGTGCCACGTGGGCCAGGTGGTCAGCATCGCCTTCCACGCAGCGTTTAGATACCGAGGAACGGCCATCTGTCGCTCTTCTCTTTCGTCCTGACTAAACAAATGCTGCTCCTTCAACCCTTCCTTGTAGGACATGCTTGATATCTTTCTTACAAAGTAGGAACCAAATTCAGACATAATTATCTTCTACTCAAGCTGGTGGCATATTCTCTCTTTTTTAGTAAAAGGTAGCTTATAGCACCCACGTTAACATGCTCTAAAATGGGAGTTGACTATTTAGAAATTAATCATCTTCTGAATTGTATTTACTTTGTAATCTACCATCAGCTATGCTTCTTCCTAACTTGTTTTCTCCAGTTCACATATTTGATGTCACCTTCTTTGCTTTTTGAAATATCATCTGATTGAATTTTATCTCGTTGACTTACTTTTGCTGAACGCTTTACAGATGTGAATTTGATTAAGTTTAAAGAAAATCAGTGGATGCTTTTAATGACCAAGCTATGACAAACTTGTGTCTCAGTCTCTGTCACTCGGTTCCGTGAATTGTTAACGATCTCCTTTAAAAGCACATCAAAAAGGCAGTGGGAGGCTGGAAGCCTAGACGGCCTGATTTTGCTTTCAGTGACCGATCAATTTAAAAGCCTATATTTTTATCAACAGAATTTTTAATATTTTGTTTGATAATGTTTCCTTAAGAATCCTTACATGTTTTATGATTCTTGTGTATTGTTTTTGATAGCAAATTACGCTTGTAGTTATCAAGCGCAAAGTACAGAAATGTACACAAACCTCAAGCCATTCAATTCCACTTAAGGTAAAAAGACTTCAATCTCAGCCATTCAAGGCATATAATATACCTTATTGCCTTTGAAAGAGGGTTTTGTCTTTCACTGATGAGGGAAATTATATGCATAGCTTCAATTTTCATGAAACATTTCAGCCAAAAAGAAGACATTTTCAGGGAAGGAGCATTAATATTTCAGTGCTACCTGTAAATTAAATTCTCTGGCTAAGCTACATAATTCTGTTACTTGCTTTCATAAGTCACTCTTCTACCATCTGATCTTCACACACCTTTTTACTTCAAAGCTATAAACTGTTTTGCTGTGATAATTTGTTAATATTTTAGAAACTTACAATTTTCTAGAGCAATGGTGTCAAATGGCTCTCCAATTACTTCATTTCACTTTCAGTAAACAAATGAGAATGTTACCTTGACCTTTTTTGCAGATAATAAACACCGAAAACATGTATCGTTAATAACTTTAGCAAAATATTTTACTGAAAACGTATAGGAGCAGCTCAAAGGCTAGTATAATGGTAACACATCCATTGTACATTGCTTAAACTTGAGAACTTTACTGAGTTATGGAGAAAATTCTGGTTAGACCCAAGAGCCTCAAGCAGGCTAAAATGTCTTAAGATTCAGCAGTGAAACAAAATGGGCATTGCATTTTGGAGCTGGTAGATGATGTTATTCTCACAAGAAGAAATTCAGTCCTTTCTCCAAGAATTTGGATCCAACCTTTTAGCTTAAATTCCTGATGTTTCTGTTTGGGTCTAATTCTGGTTTTTGCACACAAGTCCAATACTATCAGAATTTGACCTTAGTGGTTTCTGTTGTGTTAATAATACCAATAAGTTATACATGAGCTTTATGTTGATTTTGATGTTAATTTTACTATATTTTCACTTATTACTTGGTAAACTGTATCTTTTGTATGATGTCTTGCTTGTGACAGAGCCCTGTTTTTAATAATTACTTCACTAATTGAAAAAGAAAAAGACATCTCAGTGATTGTTATCTTGCAGACCTTTGCTTTTACCCTTTGCTGTTCCCCAGAGCTGCAGCAACTACCTGTCGGCACCAAGATATGATGACAGAGAGCAGCACCGGCCAGCTTGTACCACAAGACTTTTCATGCAGGAGGAAAAAATCGCTACCTCACATCAGCTGCGGCTTTTGATGGAGACTAGAAAGCCAGATTCTTCCAATCTGTCCAGCTAAAATTGCACAGGGAAATCACGTATTTATATGCACGAACAGGCAAGAGCAAAACTCACACAGGAATTCTGAGCTTGCTTGTCCAGATCCAAGCAGGATCTGCGTGCAGAGGGCAGTCAACCCATTTAAAAGCACGCTTTGTTTATCCGGTGTCTCCCAGAGATGACATAAGAGAATTTAAATCTTCTGCCTGTTCCACCATCCTCTCCTTTTTCCTGAGGGCCTGGGACTATGAACTTCTTTCTGATGTAGTTTCAGGTTTTTTAATTAAAGTCAAATTTGCTCTCACATTGACAGCAATTATTAACTTACATAAGCAAAATTCTTCATTTTGGTGCAAAACGCCTGCAGCTGGAAATAAATATTAGAAATTGGTATGGTGTATTTTAATTTTTCTTATGAAAAAGTTCCTTGGAGAAAATAGGTTTTGAATAATGTTATTCAATCACATAATGATAAACACAGCAAAAGAAGAGAGATGTGTACTAACAGAACTATTGCAAACCAAGAAACTAGCTATGTCTAGGAATATAAAATATGCTACTTCTGTCATACCGTAAGAAAGCTGAATCAAGCAGAGTCAGAGCATACTGCTATATATTACATAAGGTCAGCCAATGAACCAATTAAAAGGGCATTTTCCTGATAAAAGGGCTAACTAATCTAATCTTACTTTAATGTAATCTGAAAGAAACTTTGGTTTACCAGAGAATAATTTATCTGACTGGGCTTATAAGCACAGCTCTTTCACTGACTCACAGAATTGCTGGAGAGAACTATTTGTTTTTAGTGTGGAAGTAGAAACRCGTTATTAAATAAGCCTTGCAATTTCCCATTTTGAGGCCTCAGTTCCCAAAGTACTTAGGACCGTGTTTAATTTAAGAGTATTGCTGGTTCGAGCTGGCTGTCCCAATGAGAGGTACACTTCACTGGCTATCGTCTATTCGCTGCCTTGAACAGTGAGCGATGCCGCTATCCTGTGCGTTGCACTCTRGACCTAGTCCCGAGAAGAATACTTATTTATATAATTGATCTCAAAACCCTGCTAATCCCCTTGACTTCAACCCTTGCTCGTACCGGAAGCACAGTCCTGTGGGTRTACGACGCCCATCCTGGGTACTCCTCCATGCGTTGTAGTGCCCAGCAAAGCCTCGAGGGGGGATTAAAGGAGCCAAAAGAGGGATTCCCTGCAGCCTGTTGTGCAGGGATCCCTTCAGGCGCGTCAGAAAAGGCCAAGAAAGTGGCCGGCTTTATTGCCAGGCTGGCACGCCTGGCYGGTGCACCACCCCACCCCTGCTGGGACAAGCATCTTTGCGAATTCAGGACCCTAAATCTTGACTCTACTTATAGCCACTCCCTGTGGAAAAGCCATTAGTCCTCCACAGACTGAAGACAGAGGTTCAAAGCCCAGATCTGCCTGATTTGGGCTTTAACCTCGGTCTCTCCTATCCAAGGGGAATGCCCTGCTCGGATCAGGATCTGAGCAGATTTCTCTCCTATTAATTAGAGCTATTCTATATTGGCTGAATACCTAAGTGATCCTTATGCAAACTAAAAGGAGGAGGGCCAGGATTTTCTAACCCCTCCTCTGTACCTTAGGACTTCCAAATGCAACCTCAAAGAGCAGTGTAAAGCRTAGAGAGCCCAGCGAGGGCTAAACACATTCCCAGAGGATTAGGGTCTGCTGATGGCAGAGGAATGGCAAAGCGGGGGATTAAATGAGGGCTTAAACAGCTCATTAGCTGGGGATGGCATCAAAGCTTCGTGTATGCCATCCAAACACAAATGAGGGTGCTACAGACTGAAGAGCAAGTGTGGAGATGGTGCCTAAACGCTGGCCTGCGATGCCTGTAGAGAAGCACAAAAATAGTCTGGCAGTCTGGTTAGCGCAGTCAGTGGCGCTCAGGACGGAGCCTCAAGCTATTATGACTACGACTGCAGTGATTTTTATTAAGTTCGGCGATCCAACACAAAGTGAAATTTAACCATTTGCAATCAGACAAATGCTCTGATATTTTATAGTCTGAGACTGTAGACTAAATGACCATACTTAGAGAACGTGTCGTACCCGGTTAGGGCGTGTGGTGTGTGGAGTGTCGTATTGCAGCTGTTAAGCTGAAGTGAAGATAAATATGGCAAYGCTGTTACAAATGCATTTGCAGCATTCTATTACAAATAAACAGCATGAATTAATTAGTTATTATTATCATGAACATAAAATTAATGTTGCATGGAGGTTTCCATTTGTAACAGGAGGCTACAAGATGTTCTTATAAATTATTTAGTTAGAAATGGAAATTCAGAATATTATACCAAAGTGGAAAAACCTGTTTTTTGCTCTCTGATCACTTATACTGAGACTTAATTCAGCTAATTATATCTCCAATGATTTATTTTTATGATGGAACTGCGTTTGGCTGAAGTCAGACCCGATAATTTCTGTTTGATAAAACTGGAGTAGGTGGTACTTTAAAAATACCTCTTTTCTCCCTCTGCTCTGCATAAAACAACAGCAGCATTTCATTTTTTTCTAAAGTCTTTTAATAACAAATTCTAGTTGTAAATTTCCTTACAATAACTTGATAACGCTTATCTGGATATACTCACTTTTTAATACTTTTGTCTCATAGGAGTAATTTTGTGTTTCCCACAGGAACCATTTTCAAAGATAAGCTAGAGATAAGCTTAGGATAGATGAGGACATCTGACCATAAATCACAAGAATTTTTTTAGCTATAAGCCAGAACAGCTTTGATATTCTGTTTATGACTAAGAACCCTATTCAGTCAGACAAAATTCCCCTTAAGCCTGTGGGTCATATACTCACCTCGGTCTGATCTTGTTTGACCAGACTATTATTGTCTGATTTGTTCAAACTACTGTCTTACCCCAGAGCTCGTCCCCCTGATTTGGGGAGGCAGTTGAGGAGCAGCTGACTGCCTGTCCCGAAAAAGGACTAAAAATCTGATTCACTGGCCTCTGTGGACCAATTCCGAATTCACTCTCCTGTGACCAACACCATCAACTYAGCTGACTGAACAAAATTTTGCCCCCAGACTGCATCAGAACTGTATTGAATAAGTACCATGAAATATATGTAGTTCTGTTAGCTCAGTAAATGCACGCTCTGTTAGAGGAGTGCAAGAAAATGGACAAAATCTCTACGGGGGACCTGAGGATTAGCGTTCTGCTTCTGGTTCACAGTGCCCTACTTTTCCGAGTTAGAGTTTGTTTCAGTAGGTAGGTTCACACTTACCTTGTAATTACATAAGGTGCAAAGCAAAGTATAAAAGTACCAATAAAGGTACTTATTTTCTTTGTTGCTCGTTGCCTCCGTCTCCTTTGTTCTTCTAGACAACGTTCTCTTACACTGTGTGACATTCAACACAAACAAGAACATGAATCGTAACATCACGTAGCAAAGTTTAATGGCTTTATTTACGGAGTGACTGAAATCAATCTTTCCAGTGAGCACGGTGTCCGTAGAGGACAATACCAGGTGCACTGCATTTATGTGGGACAACGCTGAGTATTAATGCATTGTACAGTCGTCTTACCCTTGAAAAAGAGTTACTGAGAAATATATGTATGCATATTTATATGCACACGCTCATTATATCTATTTATAYATAGTGAAATCGGTGGAATTCAGCCTTGGGTTAAGTAGCTATAGCTCTTTTCTGAATTAATTTAAGCTGTATTTGCAGGCCACAGTTTCCCTCGTGATATTCAAAGAGGTTTGGAAAATATCCAGAGTGGGGTAGGCAGCACGGTACTTCCCTAGAAACAGCAATTCAAACAACAATATCACAGGTAGGAGAAACTTCCCAGAGAGATAAGCAATAAAACACAATRAAAACATAACAGGAAAAACATACTAGACCCGTTCAGCGCGGCCTTGGAGCGACCGTTATATTACACGGCTGTGAGCCGCCTGGCCATAAATCTTCCCGCGGCTGGTGCGGTTCTCAGCGGGCTCCGTGCTGAAGGCTTTGCGAAGCGGAGAGCACAGGGCTGCCGGTGCCGGTGCCGCTCACGCCGCAAAACCCCCCGGGMACTGGCCAATTTGCTTGCCTGGAGAGCGGCAAAGCGAGAGCCGGTCCTCCTCGCCTGCACGCTTGTGTAACTAACTCCTGCGCCGACAGGGCTTTGGAGGGAAGCAACGGTTTTAGWCTAAATTTTATACCTGATGCCTCGGTGTCAGGTTCCAAACTCAGTTACGTTAATAGCTGTGAGGTTTATTCCCATGTCCTTCCGGTACATACTGTAACTGCAAATGTTTGATCTTCATCTAARTGCCTGTTATGTCCTGAGGATCTCACCGTGCTTCAGTGACCTCCATGGCAGTGAGTTCTTGCGCTACCTTTAGATTAYGCTAAAGGAAAAGCATTTCCTTTGRTCCATTTTATATATGRCCTTACTTTACCAGTCCCTGAAGCAGCTACCAGGATGGCAAAAATGAACAAAAAGCAGTGGAAAAAGTTTGTCTTTTTTGAAATAACAAATCACCTCACA
Organism: Apteryx rowi; assembly: GCF_003343035.1. Taxonomy (NCBI): domain Eukaryota; kingdom Metazoa; phylum Chordata; class Aves; order Apterygiformes; family Apterygidae; genus Apteryx; species Apteryx rowi. The sequence goes on from NW_020448641.1 coordinate 4,742,034, forward strand.
CTTAAAGAATATGCCTAAGTAGATTGAAAAAGCATCTAAAAATGTTACTTGTTCTATGTCTGAGTTATTTGCAGTTAGAAATGGCAGGTTTCTCAGTCCGAGAAGGAAAAAAGCTTTCACCTTTTCCAGGGAACCTATGATGTGCTTTCAGTTGTGCAACAGATGGAGAACTTAAAGTATTTTTAGATGCAGACAGCTGATTTTAGAGGTTCTACAGTTTCACTTATGACCTGCATTATTGGACTTCTGATATCTCAAGCACCTGGCAGTATAGGAAAAGAAATCTCCAAAGTAGGTCCGGCTAGGGTGGGTTTTGTTTGTTTGTTTTTCACCTCCAGCAGTTTTCCTAGTTTTATCTTTCCACACTGTATTTAGCATGTACAAAGTTGTCTTTGACTCCTGGAGCTTATGCAYGGCTTGGGAAGTTCTGAGGTCTTAAACCAATTTCTTTTGTTCAGCTTTTCCAGATGWAGCCAATAAATGCCACATTACAGGGAAAGGTATTTTATCTCATGCTTTCATATAGAGACATGCACACAGCTAGGTATTTTGYTTTCATAGATATACTTACATGTGCTTAGATAAGAACACATACATAAGGTTCAGTAGTGACAATAGTAATAGAACTGGATTATTGACTAAGCTTTGATTTGAATATGCTGGAAAATCTGTGCTATACTCCTTTGAAAGTCTGGTATTTTAAATAAAGCTTATGAGATACTGGACCTTAAGATCTGTAAAGCTGGATACACCAAAAAGACAATATAGATAATTTGGGTTAAGAAATACATGTGTTAAGAACGTAAGTGAATTCTTGCACAAACCTCTCACAATAATCTAGATAAGCTGGTGTTAGGAACAAAGCTAAGAAAAAACAGTCCCAGTAAAAATACCTAAGCTAAGTTGAAAGGACATGTTGCCCTAAACATTAGCACARTTTTGTGTGGGATTTTGGAGGTTTCCTTTGTACTCCTTGTGAATGATCTTCAGAAGATCACTTGTGGCTTTCCAAGCCACAGGTAATAAAGCCATCTGTCATAATTCCTATTGCTAAACTGCCTTGYGGGTGGGTTCTGAGTCACAGGAAGCAGAAAAGTGTCCATACGCATTTCTCAGGGTTGAAACTAGACCATGCAAAAAACAGAAAAGTCAGGGTAGTCAGAGGCGGAGAGCTTTGTTCTTTCATGCTCATCCTTCTGGCATTCCTGTCTATGCTCTTAGACACCAGAATAAACACCAAACCTTCATGTCTRTAGTTATGTATATACTACTGTATTGCCTTGCTGTGTAGGACAGGTTCTTCTAGACAYATGAGTGAGTTCTAAATGGGAAAGGACCTTTTTGATTCATTTCCCCATTACCTTACACCAAAAAAATGGGCAAGAGACAGACRACAGTGGTGGAGAAGGAAATTAATATACTGCCATGAAATATAGGGGTGGACAGATGGGCTGAGGGAAGGGAAAGGAGAAAGGAAATGGGGGACAGATGTGATATGGAGAATYTGGGCAGAGAAGGGGAGTCTGGGAAAATGAAGGCCAGAATAAGGCTGTATGAGAAAAATGAGTTGGAGAGAAAGGCTGAAGTACAAACTGCTCAAGAGGAGAGAGAAACGTAGCGTGAGAACATCCTGCCTGCTCACCCAAATTCAAATTTGCAGAGCAGGGAAAGCTGTCTGAATAGCACTCCTTAAAGAGAATGACTAATGTAGAGCCGTCCTTGAGAAAGTGTTGTCTAACACAGCCCATCTCCACTGTTCTTTAGTAAATATGACCTGTGTCAGAGAATACAGGTCATACACTTATTTATCTGCCTGCCACTGGAAATAAYAGATTTAGGAATCTAACACCTGTAGGTTTCTTTGGCAATCTCAGCCTAATTTTTAGGCTCTAATCCAGAAGACAAGTCACTGACACCACTTATATGTTGCAAATTATGCCTGTGTTAGGTCAGAGCTTTATGAACTGATTACTACTGGAGGCCCTGCAGCCTTTGTGTAGGCTCTCACAGCCTAGAAGCTAATCCAAGGTCTAATTGCTTCAGCTGGGTACCTGTGCCGCCCGTGAAGGCAGCAGCACCATAAGTTGGAATCAGCCACCATTGCTGGCTAAAAAGGGACATAAAACTCTCCTAAGAGAGAAGCATGGAATAACCTGATACAGGAGATAAGTAATAATCGTTAATAATGGATACTGGTAGCAAAGTGCCTGTACAACTCTGTCTCCTCTCGATAAAGGCAGTGCGATGCCCTCAGCCTCTTTGAATCAACCCTTCATTGAGATGCTTACAAAATGTAGGAACACCCTCAAGTTAACCTAGGCCAGAAAAAAAATCCATTGATTTTTCTAAGCTTTTCTGTCCAATCCAGTCATAGTTAAAGTAATAGGCATAACGACTGATATTCTAAATAGTCCCAGTGGGTCTGTGGCAATCCCTGGGAATAGCTGTTGTCTGTGTGTGTGTGTGTGTGCGCGCAGGAACAGACACTAAGAGTGATCGAGGCAACCAGACAGCACGTAGGGTAGAAGGGTGTTTATTCCTCAGTATGACTAGGTGGATAAGGGAAGATTTATACGTGTGTTTCTCAAGAGCAGTAACAGGACTCACCGAAAATTCTGCTCCACATTCTTGGTCAAAATAGAAACCAAACAGCTTAACTGGAGAATTATGAGCAAATGTCTCTGTTCCTCTAGTAGGGTGCTGTCCTGCCCTGATCCTTGCAGACTTCTTGGCCTCAGGGTTAGGAATCCCAAAAACATGACCTCCTTTTTTTGAGGACAGCAACATGTGCTCAGGTCCTGCTGCTCAGCTCCTGGCTGGCTGCAAACTGCTTCGAGCATGGAGAGAGTGTGCGTTTGCCTCCAGCTCGCAGAGCGCAGGACAGCAGGAGGGTTCAGGCGGGATGTCTGGCACGGGACTGCCCTCTCGGCTGCCCTCAACATCCCTCTGCTCCAGTCAGACTTCTTCCCCCGTGTCAGACACCTCCCTGCACTGCAGCCTGCCAGCATTTCTCTGAAAGCTTTCCCATCCCTTCAGTCTCTGGCAGAGTTTCTCCCACCCAGTGCAGACATCCCTCACTGCCGCTCTGATCTCCTTCTGTCACCGCACCTAGCCAAACCATCCTCTCCCTTTTTCCCCAGGCAAATACATCCAGACCCTTTCCTTTCCAGCTGTACGCTCCAGGCACACATTTCTCCCTTAAGCCAAACTAGTTCCTCCGAATAAGCCAGACTCATTTCTTTCCACACTACGGCTAGTCCTCCTGGTTTCCCCTTTCCAGAATCACTCATCTGCTTGGCCTCCCTGTGCCTATCACAGCTGGTCGTAGCCCCATCTGCCCTGGCTAGCTGGAGCCTCTCTGCCCCAAGCCCGGACACTGCTGGGTGTCTGAACCCCAGCCCTGCCCAGCCTGCCTCAGCTCTGTGCCTTCACTGCCCAAATCCCCCAGCCCAGGCAGATCACTCTGGCTTGACCTGCTGCTTTCTTCTCACTAGCCCGATCCCGCATCCTGCCAGCCAGCCCTGCTTCGGTCCTCTCTGTTTCATCCTCTCTGCTTCTCACGGGCACAGTTACCTGCTCAGGCTACGCACACTCGTACTTCCTCTGCCCCTGTGCACCCAGATGCCTTCCCTAGCTCCTCAGCCAGGATCGCCCTTGGGCTTCCATGTAGCAAGACTTTCTCTCCTCAAGCTTTACAGTTGTAGTCCCCTGTTTCCTAATGACCTAGGAAAATCTGCCTCACCCACCCTCCCTCCTTCAGCCAAGTCTGCTTCCCTTCCAGATCCAGACAAATCCTTTTCACGCAAGATTTATAGTTTATGCATAATCTCTGATGTSACTCTTTTGCACAGCAACCCAATATGCCTTCATACCTGTTTGGTGCTTGCCTTCAAGCCCGTTATTCTCGCAGCCCCCAGAGACTTTTCTCCTCCTGCATCTGGGCACAATGGGCTTGCTTAAGGACTCTCATTCGAAATGAACTTTACACACCCCTTGCTCGTCATATTAACATTGCTACTTAAGTCCCTCTCATTTAGATTTAAATATAAGCATTCAAGCATGCCTATTTTGCAAAAGTCATTTCCTTAAAATCCTTCCTTCAGGAAAGATAAAGTTACAGAGTACACAGCAAGAAGGGAAGTGCTGGGCAAAGGAACAGCACGGAGTGCCCCAGCTTCCCTTGTGARCTCCCTGAGCAAAAGGACATGTGCACTCTCAGACTGCTGCCTCTCAGTGAGACCCAGGTACATTTTGGATTGACAGTGGCAAAAAATATGAATCTATCAAATGCTAAATCCAACTTCTGAGACGAAGGATAGTGATCTGATTACTATCTCAAAGAGAAGTGCATGCCCAGCCAAAACTGCCTGTTTCTTGCTCTCCCTCCCAAAGCAAGCTCCAAAGCATAACAAAGAAGAGTTATTTCTGCAACAGGGAAAATGAACACAAGTAAAAAGAAACATGCAGAATAGAAACTGGCAAGAAAGACATTTGTTCTCTCTCCTCCCCATCCCCTGCTGTGATACAGATCAGATTGTATTTAGCATAACATTGAACCTAGTCCTTGCTTCCTCTACAGTGAATATTCTCAGTTGCTGAACACACAGGCACCTTACCTGGGATGGATGTCCACAAGCAGCACCAGGGTCTGCATAGTGATCACGTCAATCCGTTTACAGTGAAACCGTGCCACCTTCAGCACTTTTAGATATGTGAAACACAGGACTATAAGGGAGAGGAGGAAGCTGAGCGTGTGAAAGACCCCAGTGAAAATCACAAACTGTGTCCTATCCTCAGGTCTCTTGTTGTACAGGGTGCAGGAGGCATAGAGGTGATGGAAACCCACCCAGGAGAGAGAAGCTGCCACTATCGGGAATGACACCGAGTGTAACCACGTGTAGCTCAGTATGAGAGCAGCATCTCTGTACCTCATCTTGGAGTGATAACTTAGAGGGAAGACCACAGCAATCCACCTGTCAATGCTCAAAGCTGCCATGCTCAACATGGAGTTCGTGGTCAGAAAAGTCTCCAAGAAGCCCACAACGTGGCAAACTTGATCTCCTCCTGGTTGACTCTTGTAAATGATCCCAGCCAAGGTCAGGGGCATGTTCGAAACAGTCATCAACAGGTTGCAGAGCGTGAGGTTGAGGATGAACAATCCCGGGACCTGCTTGCGGATGTCAGCGCTGTACAGGAAGCAAATCAGCACCAGCACGTTGGACAGCAGGGACACGAGGATGAGGACCACGACCACGAAAGCCAGGGTCACCTCCCAAATGTTCATGGTGCGTCCAGTCACGGAAGCAACATCTCCGAAACTGCACCACGCTGGCACCCGGGGAACATGGTGCAAGGCGCTCTCACCTCGCCCTCCTCCCCAGCTTGCTCGCACTCTTGCATGCCCTCAGTATTTTTAGAAGAGCTGCAGTTTTTTTCTCCAACCTCCCCCTCCTCGCTGCTCCTTTCCACGTCAATGCTTTCAGAGACATGCACAAAAGCTCTGGGAATGCCCATCAAACTGCGAGGAGGGCTTAAAAAATATCAGCAGGACTGAACCACTGTCTCCATTCGGTCCATCCAAAGGAGAGCAGGCTATTCTGAAAAACTGCTCTCCTGAGATCCCTAATTATCAGCCCAAAGCTTCCAAGCAATTCAGCGAGTGAAATGTGCTCTCTCTCCCTCTCCCTCTCTTGCTCTCTCTCTCTCTCTCTCTTGCTCTTTCTCTCCCCCTCCCCTCCTCCAGCCCTCACTCCCTTCCAGGCTGAATGTAACCTGCTTTTTATGATCACAGATAAAAACCCCATTAATGGATTAAAGCAAGCACGCTGCTGGTGATTCGCAAACGTGATTATGTCATCCCCACTCCCCAGTCCCTCCCCTTCTCCTTGCATTTGTGACTAGACTTTCCTCAAGAGAAGTCCCATGCTTTCATTTAATTGATTTAGCCATTAATTTGCAAACAGCTATGTAACTGCATTCCTGCGCTCCAGTGTGTTTCCTGCATTTCAGTGCATCAGTGTCACAGCTGCTGCTTGCTTTCTGCCGGGGCAGGGGCTCTCTTTTCTCTTCTTTAGGTGAGCTCAAAAAGATAGGAAAAATGTATATATTCTGCTACTTCTCTGGAGCTGTCGTTAGGATACTGGAGCAGTTATATGGCTGTACTTTAGCACTTTGCAGTCTTGTGTCTCCAAACATGGTCCACAGTAGGAAAATGTTTGCCTCCCCCTTCCCCCCAACTTTTAAAAGTAAGGAAACCAAAGCATCAGCTTATATTGTAACTTGGTTAAGGTCATAGAGCAGCTGAGCAGCAGAGACAGCAACGTGCTGCAAGTCTCCTGGTTTAGTCAAACTTTCTCCCCTTCAACAGCATTTCTTTCTTCCTAATCAAAGCCTCCATCCATGTCAGGGCAAGCACCTCCTGTGAGACCAAAACCAAGCAGCTTGGCAAAAGCAAACGGAGCTGACTATGTATTGCATGTAATTAGATGTTAATAGTAAGCTTGGCTTAAAGGAAGGAGTGGTATCTGTTTTCTGTTTGCCTTTCCTCTCTCTTTAAAACAGTTTTAACTGGGAATGCTAACAGGTTGCATGCAATCAGGATGGATCGCTCATCAAAGCAGCCATTCCTTAATCCTTGTACAAAAAGAAGGCAAAAGATACCCTGCAGCACAGTTATTGTGGCTTAGTAAATGCCTCTGCACATGTGTGAGAACTAGATGCTTAGGAGTATTTTTTCTCTATACTTCCAGCACTTGCCACAACAGTGCATGCTCGATTTACAGTAGCTATTCACTTCAGACACTCAAATTCATTTGCTCAGTAGCTGAGCTGTCACCATGCACTGTGTCAGAGCTTTGCATGTTACAGGAAGGCCCCCTCCTCTTCCACCCTGCTGTTTCTTTTTTTTCAGCCAGGCTTTAAAAGGCTAAGAGGGTGACAGAGCACTGGAAGAGGTCACCCAGAGAGGTTGTGGGGCCTCCTTCTCTGGGGATATTCAAAACACGCCTGGACGCGATCCTGTGCAGCGTGCTCTAGGTGACCCTGCTTGAGCGGGGGGGTTGGACTAGATGATCTCCAGAGGTCCCTTCCAACCTCAACCATTCTGTGATTCTGTGATTCTGTGAAGAGTGAAGGGAATTCGCTTTGTAAGTCACAAGACTGTCAACAAAGACAGCTTGGACTCTCCAGGCCAATTGAACTCCAGTGAAGAACACAGGCTGGGTATGCTGGTCCTGATGCACACACAGGGTGAACTGTTGAGGAACCAGGTCAGGGTGCAAAGCCCTGCTTTGTCTGTAAGCTGCTTCTCTTCCCTGCCTCCAGAACACAAGGAAGATCCCTCGCTGTGGAGTGGATTTTGCCTGTGAAGGAGCAGGTCTTCATGGTCTGGTCTTTTCCTGAGGCAGTGACCAAAAGCCACATGAGAGAACCCTACAGGTGACCCCTTCTGGAAATAAGAGGGTCCTCTACCGTGTAAGCTAAGGAGATCAGAGAGAAGGGGGATATTTTACTGCGGAGCAGCGCCGGCACGTCAGCAAGCTTCCCTGTTGGGTTGGAAGCAAGAGCCCTGGCTGAGAAAGGTATCCTAGGATAGACTGAGCCGGGTGGCCACGTGAAGGGATCTGGCACAATGGCAGCTCGAAGCTCATCCATGAAAGATAGCTATAGGCCTCCAGGAAGAGTCCATGTGGTTTGGGAAGCTCTGACATAAGAAAAACCAGGAAGCCTCTAAAGACATAACAAGGTTTCTTGGGAAATTAGGAAGTATATTGAGAAAGGAAGGGAAAATCCAGTGGTGCACGCGATGTAGGTACTTTATGACAGTGGTAGAAGGGAATCTCATATGCCCACTGTCAGTCTTGGCATCAGGGTGACACATGTGATTCCTCCTTCCCACACTCAGTCTCTTCCCTGGCTCAAATCAATCCTGCAAGGCCCTGGCTGCACAAATCATTCCTGTGCTGCAAAGCCCTAGCAGCACAGTCACTGGGTAATTTAGTTATTTATCTTGCCCTGCCACACACAAGGCTATGGGTTTATCAGGACAGTTTCCTGAAGCAGTGCTTCAATTTTCTCTTTAACTAGCTGTAGTTCTTCTTGGATTCAAAAGTTCTGCATATGAGTGATTTCCCCTATGTGATAGGGAGTCTGGCTTCAGCCTTCAAGGAGAAGGTGTACAAGGAAGGATGAAATTTGCATGTGCAAATAAAGATTTAGGGATGACAGTCAAGAAAATAGAATTCTTCTGAAGTGATAGATAGATGTGAAATAACAGGGGAGAGAGACAGAAAGACATGATTCAGTGAAACAGTGATGGAATATGAAAGGTTGAGTTTGTGGATGGAGCGGAATAGACATTGTGGTGGATCTGTCATAAGGAGCCCTGCATGGAGCTGATGTTGTGAAGGGAATTGTGGACAAAGAGGGTAATGGTGGACATATCTTTAAGGGCTGGAGATGCCAGAAGAATTATGGACAGGCTCTGCTGGGTCTTGTTAGCAAGGAGCAGAAAAGCATACAGCCCATATGGCTGGACCTCCCTTGCTCTGTTTTGCAATTACAAATTCATGGTTGGGGGACACCTGTGCATCTGCCCCCTGTGCTGCCCACAAGCGAGGCTGTGGCAAGAGGGGAGTATTTCTCCTTCATGCTGGGAACTCCTGGTAGGAGAATGAGTGTCTGCACTGCATCAGTAGAAGCAGGTTTATCAAAAGCAGACCCCGCCCCATCTCCTCTGCATGGTATCTGAGCTTGTCCCTGTGAAACACCTCCCTCCACCTCATCCCTTTTCACCCAGAGTTTGGAAGGGTGGGACTGCTGTTTATATTAGTGTGGGGAAGCTACATCAAAGCAGCGAGTGTGGCATGTTCTTCAGTAATTCAGCAGACCTGAATGAATAAAGCATTCCTAGTCCCATGCTTCACAGGTTTTTTTGTACAAGTTTCCTGAGTAAAGAAAACGCTGTTATAAGGTATGGTAAGGCTAAACTCCCTGTATTTACAGGAGAAATGTAGCAACTAAGAAATGGCTTAAATCTACAATCAAGTGGAAAAGCCTTCCAGACTCCAGGGAAAAGCTGAAGTTTTTTCTTGATGACTAACATATTTTGCATAATTGATTCCCTTGTTGGTAATCCCTGCAGCTGGGGATATTTACTGAACAATTCTGCATTTACTTATTATACTTACCTGAGAGAGCATGATGGATCCACCAAACAGCTTCATTTTATGTGAATCAGGAGGAAAGAATATGCTGTGCATATTTTACCACTGTAGAAGAAATGAATGTGTTGCACAGCTTGCCTGTGAGCTCCTAATGGCAGGGACTGCATGTTTTGTTTGCAATATTTCAATGACACTCTACACTATGAATTAAAAATAAGTACTACTAATAAATACCGATTATTACCAGTGAACTCTGACAGTATTAGGTCTTGATTCAGAAGATCAGTACTCCTTTGGCATTTGCTCCATTATCAAGCACATGAAACCATAGAACATTTATTGTATTTTTGTATATTAAATGTAGAGATGACTCTATGAATCAGCATGGCCCATGAGATAGAGCAAAGGCCAGGTGACCAGGAGCGCTGGCTCCTAYGTGACCACAGGGACATCGGTTCACCACATCTCTCCACCTTTCTCTTGTATACATAGACTGTAAACTCATGGGGACAAAGACAAGGTGCTTGTAGGCAGTGAGGCCCTGAGCCTTGTGAGAGCCTAAAGGCCTTATCTTAATCAAATAATGAATTTTACTCACAAATGGCCAGTTCTATAGTGATAACACAAATCTCTTGCTATTCTTATACAGTAGCCTATAAATAAGAGGTTCATTGCCTATGTACCCACATGCATACCGGTTTACCCTGACTGAGGTGTGATTTGTACTGGTATTACATCAAATAAAGCCAAATAAGAAGGATATTGCAACCATATGAAACTTCTCTGGATAAGAGGTTAATTTATCATTCTCCATATAGTAATTTTATCACATTTTTGTCTGTATTTAGCAAAGCGCAAAGGCATAAACCTCATTATATTTCAATGTTTAGGGTTCACCATTCAAGCTAAAAATTTCTTTAATCTTAAAAGTATTTCATGGAGGAAAAAAGATAATTACACGATGGCATTGAACAATAGCAGGGTTTTTTCAAGGGAGTTGGCAAGTTCCCAGAATCACCAAATAGGTGAGGTTGGAAGGCACGTCTGGAGATCTCCTAGTCCAACCCCCCTTGCAACAGCAGGCTGTTCAGGGTTTGAACATCTCCAGTGATGGAGACCCCACAACCTCTCTGAGCAACCTGTTCCAGTGTTTGACCACCCTCACTGTAAAGTTTTTTCTTATGTTTAAATGGAATTTCCTGTATTTCAGTTTGYGCCCATTGCCTCTTGTCCTTTACTGCATATCACTGACAAGAGTCTGAAACCCGTCTTCTTTACTCCTTCCCATCAGGTATTTATACACATTGATAAGATTCTCCAGGCTAAACAATCCCAGATCTCTTAGCCTCTCCTCATAAGACTTTATGAAGTTAATATACTTCATTAAATATTGTAGAAAGAAAATATGAATATAAACATAACTTTAAAAAAATTGATGTTTTAAAGTTGGCACCTCTGTTTATCCACATCATTTCTCCCTGGTAAGCTCCCTAGTTCTAATGGTAACCCTTAGTCACGTATGCTGTAAGTGCTCACAGAGAGAGACTTGCATACAGTACACCACGTCCAACAGGGGCTTTGCAGGGATGAGCTGGACTTTGCATATGGTTATAGTACACTGGAGGGACAGTGCTGGCCCAGGACAGAAGATAATGAAGGAACAACTTGGTGCTTTCTATGCAAAACCTCCAAACATTTTCTGCTTGAGTTGAGAAAGACTCTTACTTTACAGGCAGAGAATACAAGTGAGATGAAGGCCCGAATGTGTTATATAGCATGTTAGTGACATAGAATAGGGACCCCCAGCTTCCCCCAGGGAGCTGCATCTGCTGGATACAGATATTGCTTGCGCCTATGACATGTGGGTGGAAGGTTTGTCTTTGCTAGGAGTGTTCAGAACGGGAAAAAACTTTCTCTGCATGTTGTCCAGCTGAGACTATGAAATAGCTGTTCAGTATAAATGAAATTGTCATGTTATATCCTATGTATACAGCATAGGAGGCTGTTTGATGACCCAACTAAACCATCTAAGTTATTTATTTCACAGAAAACTAACATTTAAAGCTTTATACCATTGAGAAAACTACTTGAAGATCTAACCTGCAAATGCATTTGAGAACTGATGCATTTCCTTAGGACTGAAGGTTGTAGCTTGCCAACTAAGAAGTCATGTTTTTGGGATCTCAATTCCATGCTTTCACTGCACCTTTCCCTACTAGCTCACACTCCTGTGTTTGACTAACAATGTACAAACTTTGCAGGACTTTAATAACAGGAATATTGACACATGGAAGAGATTGTTCCTCCTTCATCTGTGTCTCAGTCAGTTCAAAGACAGCCAATTTCCTTCGGGAAGTCAGTGTGCCTGCAGACAGCCCATGGGTATTTCCTCTTGCCTCCATCAATCTTTACTTTTTGGCTTCATGACTATTTGGAGATTTTGCAGTATGTTCATGAACTATAGAACTGAGTTGTTTCCTTTTGTTGTCAATTAAACTAAACTTTAATAACAGCAGTATTTTTACTCTGATTATTTGAGGGTCAAATGTCACAGTGTAAAAAGCAAAGTCTAATCCTTTTCTGTATAAGATAATGGCTCATGAAATCATCCTTCTGTTGAATCAACGGTAAAACTCTCACTGACTGCAATACAGTCAGAATGTCACCATATATGTATCGCACAGATAATATGAGGAATGACTTGTGTAATGTCTACATATTTTGTGAGGATGGTAGACAGATTAACGGGGCAGCTGGCACTGGGAGCTCAATGCTCCATTGAAAACGTCAGAAGCAGCAGAGAACACTTTCTCCTCTGCGTCTGCAAAATCATAACTTTTGAGTCACCACGCAGAGAGTGAGCTAAGCCTCTTAAACCCTGGCAGGACAGAGGCGCAAGTGGGACAGAAGGGAGGGCACAAGAAAGCTCTTGAAGCACTTCTGCGTGGGCTAAGCTTGTTCTCTCTTCATCCCAATAACCTGCAAAACTCTGAACTTGTTTTGGCAAGTTGCCTTTGTCATCAGGAGTGGAGAGAGGAAGCAGCCGTGGCTCCGTTCCTCTGGAGCCTTGGCTAGAAGGGGTGTCATGGTGCAGAAGGGTTACGCATTGTTCAGTGAGTTTCACTGAGCAAATTTTCTTCTGCTTCTGCCCCCTGCCTTCTCAGCCATGCACAAAAAAATGTATTATCGTGCAGAATGGCATCTTGCCTATTTCCTTACACTCCGGTAGGTGGTATGTGTCATATTCAGTGAATACTGCACAGTACGCTGTGAACCAAAGGGGGTTACTCGCCAGCTGCATGGTTTCTCACAGGCCACCACTTCTGGAAACTAGAGCGAGAAGCCTTCCATTTCTTCACTACGCAGCCCTCGCTCTCAGGCTCTGAGTGCCATGACAGTCGCAACAATGCTGTTTACGAAAGCTCTTCTAATGATTTATTAATGCTCAGGTTGTCACTGTTAGTTTGCTTCACAGAATTAAAGAAACATCAGGTCCTCAGGCACATGTATGTTGCTTCTGGCTGTTCTGCCTCCTGGACAGATTTTCAAGGGCTCTTCAGGCAGATACGGGAATCAAATCAATGCAACAACAGCAACCCGTGTGAATCTTTAAGTCAGGGACTTTAGTGGGTGGCTGTGTATGTAGGTGCTCTTCCTTCGCTGGGCTGCTTCTGAACGAGGTGAGAGCTTTGTTCCCTGGGACCAATTAGTGGATGAGCAAGCTCAGGCACCTGGTGCCAGTCTGGGAGCAACTTTGTCGCTCTGTATTATTCTTCTAAATATAAGACGTTAGATGATACATTCTAGCTCAGTTTTTGGTTCCTAATCTATATTTTGAAATCACTCAATGTCAATGCCATCAGTGATGCAGCTATTGAGTCACACTTAATCTTCATATTGAGCTATATTAGTGCTGTTGGAACTGTATATATTTGTTTTAAGAGTAGTTTACATTCTAATAGGCAATAGTATTCACTTAAAGGAGATATAGTGCATGGATGTACCTGATTTATTTGCCTTACCGATAGAGATGACAAGTTGTCAAAGGAGGTTGAGTAGATAGATTTTAAGTGCACTTTCTGTTTCTCACAGAAAAATATATTTATTAGCAGAGAGTAATTAGTTGCATCATATTTTAATTTTTAAAAAAGAACTAAGAGGTGTTTTAGTTTTGTTTTCTGATTTTTTTCCATTGTCAACCTGCTTTTATTCCTCACCCTTTCCTTACACGCAAATGAAATAAAAGAATAAAAAATCTGAAAATTAATCATTTTCTTTGAGAGATTTTGAAGAAAAACTAAAAAAATATATTAATAGAGTTAAATGAATATATCCATAATATTGCAACCTTTAGAATAAAAACAGTACTCTCGGACAAAGGAAGCAAATTTTTCAATCAATCAGCTCTTTCATCATTCGTCTCCTTGAGAGACTGAAGAGGTTAGAATCGTTCAGCACACTCCAGTACGCTTTCTGACCCAAACCTTGGAACATATTTCTAGAAAGGGTGATTTCCACCCTGCAGGAGCTGTCGAGACATGATCCTGGACTTAGCTGTGCAAATCAATTGAGACTTGCCTTTGGAAAACTGGGAAAAAGGAATGCATGGTTTGAAGGTCTACCTCTATGTGCCATCATTATTTGCAAGTTGCATAGCTATTCTGGTGCTAGTCACATAAAAACATGTCAATCAAATATCCCCCGAATTTAAAAGACTGTTATTATTACTCTGAGTTGCTCTCATATCTCTCTGTCAATGTTGTCATAAGGATGAGTGCAAGCTCCACTGTATGTGCAAACGGGGGTCTGTGAGTACGGATGAGCACTGCTCCCGTGAGGGAGGGTAGTGAGGACTCTATTAAGTATTGAGGCTGACTTGGCGGGAGAGCTGAGGTTCAGCTGCAGGACCAGTGGCGATGTCTTGTCCTTCTCCAGGCTCGCCAGGAGCATGGGGGTAAGCTGGTCTAGCAACATGAGCTCAGGTAGGGCTGCGTTTTAACTTCTGGGACAGCTCCAGTGTGGGTTTACAGCTCATGGTGATGGCTTTGTCATCATGATGGTTTAAGGCACAAGTTCCGCCTTTCTTCATCTGCATCCATTAGCTTTTGAGACTTGTGCTCATCTTACTGTGCGGTTAATTTACAGTAGAAGGGCTCTGACAAATCCAAAGGCTCCACATCCTAGCTATATCCATAGATATTCCTATAGGAACTCCTATATTCCATAGGAGGAATCTTTGCCCTGAGTTTGTTGGCTGTGCAGGTGACTTCAAAAGTGCCTGAGAGGATTTAGAAATGCAGGTCCAGCTGAGAAGGCAGTGCAGCTGGAGAGGCACTCATTCAGGGAAAGCAGTTACACTTAGTCACCTACGGTGCACTGCTCACAAGGCCCCCTAAGATGTGACAGTAGCCCTAGAATTTAAACTGTCATGGGAAAAGCAATGGATATTTAAAATACGGGGAATATATTTTAGGGAAAGAGGAAAGACAGATGCTAGTTAAATGGCCCTAAACATTCTTGGCTGTCTGAAGACAGGTAAAACAAATTTATTTCCAAGTTTGGTGGAGGAAAGGCAGGAATGAATTTGCTACATATTACATTTTATATTGGTCCCATGTTCTGATAACTAAGTGATATCTGCCACATCCACACTCCTCTAGACAGAATTTGTTCTCTTTACTCTACAGTTCTTCAAAATGTCAGAGCAGAAATCACTTTTGTCACACTTGCTCTTTATAGGCGTGCAGTATTTCGATTTCCTCTTGTTTTAAATTGGGCCAGCTCCTTCTCTTCTCAGTCAGAAAAGACTAAAATAGAGGCTTGCAACAGAAGGCTTTAAAAATGATGCATAGATGGTGATGCCTATTTCTATATACAAAGTCACACATGAGCACCCACTCTTATAAACTTCTGTTTATCCATTAGCTTTGTATTTTTTTATAATTGCTTCTAGTATAGTGATTTTACTTCGATCTTTATATCTATCCATTTCTGTGTTTGCATGAAGTGTCCATTATTACAAGTGCTGCCTTATGATTGAAATAAATAATTTTTAGGTCTTAGCTCTTGTTCTAATAAGCAGAGTGCCATTCTTGCTCTTTCTATCTATAGAGGAGGGGGTTAGTATAACTGTGGGGATGAGCTAACCAAATACATCTGCTTTATTAAGGATATTTGAATCTTTGCCTCAGGCTGGGCAGAAGAGTTTGGGTTCAAAAAATGTATTAGCGTTCTGTGTAAGGACTGCCCTGTTCCTCAGGAAATACTGAATCACCTGATAAAAAGCTTGAAAGCCTTTTTTTTCTCTAGTTCTTACCATGACCCAAGATAGAGGATGACTGAGCAATCCATACTGCCTTTGTAGGTTAGGTCTCAGCCACAAAAACTGGTCTGAAACCTCTCTTGGTGACATCCATGGCAAAACATCCATATATTTCACAGGATCCTTATTTTCCTGATAGTCTTGAAGGACAGTCTTGAAGGCAGGCTTACAGAAGGCAGGAATGAGATCAATGCAGTAAGACAAATGCAAAAAAAGGGTAAACTTTTCTTTAGATTAACATAACCACACAAAAAAGAACAGAACTAATATTTCCAAGAGAGAGCTCAGTAGGTGACAGATTTCAAAACAGCAACCATTCTGAAAGCTCCCTCCAAAATGCTGGCACCATACCCATCCACCTGGACCTTTTACAAGTGTAATACACATCTCACATTAAAAAAGAGTCAGTTCTGTAGCAGAGAGTATGCACAGACAACACGGCACACTGCCGCTCTACTACTACTAACATGGGAAAAATCCACCAGAATTAGCTTTCTTTTCATTAATTAACGTAACCGGAAGTGTACTGAGGTCTCCTTCTGATGCTGAGTTTTGTATTTTTCCAAGATTTGTAGCTGTCACTGCCATCTGTATTCATCTCTCCTCTAGTGTAGAGCATGCGGATGAAATTTCTTTATAAAAAATCCTAACGTTTCAGTTAAATATAATTCTGCTTTGTCATCTCATGTAGTTTTTGAATGCAATAAATGTTTAAGATAAACACTGACATAGCAAGTACTGGCTACCACTCTTGTGTTCACGTCTGTCAGCATATTCCATGTGGATTGCTAATAATGAAAGAAAACTTATTTCAAACTCATATAGAGAGGCAGAGCAGCAGTTACTGGCACCCAAGATCAGCAAGCCACTGGTGGAACAACTTGGAGAACGAGCCACGTCATGGTAGTACTGTGCACTCATTGCCTGTAAAGGAGGGAGGACAGCTTCCGTTTATTTCTGCTAGGTCCTTCTCAGGTGAGTTCCTCCCTGCAGTGTCAAAAGTGAATTTAATCCATTGTTCATATAGATTATTTCCATAGTAGCCAATACATTGCTCTTTTCAATACACTCTTCTGATAAAGGTTCAGAGGAACAGTGGACAGAAAAAATAAACCACATAAGAAGATGTAAGATATATGGAAGGAGCGAGTGAGGCCAGAGACCCTGGAATGATCTGTTATATCCTTTATATCCCAATATTCTACAGCACCTTTGACTTTTCTCATATTAAATTTCACCTGGTAGCTGAGTCTAGCTACAAAATCTAATTATAAGCCAGAAAAGAAGAAAGTGACAAAGTTTTGTCTATGTCCTTAATCACTATTTGATTTTTATCAACTCCAGGATAATAAACATTGCCTGCAATCACTTCCCAGGCAGTCAGATTCCTTCCTTGTGCCATGACTGCCTGTCACTGCAGAGCCAAGAGCCCGTGCCGTTATTACTGCGGCGCGAGGAGCACCTGCGTTCCCTTGGCAGGCTCCGGGCAAGAAAACCGCTCCAGCGGCGCTCGGGCACCGGTTCCTTCTGCCTTTGCGAGTGTTTYGTAGGTCTGGAGGCTATAAGGAAAGAAAACAAAGGAGCTGCTGGCTGGCTTCTTTTGATGATCTCCCACTCTTCGTCTCCGCTTTTAGGATGGATTGCGTAAACATTTTCACAGAAAGTGCCCGCTGCCATTATTCATCAGAAAGTTAATGTCCCCTCCCCATCAAGGATTTGCACAAAACGCCCCAAATGTGTTTCTGCTTTCCCGGCAAAATGTTGATGTTTTCTTTTGAGTAAAAGAAAAATCCCTCATCCTTTCTAACAAAGGATTCATTCCCTTTTCACTCGAAATTAGTATAATTCAGTTAAGCCCCGGGAGCCGTTCCTCCCTTCCCTCGGGACACTGGGAGATGAGAAGGCACTGCAACGGGAGGAGGTTATCTCCACACCTGCAGGAAAGAGCAGTGTTCCTGCGGGCTGACAACTCAAAGGGGCTACAGTGACTTTTTCTCTCTTCAAGGTATATTTTTTTAAAACTGAAGCAATGTGTTCAAAAATACTTTAAACCTGGAGCTAAACTGAGGCTGTCCTAATACATATTCTCTGCAATAAGTCCTCATTTTGAAGCAGTGTTGGTGTTCTGGTTTTCTAGCTATTATACATTCTCCTCTCCATAGATAAATTTCTCCCTCTTTTTGATAGCAGCTATGTAAGGTCACATTGGATTCTGGATTTATTTTCTCCTAACCTGTCTTGCAAATTAGTGGAGGGAAACAACCGAAACGTTAACTCTGGTACTTTTCCTTATTGTTTCTCAGAAGACCTTTCAGCCTCTGAGAATCTGTCTCTTATTCACTGTTATCTTAAGGGAAGGAAAAAGCATTACAGTGAGTTATGCTGGAGAACACATGCAGGGAATAAGAAATTCAATCCAATTAGTATAAAATGCATGTCTGCTCCTCAGGAAAACTTTTAATATACATTGTCGAGGCAGAGATTCAAGTGTCAGGACCCCTTTAAAATAAATGACTTTTTAAAACAGCTGTTCAGAGCTAGCTACTGAATTGCATGCTAAATAACTTAGACTAGAGCCTGTCTACACTCATTTTTGTCCGAGCTTTCACAACAAGGTATTTTGTCTAAAAGGCCTGGAATAAGAGGCGCCAGTGTGGCAGTGTTTGTGCTCCGGGCAGCCTTGGCAGTGACGATCCGTGTGTGCTGATATCTGGAAATGCCTCTTAAGGAGTCAGCCAAGGGAGCTTAAGTGCTCCACAGAGGTGCCACATGTGGACACGGGCTGTCTGAATTTAGTGGTAACTTTTGCCAGAAGTGGTCCTGATGCCGAGCTAAGGGGGAGTTTTTGAGGTAAAAGTGGAATGTGTACTTTAGGAGGTATGAGTGAGCCTGACGGCCGGCCACTGACACTGGAGGATCTACTATCAAGACCAGCTAAACACTCAAAAATCCCTGAAATATTCCTGTTCTAGCCCTGCCCTCTTCTTCTGGTCAGGACACTGACATGCCCTCCTTGCTAGGAGGGTCAACAGCTGCTTGCTAAAGCAGACTTTTGGGCTGCCAAGACATAAAAGAATCTGTCCTGGGAGCAGGATATGGCTCATACTTCATGAAAGCCTGCTTTATATATACAACATGCATTTTAGTCCTCTTAATCCTCATGTCAGGCCAGAAAATCATGTTTAATAATACCTGTCTGCTTGGCAGATACAGAATTAAGCCACAGGCTTAAATTCTGTTTTATAATTTAAGAACTGTAAGAGGCAACGTGTGCATTTGTTTGTCATGTGTGCACACCCCTGTAATTGAATATATACTATGAACGGCATTAGGTTCTTCTTTGCCTGCACTGACTTTCCGAAAAAGCTGCAGGTTAGCCTTCTCATGCATGTCTTTTTTTTCCTTTTTTTTCCGAAGGTGGTATTTCAGATGATTTTTCTCTTTCCCAGTGTTATTTATGGACCTTATTTTTTCATAATATTGGATATATTTTAGAAAATAGCCTCTCCTTTCTGAGATCTTCACGCAGCACCGCGTGGGAGGGACCTCTGGGTGCTGGCTGAACAGTTATCCCGGCCTAGGGAGGTCCTGCCACGACTAAGGGCACCAGGTAGATGCTCGGGGTGCAACTCCTGTGCCTACACGGGCACGCTGGGGTTGTCCAAGAGCAGGCAGAGGGTCTGCAGAGGTGCTAAATGTCGCGGCTTGCTGCCTACGTGCACCTCAGTGTGCCCCTAAGCAGCATCCCCTGCCTACAATGCAGCTGTAACTGGAAGTGCAACTCTAGAGGTAACCCACCTCCATCAGCAGCAGGCACATCCAAGCCATGCATTCCCGGGGTTCTCAAATCAGCGTAAAAGCTCATGTTTATCCACTGAGTCGTGAATCAGCTAAAATCAATATTTTTATTTTAAAGCATGGTTTGGGGTTTTTTTTTTTTCATAAGCCTCCCAGGCTGAGGACTGCACTGCCAAATCTCAGCTTTAAAATAATTTTTTGTGACAAGGCATGCATCACTGAAAATATGGATCTGTAATGAAAGTGAGGACACAATGTTACAGCATTGCAGACACAAACCTGCAATGACAGTATCGCAGAGTAATGCTCCAATTTTACGTGTGCTGTTCAAAAATTGTTTTGTCTTAGTGCAATCGTATGAGGGAATAATCTACAACATGTGAGCAAGGGTTTTGTGTGTTTTCTAGTTGTTAAATAAAACGGTCTAATCTGTGGTGGCAATGAGGAGGTAGCGGTGAGTTAACCATCCTCCTGAAGGTCCTGTGGTGTCGATGTGTCCTTGGCTATAGCAACAAATATCTCGTACCTCTTCCTTAGTCAGAGCGCGTTGGTGCAGGGGCCACGATCAGCGCAGCTCTGTGCTGCTGCTGTAGCCAGAAAGAACCGGGTTCGACCAAGAGCCTCAGTTTGCTCTGGATTATCCACAGTGGATCCTACAACAGGGAGCATAAAAAGAGCACAGAAATATCCTCTCTCCTCCATTCCTGAGCTGAGAACAGGAAGCCTGGATTTGCAGATCTATAGATACTTGTCTTTTTGTTCTTTCTTCTTAAACTCCTAAGCATGATAATAACCATTGCTTCTGTAGTCTTTCTTGGTAAATGGTTCTTTATAAATAGATAGACAGGGAGGTGGATAAAGATGCAGATAACATCCAGTAATATTCCAGGATTTTACCTTTATCCACTAATGGATAGGATTATTTGCTGTGGCATTTTTTTAAGCACTACGCTGGATGACTTTCACCATGGGAAGTTGTATCATATTGTGGGTGAAAAAAGCACAGCACCTGCAATAAACATGCTAAGAGAGCATGCATTATCCAAACTGAACTTAAATCCTCTCTAAGAAATTCTGGTAACAAAGTGCTGTTTCTCATTTCCTCAGATTTTTTATTGCCCCGTTGCAAGATGCTGTACTTTGCATGTGGGAAGGCAAGGTGGCATTTTCTGCACCTGAAGCTTCTGTGAAAAAAAAATACCATAGACTTCTTGATTTTTCGATAAACTGTGTAGAATGAATCTTATCACTCTACATTCCTTTAGATATTGTGCTTTAAGGAAATAACATCAGAGCTTTTCCTGAAGAGGGTGAGCATCAAAACAGTGAATGGGAGATCCATTAACATTAACTGAGGTGCAATGGAAAGTCAGCTTGCACATGGAAGAGCTCGAACCCTGGCCCCATGGAAGCAAACAGGAATGGCACTGACTGTAACAGGGGCTGCTCCTCCCTGCATTTCAAGGGCTTTGCGTCCATGATCAAACCCTGTTCCCATTGCACAAGCTGAGCAGGGTTAGAACAGGTAAGTATGTGAAAGGGAGATCTCCAAAAGTCTTAATTAAAATCCAGCGTCTGACCAGGTTTCACCRGAGACCGCTTCAGCCTCCCCTGAAATCTCGGTAGGATACGGTTTTCCTTTGTGCCTGTCACGACAGCTCTATGGAAATGCTCTTCACGTCCGCATGGCTGCCAGGCTCCGCCGCTGCAGCGCCGGTACTGCTGGGGCAGATGAGCGTGCGTTGTGAGTCCCAGCCGCTGTCTCGGTGAGATGCCCGCTGGAAACACCACCTGGTATTTACATCAGATGGGCTCACTTTGCGCTTTGGAACAGGATTTTGAATCTGCCCAATATTAATGAATGTAGAACTGGAATTTCTTGGATCCAGTACAGAGGTGAAGTTGCCCAAGAAAGTCTATCCCAATCCTGATCTCAGCAGGCAAGGTATGTATCAGAATAAATCCTGATATATATTGTATTCTGAAGTCCTTTGAGCCGGTAACTGAATGCATAAGGTCCCCTCATGCCTTAAATAAGTACCTGTTCTAACGGAAACAAGTGCTTCCGCTCACACTTGTGTCTCTGTGCTTCTCTATTACAGCCTGCCCAAAGTTCCCCGGCTGTCTTATCGATGCCAGTGCCGCTCTTTTACATCTGTTGTGATTTCAGGTTTCTTTTGCCTGTGCTAAACTCTGAATAAGGACAAGGATAAGGCGCAAAATCTGAACCAAGTAACTTTTTCATGGCTTTGCTAAATGGCAGGAAAGCCAATTTAGTATAAAAAAAGTCTCTCTCAGACATCTCCAGTCTTAATAGGTCTAGCAACAACCCTCCAGAGGCAGCCAGAAATCAGGAGAAGGCAGGTTTTTCAGCTTAAAAGTTCAACGAAATTTCAGACAAAAAATTGGGGCTACTCTGAACAATCTGCAGGGGAGAGAGGAATAAGGCCAAAAATCCTGGTGTCATTTTGGCCAGGACAGTTTGGACTTCTGTGAAAATTCTTGACATTGACTTATTAAAACATTTTTAGCTTTAAAGGTGGTAAAAAATATCTCAGGGAAAGACCTATATTTTCAAGCAGAAAGAAGAAAAAGACCATCATTATTTTATTGTGTTTTTCTACAGCTGATTTCTTTCCTGTTACAGTCCTGAGGACACTTTCCTCACAGTCCCATGCCATCACGTTCCCCAGTGTAAGCAGTGCTTTCCTTGCCAGTGGAGGCCCCGTTGGCAAGTCCAGCAGCTTCCYACCTGGGCACCAGATATACCAGGATCCAGCTCATGCACGAGTCCACATATGCCCCGCTGGGCTCAGCTTGTGAGTCCAACCGTGCTTGCCCCGGTTCCTACCCCGTATCAGGGTAGTTCAGTTATTTGGGGATCAACAGAGCAAGCCCAGTTTGCACCAGTTGAGAGCCTGGCTTGCTATTTCTAGTAAAACTTGTAATTTTAGACTTTTCTCTATGATTCTAGCTATCTTCTGCCACTACTAAGGTTTACAGAAGAGCACATGTTCTGCTGCAGGTGAGGTTGAGAAACCCTACTGCACAGAAGGAACACGACATTTGTACGGTTTATCCCTCTTGCATATTATTGATCCAGAGGGGCGCCAACTTTGATCTCCACTTTCCACGCTCAGCACCCCAGCTTCCCATTAGGTAGTACCGCTCCTCTGTTCTGATACTCACAGCGCGGTGCAAGGAACGTTGGATATTCAGAAAAAATACACATTCATATCCATCACCTGCACAAAGGGGCTGGCCAAATAGTTATCACAGCTGTGCCAGCTTGCTCTAACTGAATTCTCTACCCTGTGATGTGGCAATGTATAAAACTGTGAAAGCCACTGAATGGCATGTGGATAATTCTGGTTACTGACCGCTCCAGGAGGCACAGGCAAGGCTGCCTGGAGGACGCACTGTAGTTCCTCATTACAAAATGTTTAGAAGTCTGAGTTCAGCCACACCTGAGGCTTTGGAAGAACAGGAGATATTCCTGAGCAGCTTTCAACTCAGCCTCCTGAAGTTTCTTTTTTATTATTATTATTATTATTATTATTTATTATTATTATTATATTATTAATGTTATTATTATATAGGTTAATATATTTTTAAGATCAAAAGAAAACCTCTTGATCAGTTAATTTGATTTCCAGAATAACACAGAGTATATCTTTTCAGTAATTCCTGATTCAGGTGTATCACATTAAGCCCAAGACAAAAGAAGAGAAGAATTTTGCCTGTATTTATATTAAAGAAGCCTGAATTCTGAGAAAGATTGTGTTTATGTGAGCACAAAGCCTGTAGATAGAGGCTCTGAAAAGCAGGAATTGGGAACTGCGACATATCTTACAAAAAAAGATCTGCTCAGATTTCCAGCTGTGCCAGGACAATTTGTTATGAGCTACATGTTTGAATTACTTGAGATCTATCCTGACTGCAACCAGGCTCTGCAGCTTTAGAAATCGCCCTATTTATCGCTGCTGGCTCTGCCAGAGGGAGATGCTTTAAAATATAGCTCTCATTATTAAGTTCTCCTTCAGTGATTTATTGAGCTTAGGTTGAAAGGGTTTGGGTGGATTTTTTTTCAAAAGTATAATATTCTTATTTTATTTTCTTCAGAGCTAGTTCTTCTGAGTTTGCTGAGTTTGTTAGCCCTGAGCATTTAGCTTCCAGATAAGTATGGTCGCATTACTTGTTTCCTTAATATCACAAGATAAAAGGGCAAACAGAATGTTCTGTTTTCTAATAGGAGCTGAGAAACTAGGGTTTGTGGGTGTTGGGTTTTTTTTCAAAGAAAAATTTCACAGGTGAGAAAGATATGACAAGAAAAATGGCTTTCTTCACTAATATGCTGAAGAAACTGTTCAGGAACAGTTAATCCCCAAAGAAAATATTTCTTGAGCAATTCTGGCAAGATTAGATAGAAAAGACTATTACTTATGTGCCTTGCTATTATTTGCAACATGGGTAGGAGATGTCAAGACACAAGTTTACTGGGGTTTTGATATTTTAGGTTGTTCTTTCTTCAGCAATCAGCATTATTTTTTTCATTCATGTCACTTCTATCATCTTTGCATTATTCGCTTTAGACTTCCATCGCCATGGCATACAGTAAGGCCTGATTCAAAGCTCGCTGAAGTTGGTAGAAAGACTTGTGGAAAGACTAGCAAAAAGACACTGAAGGCTTTGAATTAACCCTTGTTAAGCTTTACATCAGGTGGGAAAAAATACCGGGTGCCAGTTGCCTTCCTAAACTGAGTGACCTACTCGGGAAAGGCTCCTTGTGAGCACTTGTGAAACTGGCCCAGCACAGATCAGGGCACAAAACATGTGGGCATGGCCCACAGGTAAATTCATACAAAAAAAGTGAAAAAAATCAACCCAACAGTTCACAGCCTGTCAAATCACTCATGAGAAAAGGCTGAAGAGATACGATTCATGCCAACGACAAAAGGGAGGCTTGCATCTCAGATTTACGTCGCTGTGCGAGGCTCTCTCTGTAGGCATCGACAGCGCATGGCACATGAGCTGTATGAGCAGCAGATCACTCTGTTTACGCTTCTTGATAAAGGCAAAGTATCAGCTGTTCTGCTCAGAGCTGAGAGGCCGTTAGAGCACAGGGATGTCCAGGATGACGGACCGCCCGGGACCAAAGAGTCACCCCGAAGCAGCTTCTCCAGCCAGCCCATGGAGCAGTCAGTTCTGACATTTCCATTAGCAAGCAAGGGCACAGATGTTTTGCCACTGAGCTTTTCATTGATAATCTCTAATGTGATGGACTGGGAATGACCTCTAGAGATAAAACCCATCTACTGTAAAGGGAAACAAGGTAGAGGCAATAGAAGAATCTGCTTGCAGGCAGTAGGGCTGGGCTTTCACCGAGGTGTAAAAGCCTGAAACACGAACAGGATGTGATGCTTTCCAGAGCCCATGTCTCTGCGCTGGACTCCTGTACCATTACTGTCTCTGCGTCTGCTCTTGATGGAACTGAAAAGAAAGATGAGTGACAACCCTTGAACATGTCTGATTTAAAGCCTTTGCCAACTTCTAACATACCTTTCTCAGCCAAGTGTCTGCCAACCTGAAAGGTTTTCTTCAATCAATTTTTTATTTACTTGCTCGTAATTGAAAATCTTCAACAAGTGTCTGTGAAGATCCTTCCATATTTTCATTTTCCAGGGGAAAACATATTCTCAGTATGTGTCTCAGCTCACATCTTTTGGGCCCTCACTATCAGTAGAGCATGTTGCACCTCCTCAAAATAAACTATGATCCACTGTTATGCTGTACCTTGTACGAAGTGTAACTAAAGTGCCCTGCACTGTAGGCAGGGTATTTTCAGTGTTGTTTTTTGTTTTATATCAGCCCAGCAAAGTGTTTCAAGTGCTAACTCACCTATTTCTGAAATTTTAATTTACAATCTGTCTTTTTCAAAGATGATGAGTGTTGTCTCAGTCATCTTCGTACAGTCTCCACAGATTTATACAGTTCCCACTCTATTTGATAATGCTTTCATTTCATTGTGCAGTACCACATATTGCAATAAGCCATAACTACTAGAATGTGTCATTTGTTCCCACTTCATTTATTACCACAGGCTGAGATATAAAACTAACGTGACTTTATCCCCAACTACTGTAAAGATAGACAGACTGAATATAATTTGCATTGCTGCAGAAAGCCATGGGTTTACAGGCCGTATCGGCTGGAAGTCAAGCAGGTCTGATGCTGACCTTTGCTATTCTTTGTTGCTGGGTGATAAAAAAATTTATGGGATAATACAAAGGGATTTGCCATATATTCAGGCTTCTCCGCTGATTTTATATCTAGCTAGGCAAATTAAATCAGCTGCAGTGACACGAAGACGGGGTCTGGCCAGACCCCACCTGGTCCCTCCCCGCAAACCTGGCGGGCTCGTTTCGGGGCCAGCTGCCACTTGCTGCTCGCTGTGAAGCCACGGGGGACACAAGGGGCTTATCTGCTGCGGCCGTGCGTTCTCAGCTGGCATGGACCAATGCCTGGTCCTAGGGCAGTTCACACCTCCTGGACGATGGATCACAATGCCCTGAAATTAATCTTAATCCTTCCTGCCTGTTTTAAACCTTTGGGTTGAATCAGCCAAAGCCAGGCTGACTGCAGAAGGCCCAAATGAGCCGACACGTGAAGACCTGATGGTTCCTTCTGGCATCACTTCGCAGCCCAGCGCTGGTTCAGCAGGGGATGATCTTCGCTCGGAGCCTGGAACGGGGACAGACATCGGCCTCTGGAGCTGGGGCAAACAGCTTGACTGGTCAACGGTTGTCTCCCTGCAAAAGAGAAAAGAGAGTACAAATCAAAATCGACAAGGTGCTCTAAATCTCAGTTGAGCAAATGGATTCAGGGCATGGAAGTAAAGACAAATCCAAACCGAAAGGCCAGGCTGGGACCCCTTTTAAGAGTCTGACCTCTTAGTCCTAAGAAATGCCCAAAGGAAAGCATGTTATTCCTATCTTCTGTGAGTTATGGCTTTACACGTTTTAGGAAGAAGCGGTGGTGTTCTCATGCTTCTAGTTTATTTATTGCTCCAACAACCTGAATTATGTAAAGTCATGCTCTGGCTTCTTCTTGTAATCTAATTCTTAACCGTTTGGTTTCTGTTCACAAACATGAACAACCTCTCTAAACTGCAATTATCCCTTTGACAAAACGAGTCATATATTTGTGTGGCCCTTTTTATTCTGGTTATAATTTTTAACTGCAATAAAAAGAGAGTACTAGCTAAGATATGTTACAAGCCTTAGAGTTAATTTAGTTAGTTTAATTATAAATATGTATTTTATTCAGCCGCTTATCTGAAATTTATCAGCCTCAAGATCCTCTGTAGCCTAGGTAATCATTCAATATTTAATAAACTGTGTAGGCATAGACTGCCATTAGTATTCAGTAAGAACAGTATTTCAAAGAGCATTTTGGATAAGGGCTGATGCACTTCCAATGTAGTTTGTGCAATACAGACATGCAAGGAAAGTTTTCCAGTTTTGCAGAATAAAATATGGTTACAGAGACGTGCCAAACGGTTCAGAATGGGTCACAAGTCCTCAGTGTCTTCTCCGGGGTAATCTGGGTTTAGTGGACAGACTGGGTGGAGAACCAGTAGTTCTTCTCTTATCAACAGCACAAAGCAACTCATCTCCCTTTGGATTGCACTCCATCCCCATGGCTGCCATAGCTTGCCTGGGAGAGCAGCATTACAAAACTTCTTCTGAGTTTTAGTATGATTTATCTCCTAGACCTGAAGAGGAGTAACCACAATGAAATCATCTGGTGTCTGTGAACCATCACGGGTCAAGGAAACAGCATTCAGACGTGGTGGGCACCTTGTGTCAAACCGGACTGCCACACAAAGTTACGATTTCATTTAACAAATCCGAATTAAGCACTTTGATCTGGGCACGTCCAAACTTTTGCTTCCATTTAAGAAGTTAAAACCAAGTGTTTTGCCATATCCTTTTTTTTTTTTTTTTTTTTTAACTTTCCGTTCTGCAGATCACTCAGCTTGCTTGCTGACTTTTCAGCCCAGCTTAGGAAGAAAAACATCAGACTTTTCCAGAGGGTGGAAAAGAGCCTGGAAATAATGCTTATACTGAAGCAAATTGGCAGTGGGGATTTAGATCAGATTTCTGAAAAAATGTTTACGTATGGCAGCCCTTGCTGCTTAACCGGCAGGCAGGTGGAGAAACGGAGCTGGACGAAACATGTCCCGCATTCCTGCCTTCCTGCCGAAAGCGGCAGTGCTGCCGCTGGGGGCAGAGGGCCGGCAGGGAGGTGGCGGCGGTGGCCTGGGGCTTCGGGGGCCGCCGGCGGCTCTGCAGCCTTCCTGCCCGCGGCGCCAGCAGGAAGGAAGCCTGCAGCTCCCGCCGCGGTGGCGGCTTTCCCCACCGCCGCGGTGGCCGAGCACGCGCGCCCCTTCCGCGAAGGATGCTGCTCGGCGCTGCGGATCAGACCTGCTCCGTGCGGGCAACGGGCCAGCAYGTTTCCCTGCCTCTTCGGACGGCTGGAGACGGGGAGCATCTCTGCAGTGTGTCAAAGCTCACCGGGCTCCTGTCCCACGTGCAAAAAGCAGTCAAGAGCGTTGAACCCAATGGCGTTTGCTTGTAAACTTACAACCAGAAATAATCAGCAGTGAAGGTCTGGGAGATTTTTCACGCAGAAAAGAAGTGGTGAGTTTTGTCTTTCCATCAACTTGCTGAAAAGCCTAAATATCACAATGCCCAGGGAGAGGCTGGGAAGTCGTTGCGTTTGCTTCTCAAAAGCACACTTGGAAATGGGATTTGGAAACCGAAATGTTTTTGTTTTCACGCAGAAACCGTCTCCAAACATTACGCTCCCCCCTCAGCTTGCTGTGTGACAAGTTTCACTGGCTCCAGGAACAAATATTTATTTCAAGASAACCATTTCAGGAAAATTATCTTGAAATGAGCCGACTTCGGCTATTATCCCATACTTTTCACATTTTATTAATTTGTCTTTCAACACATGCCACTTAATGAATAATTACACAGTAATGAAAAAAATACCTTGCATCTAAAGGAAGCTTTCTGCAGATTTCCTAATCAATTTAGACACCGTAACTCATTTGTTTATAGCACCTCTCCCARCTGGAGTGTAATTCTCTAACTTTGTATCTATGTTTAACTGGCTAAATTAAAAGAAATAAAGCCGAGTTGAAGTGACTAACTGTCAGTGCTACCCACCAATTTATATTGATGGATTCATCAGTGCAGAAGAGTACGTGAGCTTAAAATATTCCAGGCTTTTGTAGATACTGAAGGATAATATTTGTGAGTATGTGCCTCTTTTACGGCTACTCTATTACACAGTACGATAATACACGCAATCCACTAAGTATCTATCGAAATGTGCGATTATAGCTGAAGTATCACAGTCATCTTTCAGTCCAATAAAATTGTGGATGGAAGGATAAAAAAAGGGACTTTCAAGGTACTGAAGAGCCTTATACCTCCTGGTGTAAAGCACTTCAAGCCTGGTCCAGGTATCTCTCAAGCCTATGGAAAACATCCCACCGATCGCCCTGAGCGCTTGTACCCTGTACCTCTGTACCCTGACGGACCTTGGTTTGAACCTGATGCTCCGTGTTTAGCCCTTGCCCAGTTTGTGACGAACGGCGTTCACCAGCACCCCGCTGGACGTCTTGCCCCTCGTACAGCCACCAGACCACCGCTCTCCCCGTCCCGCTGGAGCCTTCCRGGGCTACCGCAACCCTTCCTCCGATCCCCGGGTTGGGTCCCCGGCAATCCCGCTGCACACTCCTCATCCCCACACACGTTTTTATTAACGTCTGCGCTTTTAATTTGTGAAGCAGAGCTGCCAAATCCTGGCAATATTGTTTTTGTCACAGAGCTTACTGCTGAGCGGAGTCACAAGTTCGGTGTGTTGCTCCACGCTTGTGTGCTGGAAAAGCACCAGCAAGAATCCGAACTGGCACGAGCGGAGCCGACTTTGCGGGGCTCTCAGGCATGCTCGGATTTCACTGCCCTTGCATGTTTTTATGTCTCGATTTCTGCTACTGAAGAGTTTCCATTCTTCTCAGCTTTTTTCCTTTCCTATAAATGAGCTCCTATAAAGAATCCTGTCTTGCTTGAATTTAGAAAAAGCCTTTTACTTTAAAAGGGARAAAAATGTAAAAGGAATGTAAAAACACTCAGCCAGCACCCTGGGGCATTGCCTGGYATAATYTATTTTTTTCTTTATTTCACCTATCTATYGCCTCTCTGCTATATCTATCTATCSCCTCTCTGCTATATCTATCTATCCCCTCTCTGCTATATCTATCTAGGCTTCAATATTCAGAAAGATTATTATGTTAAAGCTTTTACATCCACTGCAGCTCAGCTTAAACACCCTTAGGGTTTGCCATTCTGTATACACTCTCCAAGTATTCGTCAGCTATAGGAGAAAATTATAGAAGAATTGAGGACTCTCATCTTGCTCATCTCAGCTAAGTACATGAACGTTTTAGGCAAATTAATTTWAACTTAATCTCTTTATAACTTTTACAAGATTTTTGATGGGTTGCACACTGCAATGAAATTCCAGATCAAATGTCAGCCAAGCCCATATTTCTTCTACCATTTGAGATTGTACTTTCTTGGGAGGAAAGAAGATTGTTATCTGTTCTTCTTTTAAAACAACCACATCTTCTCATCTGAAGAACTGTTAGAATAAAAAATAGGTATGCATTTTTTAAGTTGCAGTGAAAATAATCAAGGAAAGGAACATGCATTGCTGGTGTTCTAAAGTGAATTGCTGATATTGTAGGTAACACCAAAGAGCACTCGTGAAAAAGTGCAAGAGATCCTTTAACACATTGAAGAGCTGATTGAACTGAATGAATGTCTATTCCGAGAAGTCTGGCCAACCCCAGCCCTGTGCTCTCCACAGCAGTAACCCCCTCCCCGGTTATAACATGAATTTAAGCTAAACTCAGTGGAAGATTTGCTTCCTGTGATCTGTTATACTTGAAACTTGCCTCATCCTCCATATTTATTTGCTTCATGGTCCCCTAAAATGTGCTATGGCATAAATAGAAAGATTAAAATTAATGAAGGCAAAGCTCTTGGTGTAACATCAGATGTGATGTGACAAGCGGGGGCAGTGAAGCCCAGGAAGCAGGGACGGTGGGGGAGATAAAATACAGTACAAGAAAGTGCATCTCTGGAATTACAATAACAGTCCACCTAATATAATATTACAAACACAAACCTGAAGATTAGATGAGCCATGAAAGGCTCCAACCAGTAGTAATATGCAGCAAACCCTGAGTTGTCTCAGAATATGCTGTGTTGCTATAATGCAATAAAATTCAAAAATTGCTCTCCCTAAAAAGGACAAGAGAGAGGCCCAGSGTGGTGCCTCAGCCACAGGACACGGATCTCGGTGATGAGTCCCAGGCTCACGGAGGTGCGAATGTCGCGAGCGAGCGGGAGCAGAAGYTGTGGGTTCCTGAGGGCACCCGTGAAGGTGTCTGTCCATTGCCCGAGCTGCTAAAAACGCTTCTGCTAACACAAACGGCGTTCTCTCTTCAGTGTCCGGGATACCCGCCGGGATTTTCAGGTATTATTAAGGCTGTTCAGCCAGCACTGTGAAGATGCTGAATTTGCTGAAACCTCTCTTTGATCTCCGTTACATCAGCGTAAATCAGGAGAAACTCTGGAGAAGTCAGCTTAAAGTATGCGTACAAAACAGTTTCGAGGTCAGCATCTCTGTAACTGCCTGCAGGGTATTTCCAAGATGTGGGAAAGCGTTAGGAAAACAGTGCACTCTGCTTCGCTTTTAATACTGCGCTGTACCGCAATACGCCAGAGTGCACTGCAGTTCAGTATAGTGGAAAACAAGCATTATCTGCCATCAAATAAGAGCAATCAATACAAGCCTCTTTTGCAAAATATGTAGCGTACAGGCAGTATAAATATATGAAGYACYGAGTAGTGGTTTTTTAGTTATTAGYTGCTACCTGYAGCTGCAAACACTTGCAGTGCACTGGGGATGGGCATCACGGGAAACACGGGGGAGCGAAGCTCAGAGAGATCTAGATTGATCCGGACGGGTTTCGATACAAAAATAGGAGAGAAGATGTGGTAACTGTAAGTGGCGAATCTCTTGGCTGCTGYTGGCCTAGTTGCTCTTTAGGTGACAAGCTGCTTTGGGGAGGAAATCTAACTATTTGCGGCACTGCGCCTGCAGGGCAGAGCTTACAAAAACTGGAAAATGTCAACCACTAATAAGGAAGTGTTAACCCTTCTCCAGCAGAAAGGAATACTAATCCGCAATGGCAAGAAAAGGGCAAGAACAGCCGTGAGAAAACCTGGCTCGGGGCAGATTTTGCTGCCAGCAGCTGCCGAGGGCGGTGGGGCCCGGGGGCGCCGGGGGCCTCTGCGYGGAGGGAGGCCGGGGCAGCCGGCGGCCGCGAGCCCCTGGAGACTGAGGCGCGCCGAGCCGAGGAGGGAGGGCGCGCGTGGGTAAAGGCAGGCTGAGCCCCGGCACGCCGATGGGAAAAGCGAGYGCTGGGAGCAGAGCGTGGCCCGAGGGTCTTCTGCCTGCGGCCCGGCTCCRCAAAGCAGCCAGTTCCCTTTGCCACCCGTGACGAAAAGGCACCGAGAATACTACGAGAAGTCATATTACGAGAGTGACACTGAAGCAATAAATGACCCGTAAGCAGGGGAAATGAAAGAGCAGGKGGGGAGCCTGCTCTTCAAGCCAAGTCTAGCTGCCGCCTGGTTCGCGCCGCGCACAAAGCGCAGTTGCACGAATACGCGCAGCGCTCGCGGAGGGCGGTAAGGAGGCAGCGAGAGGAGGGCGCTGCCGTTCCCCGCCGGGCTCGCCGCTCGCGGGCAGCGCGCTCCCGAACCGCACCGGAACGCCGAGCYGTCGTCGGGCGGAGCAGCTCGCCAGCGGCACATTTCCATCCAGCCCTCGCTGGACCTGCAGCTCTGCCTCCCGCACGCCGGCCAAGCCCCCAGCCGGCAGCCCTCGGCGCGGAGGGCTGCGGCGAAGTCGCCCKCGGGGCAAGCGGGCAGAGGTTTCGGAGCGGCGCGGTGCTTTCAGTCCGTGAGGCTAGGAACTTCTGCATAAGGCTTATCTTGTCCATGGTTTCTGCATATTCGCAAAGATGTTTTAAACAGACATGCTCTTATTTTAAAGGCTTTCATAATAACTATTATATACGCTACAGAAGCGCAAGATTGCCCAAAGGTGCTCTGAATCATTTTATCTTGGCAGAAAGTGTTATGAAGTATATATGAAGCATTATAATGTTTTTTTCTGCCAGGAGCTTGATCTGGGGTGAGATCTTATGGGAAATCATGCTAATAGGGAGGTAATTGCTGAGCTGGACGAAAGGCTTACTGCTGCTGAAGGTTTGGCTGCGCTGAGAACTGGGGATAGGACTGTCAAAGGAGTTGGAGGGAATCGGGAACACAGATCCCACTGAAACGTACTGGATCTGGGGGTGCCTTAAGCTCCAGTAAAAATCCCAGCCTCAGTCAAGAGAGCGATAACAGGTTTCACACTTGAAAGTTGCCCACTAKCTGAGAGCGGCCTGCTGCAGATGCACTTGAAAAGCACAGCCGCGAGCTGCGAAGGTGTTGCTACTGCCTCGCCACGCTGCTGGCGGGGAAGCGGGCGCCGACGCTGGGAAGTGCCGCAGGTGGGCAATATTTCCTGTAATTCAGAGACGGCTCTGGAGCGGAACGGCGTTTCTGCGYGCGGGCGTCGCAAGGCGGCCCCGGGCCGCAGCAGCGGCGCCGAGGTCTCGCGGAAGCTGTGCGGGAATGGAGGAGCTCCTGGTGCGCCGGCGCGGGTGGGAATCGCCTGACATGGGAACGCTCRGCGCAGCTGTAAGCCGGCAACCGAGCGGCAGAAATTAATTTAAAGCTGGAGGTTGCATCTCCCTGCCTTGATTCTCCCAGCCCCTCGCCTCTGTTTAAACTGGGGAGATGAGTATCACCAAGATTATTCAGGAGAAGTGCTCTGCGGGCTAAGCTGCTCCACGACGAGAGTGCTGGAGAACGGCCCCAGGCGTCAGGAGAGCACCGGGAGCGGGCGAGCTCCCGTCTGGGCCGCCTGCCGTGCCRCAGGGCAAGCCGCGACGCCTGCGAGGAGCAGGAGGCGTTTCCGTATATCGGCCCTCGCGCCGGGCTGCTGAGAGGTGGCGACTTCCCTGCCTGTCCTCAGAGAGGCTCAGCGGTGCTTATCTCGTTTTCCTCTCTTGCATATACTTGTCTTTTACTCAATTCCAACTTTTTTTGTGCAGAAACGAGTCTGCCAGAGACTAATCGAGGATCTCGAGCGTAGGCGGCCCATGCTATGGTCCTTTCCCAGTGCTGGCATCTGCCTGCCGTGCCTTGCTCTCCCCCTGCCCTCGCCACCTATTTAGGGAGGCCGCAGAGATCCCCTCTCATTTTAATCACTTCAAGCAGCTCTCGAATGAGTCAGATGTACAAATACACCCTGCTGAGCAAGACATAAATGAAGTTATGAAGAGGAAACTGAAACCAAGCAAACTGGGAATACAACCAATATGAAATCACACATATATGTTTTTTTTTAATCCATTGCAGTACTGAAGTTTTTAAAAATACGCCACGCCAGCTGTTTCAGGACGGTATCCTAGCATTATCATTTAATAAGTGCCTTCAGCCAGAGTAGTCACAAATAAATAAACCAATAGATTAAGTAAAAAAACAACTGCGCTGAAAGGATGTGCTCTATTTGCCTATTATTTGCTCTGGTCAGGTATTGCTAATGACAGCGGCGTAGCAAAGCGACTCTGACTGCAGCGGAAGCGCTGGGTGCCGGGGCGCGCTCTGCAGAGGGATGCCCGCTCGCACGGACACCGACACCGCGTCCCTTCAAATCAGCTCGGGCGAGCGTGCCGACATCACCTATCCCTGCTACCCCCGTCCAAATAGCAGGGTTGAGCAGCATTTCGGGTTTTGTTTGCCGGGCTGTGTTTGGGCAAGAGTGCATCCCCCTGGAAAAACAGCCTCTGCAAACGGCATTTTATGGAAAAATAACCTCTGCAAACGGCAGGCACAACATTTATTCGACAGAAAACGTGTGTTTAACAAGCTTGGCTGGCTGCCCTTTGCTCGGGCGGTTTCGGGAAAGCCRTTCCCGCTCTGCGTTGCTCTCTGCCGTCCTCGCGGATGGCTGTGGACCCCATCTGCTCTTTCGCCTCTGCTGGCTGTTTTCCACTTAGTTGCTTACTCTTTTCCATTCCAGTTAGCGCCGTATCGCCTGGAGGGAGCGAGCTAGATTCTCCTTCTGGGGCCTCATCAGAAGAAATGCYTACCGAACTGCAGACGATCGCATCTGTGCAAATCTGGTGGCCGCACGTGCACCGGGAGCCGGCAGGGGCCTGCAGAGCTGCTGTTTCTCCTGACAGCTCAGGAGGAAAAACCTCCRCTTCCCCCCAGGCCCTCCCCTCCGGCCGGATGGGCGCGCAAGGCTGCCTGTTCGACAGCACGCTCCGTCTGCCTGGAAGCGAAAGCGTTTGAACTGAGACCGTGGGGGCATCATAAATCCCACGGCGCCATTTAAACCGTGCTTTGAAACAGTCTTCTCTGAAACGGTCTTCAGTCTTTATCCATCGGCTGCAAATTACCAATAGCCGGATCAGCAGCCTGCCTGTGGCTATTTGGATCAAATATGTTAGCCAGAATATAAAAATATTCAAAATAATGTAAAATTAACGTGCATATTTCTTGAGGCAGAAATGTTTTTCCTGCTTGGTAAGGAATCAGATTCACTGTCAGCAATCAGACACTGATAGCAATAAGATTTCCTTCTTTGTCTAACACCTTGATTTCCAGGTTTGATCTTCCAAATGGAGTCTCTTTTTGAGCAGACAGCAGTCAAATGTCACAATGTATTGCCAGGTGAATCTGTCCTGGGATACCTGCACGGAACCAGTTTTGCCACTCTGGAATTCCCCTCTGGATTGGCCAAATGAACAGGCTTATGTAAAAGTAGAAGCATTCACTCACATTTAAACATTTGAATTAAATCGAAGCCATTTTTGCATATGCAGCTGCTGGGTTTAATCAGAATTTTAATGAATTTGTCTAAGATAGCTGCCTTTTTTCAAGTATTAGGTAACCTTCCTATAACCATGTTCCTGGGTCGACCCCATTCCTCAATCAGTCCTTCCACCCATCCTTGGTTTATGAATGAAATCTCCAAAATAGCCTAAAATGTATCCAAACAATTACCCCTCATACTGCATGAAACTATAGATCTAGAAAGGATCTCAAGGGACTACCCTGCCCATCTCTCACCCTGATGTACCGGTAGCCCTTCCAGGAGACATTTGCCCCAAGATCTCTAATCCGAGAGATGCCACAGCTGCCCTAACCAGTCTACCCCAGTGCAGCACTAGTCTTCCCCTTAGCAAGCTTTGTTTCAGTTTGCTGCTCTCTAGCCTCCATCTTTATTGCTGCACATTAAGCCCATTTTAGCCCTATCCTCCAAAGACAGACCAAATATATTGTACATAATAATCACAATCTTTTCCAGTTATCAGATATGAAAATACCAAGCCCAGGTCAGGCAGCTGCACAACCCATGCRAAGTGTTTTTCCATTTTGAGGGTGAATCATTTTGTCCCATTCTCCGTGTGTAGTTTTCCGGACTGGCTTCACTTACTGTAAGCTGTAATTTTGCATCTTRCTAATGAGAACATCATGCTAGACAGTATGAAAATCTTACTGAAGTCAAAATATAGCACACCTGTTGCTTCTCCTCTGCCCACAGCATCTGTCACKCTGTCAGAGCTGCAAACTAGATTGGACTGATACTTTGTTCTTGATAAATTTGCATTGCTGTTATTTATTTTGTCTTCCATTTCTTATGAAGAGTGCATTTTAATTTTTTTCAGTATTTTTCCCAAAGTCAAAGGTAATGGGCTAGTCAATGGCTTCCTGGCTGTCCCTTGCTCCCCCACTTCCTTCTCTCCAGAGAGGTCCATGTCCAGGACTCTCTGGTCRTCCAGTATCATCCTTGTTGCTAGGAACTCTAAAAGATGACTGCTAATATCTTTGACATTTTATCCAACTTTTTAAGTACTCAGAGATGGGAGTCATCAAGACCTGATGATTGGAAAGCATCTAGTTTACCCATTCTCTCTCTAAACTCAAGACTGAGATCTTATCTGTTTGTTACTGAATTAATTTCATTAGCCATCTGATTACAGTTGACCTCATTTGTAARGATTAATGCAAAAAGTGATTTGACTAATCACTGTTTTCATAACATCATTTATTGATACCCTCCTCATGCTGTGGAGCTGCAGACAAATCCTTCTGGGGGCCTCTTTCACACTACTGATGTACTTACAGATATTTTTTCACATTCCTATTGTCCTTTCTTATTTTCTATCCTGTATCTTATTTTATACCCTGAATCTTCTGATTGTTATCTTACATACTTGCCTTATACCAATTGCCCCTAATAACATGATGTAGCTTCCACTTCCTGCATCTTTCATTCTTATGTTAAAAGTGAATGAAGAGCTCATTATTCACCTAAGCTGCTCATGTATTTCTCTTTTCTCTTTCCTCTGCAATGGGATAGTTTGCACTTATGACCTTAATATCTTCTTTTCAAGGTACCACGAGATTCTTTAACTCATTTATTTCCCAAAAGAAAGATCTTGGAGGATGGCTTATCTTCCCTGAGTATATTAATGTCTGCCTTCCTAAAAGAGATTATTTTTATTTTGCTATTATTCTTCCTTTCCACCAGGACTGTGAAGTCTGTCAGTGCATGATGAGTCACACCAGGTTATCTTCCACCCTGCTTCTCTAAACCAATTCTTCTTTCTGTCAAAATCTAACCCTAGAGCTAGAATCTGCCTCTCTCTCCTTCTCCTTCCCCCATTGCTTTTTCTGTGGTTGCCAGAAAACATCACAGAGGCACTTTCTCAAATCCCTTTTGGGCTGTCTGGGGCCACCCCATAAAGCCGGCACGGATGCAAAGCATGCCACGGAGGCTGCCAGCCTTCCCAGGCTGGGATCCCGCTGGGCAGCCGGCTCCCGCRGTGGCAGCTCTGCCCAGCAAGCGCCTCCGCTCTCGCCCCCAACGTGGACACGCTGAGCACCACGCTCCTCCCCACTTCCTGGGYCACGACTCTCACAGCCTTTGAAATATGGGATTTCTCCTTCTTTAACACTGGGGCCCACGCGCTGCTAAGATAGCCATAGAGCCTGTGATCGCAGCAACGACTCAGGCTGGGGCCATGACACGGGCAGCTTCCAGACAACGCCAGCAAGCTGCTTTCCTCTGGGGGGTAGCAAGTAATCAGACAGTCATACACGTGTGTCCCAGGGTGGTCAGAGGTTTTTATGCACTGGGATATCAGTTTTAGAAAGCCAGTCCCTAATTAATATCAAAGGCAATAAGCTCCCRACCTCAGGAGCGATGCCCACCAGAGGCTGTGGTGAAGCAGACTTCCACGTTTTGAAGGGAAGGGCATGGTCACAGGGCACACCATCAGCACCACGTTTCCATGAGCAGCGGGCCTGAGATACCTGAGCATGGAGCATTCRAATCATCTAATAAGGGGAACAGACAGGAAGAAATACAGAGGCCAGTCTGTCAGAAAAGGAGGTGGATAAACATGTCATAAACACTGGGGAGTGCAATTATTAGGTGGAGGAAAGTAACATTAGAAGACAGACTTTAGGCTTTGCTGGGACTTCCACRGCATATTCATAAGATACAGGAGGTTCCCACCCTTCCCCTTTATACTGGTAAAACTCAACCAGATGGCTTTCTTCCCACCCAAGAAGTCCACTGGTCCTTGACTATGCATGAAGATTTTTTTTTCCTTCTCCCTCAGCTGGGGAGTAAGAATCCAAAAAGGGGTTTCGTCAATGCCCTCAGCTTTAGAATAGAATTCCTCTTACCAGTACTCTTACAATTATCTTTTGTGTTTTGTTTTATTTATTTGAAATTATGTGGGTTTTATTTCACACATATTTTATTGCAAGAGCACAGTGCTAACTGAAAGGCTGTTTTCACTTTTACTGGAAAAGCTTTTCTGAATATTAGCTTTGGATTGGCAAATTTTCAGTAATTTGTACTCTCAGCAACACACTGCTATGAAAATTGGATTTGGGCGATGGGCACTCCCTGAGCTACTTTAATTTCAGTGTAATGACTTTAGCTAGAACTTGAGAATACATCATGCCTCCATCCTTTCCTTCTCTGTTCAGAATCAGCTGCACATTTAGGGTCCCAGTCT
The DNA here is from genome assembly GCF_003343035.1 of Apteryx rowi. Classification (NCBI taxonomy): domain Eukaryota; kingdom Metazoa; phylum Chordata; class Aves; order Apterygiformes; family Apterygidae; genus Apteryx; species Apteryx rowi. Next base: position 4,780,624 of record NW_020448641.1, read on the forward strand.
TTTAACTGTTATTCAAACCGAACCGCACCTGAAAATGGGAAAAGTACCATCACTTCAGTTGACTTGTAGAACTGAGTCTTTGACAAAGAGAGATGGCAGCTTAATCTCTGTTAAGAGTCCTGTGAAAATTAGGGCATAATTTAACTGGGTCTGGGTTCTCCGTTTTTATAATTGTACATCTCCAGTTAAGGGCCAGACACATACTGATATGTGCTCATACCACAAGATGACCCCAAAGTCTTTGTGAAGTACCCCAACTTCAGTGGACTGCTTCTTTGGTTGTTAGAGTGGAGGTTTAATTTAAATAGCTGGTGTTAAGACCTGAAGTAACACCCAGCACAAAGGAGAAGGGGGAAGGGCTGCAGCCCGGCCGGCTGCTCCCGCGGCTGCTCGTGGCTGGGGCTGCAGGGCATCAGTAGAGTCTCCTGCACTGAGAAGGCTGCTCCCTTCCCGATAAGATGGATTAAAGGTTTCATATTAAAAGCTAAAATATTATATGATAGCCAAATATCTGTATCCATGAGTTTAAATGAGAGCCTATTCATTTAAGGAATAAACAGACTTTTTTTAAAATGACATTTAAATAATTACTATTCATCCAAACAGAAAAAAAAAAGTTCTTCTTTTCCTCCAGTCTCTTGGTGGTTCTTGCTCTGCAAAATCTGATTTTATTGGCAATTAAGAAGTCCTTCCGAGCTGTGGAAATTCTCGTCTGCCTGGGGCCAGTCTCTCTCTCAGATGTAAACACCAGGCAAATTGAGTTTGAAACGGGGGCTCTGGAGTTCTGCGGTTCATCTGTTTCCTCCTCTCTAGGCACGGTCTGTCACSGGCAGCCCCACTCGCTCGCTGCCTGCCTTTGCCACTGGCAAGGGGGAATCACGTAACGCAGGCAGTCGCAAAGCTAACCGGATTTGAATGTACTCGCCTGCCGCGCGTCGGAGGAGGGCGCTTCCCTGCTCCACTGGCTGCTTGGCGTAGCTGCTCCGGCCAGCGTGCTCTTCCTCCCGCAGCGATTTGCAGGCCAGATGTTGGTAACCCCATCAGACTAAGTCACCTTACAAAAAATCCCTTTGACTAAATGGTATAAACTCAAAGGAGATGCCACATTTCTACATACGTTTGTTCTCAWGAGATTTTTCTTGCGAAGCAGGGAGGAAATGTTGTCCCATTCGGCTCCAATGCTTTTGTCTGTTTGCTTGTTTTTCCTTTATCTCTTTAAGTCCCAAATATATATCTCTTAAAAGTATCAAAATATATGTGGAGATGTATATGAAGACACACAGTTTTGAACAAAAACTAAATCTAGTAAGACGACAATGGTGCCAAAGTCAGGAATAGGTAGGGAAGCAATGGCGTGTCCTGATATCAAGCCCTAAAAGAGAAAACATATACTGTGAAAAGGATACACGTAATATTCAGTTTCTCCATTCCCATATCACCAAAACAAACCAGACCTAGAGTTAAAACACATCATGGATCCCATACCTTAAATAAAAGAAAGATAACCAGAGAGGGACRTGCCTGCCCTGCTTGCACTCCGGACAGCTGAAAGAAATAGTTTGTTGTAGATGGCAAATAGTTTCAACTCTCCCATGCCTTCGGATGCAGTGACGTACCCTGTGAAGCCGCTCGTCTCCTGCTGTTGGTGCTAAAGGCACTAAAGTCATACAGCCTAAGGATCCAAGACGGCTAGTTCAGATTTTCAGATAGCTAGCAGTAGTGAGATGGTTTCTTAAGATTAGCTGGGGCATCTGGCTAATCCTCGCTCAGGAGATACTTGTCAAAGAAAAACAAAGACAACTATGTCCACTTAATGTGGGGAAGTTCTTCCCATAAATGAAGTTGCTTGCAAGTAATAGAACTTAATTACTTCTCCCAAACCCACTCAAATCATTACTTCATCCTTCTGCATAAAGGCTTGCTGCTGACAATATTTTGCAAGAGCTCCAAAGACTTAATTTTGCATATTCCAATTAAAAATAATCTAGAGAGACAAAAAAATATAAACCGTCTTTCTAAATTAATATTCATATTTCTGTACAAGCTTTTAATCAAAGAAGACAGCATGACACCTCCAGAGGCTTGTATGCCATTGTGTTCCCTATAGCGTTATATTGTTGGATTTGAAATATATTTCATTCCCRTATTCTCATGATCTTTTCAGTTCCTTATGAATTGCTTCTAGTTATTAGTTTTGTCTGTGGTTGGCTTTCAGTTTTGTAGATGGGTTTGCCTTTGGAACAGGGTTTTATCATATATGTTCAGTGCTGTTGTAAATTATTTTTATCAAGCATCTTTATTCCCTGTTCATTCCTGAAGTAAAATGCCTTCCTTATCTACAACCCTGTGAAGTGCTAAATACCCRCGGGGTTTCCTGGAAGCTGGAGGCCCTCCAGGCTGTCACACGCGGTGGCTCTTGACACGCGTGCGTGAAACCAAGCGATTCCCATTGCCGGCAGGGCTTGTGCAGCGCTTCGGAAGGAGCTGCTGCAGGCTCTGCCCGGGAGGTGTTACTAATATTTCGCCAGAAGGCTCCCACAGATTTTCTCCTTCTGCCTGTGACAAGTCACGCATCCCCGAGGTGTGTGTGCTGGCGGGCAGGGTGGGTACAATCAAGTAATTTTTTTTACTCATCAGAACTAAACTTTGTCATCGACCTAACCATGAAAACAAAAGCAATACTGCTGGATATATTAATTTTTATAACTTCAGTCTTACAGTCTTTTCCAAAGGAAAAAAATATCTCCCCAATTGTCTTGGACTACCAAAAGTCTGAGGGATCTGAGATGGCATCTCGAGACATACTGAATTTTAGCAGAAACAGGGAAATAACTGAAAGAAACCTCCTCCTTGTGTTAGGYATTGCCAAACTCTCTTTTGAGAGGTTCCTGGCTCAGAAGGGTCTGTGATCTATCTAGGAAACCCTGGCCAAAAAAAGCGCTTACCCAAAGCAGTGACCAGAAGTAGGAACCAAACCCTTGATTCTGCATGCGGGAGCTCCACCAAGAGCTATCGCTTCTCTCCAGCCTCCCTTTCAGTTTCCTGAGGACGTTTTTGACATAACAGTCCTGGGTGCGTTCAGGGGTTAGCACTGTCACATTTCATTTTATTTCTCTGTATGCACACACACGCTCCTTGCTCAGCCCAGAGCCTACGTCTCCATTCATCCGGACAACAGAAAGATGGGCATGAAAACCTCTCCGCGTTAAGCCGAACCAGGCTGCACCACAAGCTGTTTTCCGGGCGCAGCTTTAAGCACAAGCCCCGTCACACGGGGTTTGCCAACTGTGCCCACACCTTCCACGCAATGGGCCGCCAGCGACAGCAGCAGCAACCAAGCTTGGCGGCAGGAGATCCAGCGCAGCTCCCCACGATGGGTGCGAGCACGATGCCAGCTGTGTGCGGTTCGTGGAAGCGTCTGTCCTCACTTGCCTGAATAAAAACAGCCTGTTCACCCTGGCTGCCTTTGCAATTCCTCCTATACAGTCTTTGTAAGTATCTGTATGAGTGACCTTTTTTGTTTATGAGAGTGTTTTTAGAAAAAGAACTGTCATAAGCTGTTGTATGACTTTGTATTTTCATTTCCCCTGAAYGTGTTTCTAAAGACTCACAGGGAGCAAAGGTGTCAGGCAGCAGAAAAAGGAATACTCTACGGCTTCTGCGTAYAACTGTGCACTGCAGTAACGAATTATTATTAGTAATCCGCAGAAGACACTCAGGTTTGGGTAGTTACCGCTCTGTCCCACTTGCATGCTGCAGAAACTCTAATTYGCGCTTCCAGTTCCCGAGCTGGCCTGTCCTGCTTGGTGGGAAAGAGGAGGCAATAACCACCCTGACCGTGGTGCAGCCACGCGCCAGGGAGCCCAGCGGAGCGGAGGCGCGGGCACGCGCATSCCCACGGAAGCAGCCATCGGTGCGGTACGTGCTCTGCATCGCGTAACGCGGACTCGGCCAGGCGTTTGCGCGGTTCGCTATTTAGAGGAGCTGCTGCTCGGTGCCCTCCAGCTCCCTTCTGGMGGGAGCCTCCCTTTCAGTGGCTCTGGAGCAGTGCCCAGCGCTTCCAAAGGCACGCAGAGCTCTGGGAAACAAGTGACGTTCTCACAAGCGGCCTCATTTCGAGCCTGCAACGGTAACGGGCTGTGAGGGGCACAACCTGCAGTGGCTCTAGTCCTTTTCTTCTTCCCCAGCGGAGAGGAGGAGGAGAAGCGGAGGAGTGCACAGTCTGACAGTCAGGCATAGCCCTGAGGACAAACGTTACAGCCCCCGACCCGGTCCCGCATAGATACCGTACAAAAGTACTTCCCTGGTTTCCCTTGGCGTGAGGCTGTCACGGCCTTACGCCGAGAATGGTGCAGTCAGAGGTCTGACCGCCCAGTGGATCCAAAAGCAGATCCAGGCTGCAGAGAAGTCTAGTACTCAATTTTTCTATTTATTTACACCCTGCGACACAGTCTGGATGTCTGTTTCCAGTAAGTCTGTAGCCAGCCAAGAGTTCCCAACATAAAAACTAAAAAAGAATTATATATCTTTTTTTTCCACCTTTTCTTCCTTCCTCACACCACTGAGTGCTGCTATGCAAGTACAGAGATTTCTTGTATCTGTTGAACTGCTGATGCAAACCAACAAAAATCTCTTGACTGTATGCGAAGGGGAATTTGTAGACTTGGAAGCAGACAAACCATTGCTCTTGAAAAAAATTACATAAAAGATGGGCCAAGAAGACTGCCCTGGTTCTTCTGCTTCATCTCACAGAGTGAAATACACAGTGAGTCTATCCCAGAAATATGTAGATCCTAGGAAGTCTTGATATTTGTGCTGTGAAGCTTAAATATCTTTCATTCTCACCCAAGAAAAATGTCAGAGACACACAGAAATAAATTATATTCTTCATGTTTAAGGCAGCTACATCTGCAGCTATACATTGCTCTTCTGGAATTTTTCCTCTTATAAAAAGCTTTTTAAAAATTTAGTGAGATAATACTTGTATTTTTTTGAGGGAGGCTAATTATTTCTGCTTAATAGAGTTAAAATTAGCCCAAGCTGTGTGTAATAGCTTGTCTTTTGTCTTCCCCAGAATCCATAATATACAATATATTTTGACAAGTACTGGTGGTGGGCAATGCACAAAGAGCCTGTTTCTGCTGGGGGTGGGGGGGAGCCGCTTTTTTGGCCTAAGCAGAAGAATATTTGGCTCTGAGCGCTGGAAATCTTCTAGCCCCACCTTTGCTTCTCCCTGTGAATGAATGGGTTTATTTTCACGCCTGTTTACGCAGTACAGTGTATAGCAACCACTCCTCATACATTGGAAACATTACGGTTTGCCATCGACGAAATAGCAATGTAAATTAAATCAGCTATTGACAGTCTCCTTAGCCAAGGGAATAACTATTTTCCAGTAGGGCTGCAGCAGATGTTCCAAAGAAGAGAGAAACTGAATGAATGTCACTGTTTTAGAGAAACTGAAAATGGAGCAATTGAGAAAATTGTTGTGGTTTTAAGAATGTGTCAAAATTTCATGTTTTATTCTGATTATTATTCCTGTTTTTAAGAAGGCAAATTATAAGTGGTATTTAATCAGATTAGAGAAACAGATGATGGCTGTTTTAGGAGAGGTAACTGAAAATGTAGAGTTTCAAAAGGGTAATGAGATGTTGAAATGGGTAATGATGTTTTACTTCTCCAAATTATTACTTGTTTGGTGATACATCAGTTAAACGGAAAGCCATTTTGTCATCCAAATGGATTTTTTGAAATTTTTAAAAATTTTACTCCTAGGAGCAATTAAAAATGTAAAAAAAATCTGAAACATTCCCCACAAAGCAGGTCAAGGCATAACTGAAAAAAAACCAACAAACCTCAGACGAAAAGCTGTAATAGGAATAGGAATTACCATATTCTTCGCCGGCCTTTGTACTCTTTCCGGTTTTTCTATAAGAAAGGCACACAGAAAGGTTATGCTTTGACGGCTGGAATCAGTTTTGTCCCAGTTGGGTAATCACCCCCGTTTGCCCTAATATTCATGACTTTAAGAGAGCTGCATTTCACGGTGCCGTAGAGGAGCGTGAAAAGCGCAGACTTCCACACCACACCAGCCTCTCCCCCAGCTGCGTGACCCTCGGGAGCAATCCGTAGGAAGGATCTTTCCTTCCAGCACAAGGGGAAAGGAAAGCAGCACAAAGCCTTTGCCTTCCAACCCAGGATTTTCGGCTGTCTCTCTTAGCACYGTCTCTTTATTTGAAGGGCAAGACCAGTTCAAACGCTCACACAAACACTCACTTTTGATTTTATCAGAGCTCAGCCCTGCTACTGTCTTTCCCAAAAGCAAGACACGAATCAAAAGAGGACACAGAGGAAAGGATTAAAAGGGAAAGGGGGGGGGGGAAAACACTGAGCAAACTAAAGCTTTGTTGGCCTTTTTTAACCCAAGTTTCTTTCTAAAAGGTGGTAATCTTCTAAAACTTATTTCTGCCATAAAAACTCTAAACCCGAATAGTTAACATATGGAAAAGTTATAAGTGTCTGGGAACAGGGTTTTCAAGAGGAGATAGTGAGCAGATTTGGTAATACAGTAACCTAAATGTAATAACAAGGAGCAGATCATGGACTCTCCTGTGAAAATACACACAGTGCAGATTTCCACTGAGAGCCGTGGAGCCCCTTCCCTCACAGCTGCGTGGCAGTCTGAGACCCTGCAATATCTTCCCGGAAACTGCGGGACTTTTCCATATCAGATGGGTCTGAGGCCCCTTGACCAATACGGTTAAACTGGTTAAGGGAGTCCAGGACTAGCTTCATTCTCCTTTATCACGTCTGCCTAATTTCTGTACATTCAAACATAAAATTTGCCCAGCAAGGCAGCCCGCTGTGGTGAGAGTGAGTGACTTGCCACATAGCTTTGAATTTCAGTGTATGTTGGCTTCCCCCTACACCGTACAGAGATGAGGACGTTTGTGCAATGTATTCTCAGGCAGAAAATGAGAATAAGCTGGTAAYGAATTTGTAGTCATATACTTTTAACGAATAGCATCAAGACCTCTTTGCAACTTGAATACAAAGTAACAGACTGAACTTGGAGGTTATTCCAATCATATTAAAATAAAATWAAAAAATGGCTAATATTGGCTTGGTTCTTTAGCAGACTCTGTCTTTTTGCTGATGATTACAGAGAAAATAAATAAAAATTGAGTAAAAGGTATCTCAGACCTAAAATGGTGAGGAAAAACATATGGAGGAAATAATTTGCATCTTGTATTCAGAAAAATGATGAGTAGAGGTCTTCCCTGCAGAAGAATAAATTCTGTATAGAAGATGAATAACTTCTGCATGGAAGAGGGTATTTAGAGGCTAAAAGACTATCTGAACTCTATTAAAAGCAGTATAATGAAGGAGCAGGCCAGACCAGTGCTAACAACCATTATGAACCAAAGGTACTCAGTACCCAGCTTTTGTACAACCCTGAAGTCATTCGAAGGAATACACTACCGAGCAGATGGAGGAGTTGAGCAGTAGCCACCTCCTTCCCCTGAGCGGGGCAGGTTTCCTCCAGCGATGGCATGAGCCACAGAGCATCAGGCCCAGCGACTGTCCCGGCCTTTCTGGGGGCTCGGCAAAAACGCCGACCATGGTGTATTACAGCAAACACTTCTAGCCAGAGAACCGAGCACAGAAAAGAGGAACCTGGAACACCTGAACTGACACGGCGCAGGGCTGACCATCTCATTCCACTTCTACARCACCAACCTGTCTCTGCAATACCTAAGTACAAGCGTCTTAGACCAACAGCTCCCCTGGAGCTTAAGTRGTTCAGGCGAGGTAATTTTCTAGCTGATAGTATCAACTGGTCAATRGAACTGAGATTTTCATGATCCAATCTAATTATTTTAATGATAACATTTTAATCGGACTGAATTATTTTTCAATTCATAGGCCACAAAGTCTACACGCAGAAAATTATAATTAGGCAGTTATTATTCTCTGGTGTTTGATAATTGCCACATGTTTGTGAACAATGTTTCTTTTTCTAACTACTGTAAAACTGGCTATGCAATTTTCATGTAAACTGAAGTCCCTTGTGATTAGTCCACTATTCTCTACAAATATTGTTTAAGCCACTGACAGACTCCAAGCGCCTGAGGGATCCTGCTATCTTCAGTAAGGTTTAATTTTATTTAATTTCATATTTAAAGCTCTTGTGACCTTTTTCAACAYACACATGATAAAAATACTTTCACACATGGATATATCAAATGACATGTCTACCTAGGCTTGCTAATAAAACTGCATTGCTCTGTTACTGCTGGCCTCTGGCTATATTAGCTGTCTGCTTGCCTTATTTGTGAGTTATAAATAGCCAAAGATTGCATACTCACTGTCTGGTTACATTGAACAAACCATGATTTTAATTCTCTTAAACAAGCCTGTCTCCTGATGCAGGTCTGTCCTGAATATTCAGTCTTACCTGTTTTTCTTTTCTGTTGTTGTTGTTTCTTACATAGGTGGAAGGTTATTAAGCAAAATACCCCCAAACTCTAAGATATTCTAACAGGAAACTATTAACAGTGCCACTGAAGGGCATTTTTACATTAACAAGCCATTACTTGCAAAATAATCTGATGCACCATGTGTTACGTTCCGATTTGAGACCGTTTTGTGCTCACGTTGCCCAAGTGAAGGGCAGCAGCGTTTCTGACCCAGGCTGGCTGGGCTAGCTAGGACGCAGGGGCCTGAAATCAATTCAAAGCCCTCTTGTACTCATCTCTCTACAAACAGGGGAGAGCGGACACTGCCTTCCAAAAGGCTTACAACCTCAGGAAGAAAAATACTTCACAGGTGAACTAAGGCAAAGACAGACTAAGCACTAGATTCAGTAAAGGACTAAGTTAACTAAAGCAGGACTTAGGTGGAATTTGGTACCTCAATCTAAAATTGCAAGCTGAAACCCCTCTGCTCCCAGAGTGCGTACCTTTTGCAGACATCTCCTTGTGTGACTGCAGAGGTCCCTGGAGGCCCATGCCAAGACGCAAACAGGGAGCTGCTGCATTTCCCCGTGGCTTGCCAGCATCTCTTCTTCTGCGAAAGCTCACAAGTGCTTTGGTGCCCTGAGGCATGCCCGGAGCATGCCACGCACCCTGCCATAACGCTGGCTCACACTGCAACTGCAGCTGAACCCACCGGCTTTAAAGCTCTGCTGCTCGTGGCACAGGCAGTCTGCAGCAGGACCCCTCCCGGCCCCAGCCCCCGGCATCAGAGAGTGGTCGCACCGACACTTCCCACTTGGAAGCCTGACCTGAAAAAAACACAGTCCAGGACTAGCCTTAGGGCTCTGAACTTTGTTTCTGGCACGTGCTTGTTTGAGGGAGCAGGCAGATTACTGAGGGCCTGAGAGACAACTATGCTGCTCTCCATAGTGAGCCATCGTTCCAGTTCAGGGTCACGAAGATGGGAGGGTCAGGAGAGGAGAAGAGCTGGGCAGAGGAGGACAGCACAGTTCTCGCAACAAAGAAAATCTTCTATATTCGTTTTTTCCGTTTCCTGTGTTTTCATCTGAGGACAAACTTACTGGTTGCTATAGCCATTCCAGTCTCTGGACTGGTAGACAAGGGAGGCCTGACTGCTATGCTTTGAAATATTTTGCAGTTCTATTTTTCATTTAAAACATATTTAAAAGCTGAAAAAWCTCTCGTGTCAAAAAATGTAACTATATTCACAAGCAGTCAATAATCTATTTTCGCTGTTTAGAGGCCTGCTTAGAAGCAGTCTTAAGCTAAAAGCCTCGATGACTGAAAAGTTCTCCGAGGTGCTCAGCTGGGGTCGCTGCGCTGTAGAACGCAAATGCCGACTGCATGGCAGCGCTGTTTTCAGGGCTGCAGGGACAGCATTTTGAACTCGCGGAAAAGACGGCTCCACTGTTTTAAAGGCAGTAACGAATAGGAAACCCAGTAGGTAGCACTAACCATTGCAATACCATGGAGGGAACCACAGAGCGCTTCCTGTTCAGTATCTTCATTTCAAGGGCTTAAGCTGAAATGATTTAATGCTGGCCTTTTCTCAAAAAGAGAACGGGCTCCCAAAACCTGTCCTCTCCTCAGCAGGTTCCCTCACGAATTCTCTAGTCTTCACTGGCTTCCTGCAAAATATATACAAGGTACTTGAGTACTCATCTCAGAAAGGCTTGTCTGGGACGTAATCTTTCAGCGCTAAATCCAAAATCCATATGTTTCCTATCCATCAGGAAGCAAAGGTTACACTCCTAGAGAAGCTGGTATTCCTAAGCACAGCCCTGCGACCTGCCGAGCTGGCTCCTGCTCAGCAGCAAGTAGGCAGGCTCAGGGATGCCCGAACAGGACGGTCAGCGAGCAGTCCCACCACGCAAGGACTACTAGCCAGCACTAAAGGCAAACCACGCAAGCGCAGGTACCTGCAGAGGATGCCATAGGCATGATCAGCATGYGAGACGCAGGAAGAATCACAGAAGTTCATTCAAAGGATCTTATCATCTCCATGAAAGCTTTCCTGGGCCTGTGCGCTCTCACTAGATGAGAACCTTACTCGTGCTCCAGTAGAGGAGGTATTCTGTGCACAGGAAAGCTCTCCTGGACTCCACAATTACTTCACGCCTGGACATCAAGCAAAATTGCCTGTGAATATCTGAGATTTTTGACTGTGTAAAGAACTATATGCTGATCTTTCGCTATGCAAATCTGTAGGAAAGGCGTTACCTGCTGAGCTCTTTTCATAGCCTATTGTACCACAACACAGAGCCCATCCAATGACACAGCAAATTACAGTGTTTAATAATGTGTTTTGCTTCTTTGTTTCAAGCGTTATGTCACATCACATGTTAACATGAAAATAAAAGGGTGGTTTTCTCCCAGTGGTATTAATGAAAAACGCACCAGTAACTTCCCTCAGTTCCACAGCTCTCCCTTCAGCGCTACCTGCTCCAGCCCTTCCTTAGCCAGTTTCTTTCTAGTTAATTCCTCCACTGATGTCCATCTTCTTCAGTTTAACAAATACTTTTATTTGGCACAGTTTCAAACTTCACTGAATTTCTACTAAATTGGTCATTTTAGTTAAAACAAAGTCAGATTGCTCCTCTGTAGTCTCGCTGCTAAGTTCATTACTTCTGTCCCCTTTTCTTGTTACACATTATTTGCTATTTTCCAATCTGTTGTTGTCCACCTGTAATACCATACATTTGTTAGAAATACGTGGTATTAGACTGTTATTTCATGCAGCCAGTTCCTCTGGAATTCTCTGATTCAAATCATTTTATATGGTTCGCTTTTATGAAGTAGTTGGTTGCAGACATTTCCATTTCCCTACCCTCATTCACTTTATTCATTTATTTTTTTCTGCAGTGTTTGTTGTCTTCATCTCTGTTGAAAAATGAAGCAGAACTTTCATTAATTTTTGGGCCTTATGCAGATTATCTTTAATCTCTGAAATATCCTTCCCGCATGGTAACCCAACTTCTTTTGATAGTTACTTCCTGAATATGCTCTTGTATTTCTATTAAAATACTTTCTAAAGCTTGAGTTGGTTTAACTTTTGTCAGTTCTCATTTTATACCCTTACTTCATGATATCTGGCATACAGATGTTTTTCTGATTACTCTTGTTTTTCCACTCTTTTCAAACTGTATGTTTTTTTTCTAATACTGCTTTCTAACATAATTACTCTTCTAGTTAGGCCTGGAGCCTCATCCAGCACATTCTTTGAACGTAAATTCAACRGTGCGTAGTTTGTGCACCTTTGACTTGAAGACCATTAAAGTCACTGAGTTGTTTGCCTTCAGCGCCCGTCCCCTTGCTTATTAAAGCCTACCCTGCTCAAACTGGAAACGTCGAGACTCTCAGCTAAACTTTTTTTCCCTATCTGCTTATATGTAGTTTTGACCAATGCAAATTTTGCTTTACCCGAGTGTCTTTTCTTGTATCCTCTCTCACAGAGCTGCTGAGCCTCGATCCCTGCGTGCCCCGGCACGTGCCAGCAGAAAGCCCCTAGCACACCAATTTCCCGGCGCTACAGAGCCGACGCGTTGGCCTGGGTTTCCTCAGGCTTCTCGCAACGTCCAGAGAGGCCTCCTCGCCCTATAACCTCCCGAGTCGCCTTTTTTTTTTTTTTATTTCCCCTCCAGTTCCGGCCTCTCAGCTCGGCAATTAACGCCCACGACGGCAGCCCGGGCCGCTGCTGGAAACGCTGCCCATCAGCTCCGTCAGCACTTGCTCCATATGCTGCCGCTTCGGAAGCGACGCGCCAGGCTGCGTCAGCCTGCATGCAGTTTACGTTTCATCTTTTATAATTGAAGGCGTGAGTTCTCACCCACGTTTTTCACAGGACGCATAATCACTGTGTAGTTTTTGTTTTACATGATTTACGGCGCATTCTAAATTTAGGTAACTTAAGAGGCTTAAAGAGAAGCACAGCTTGCATGGCCAATCTGATCTGACTACATAGTTGTGTATACTTCATGCATCTTTCATGCGAAGAGTACAAACGGTATACCTAGCGGCACTTGGGACTCATAGGGACAACTGGGGTTGCTTTTTAACAGGGGTATGCTTTTTAACTGCCTTGAAACAGAAGGCATACAGCGGTATCTCTTCTTGACAGTGTCAGACACAAAGAGATAATACCAAGTGTCTCGTGATCTGGGTCAGGTCTCCACTGGGGCGAGGTTCTTCGTCCACAGGTATTCGCAGCACCAGGTTTTCGCCTGCAAGAGTCTCTTCCTCTCTCTCCAGCTGTTCTTCTGTGGAGACACAGAGAAGTGAGGTTTTCTTTCTGTTTTCTGCTATTTCTCTATATAGTTTTGGAAATGAAGCTGGGACACAGTCTTTTTCTCTTAATAACAGAGTTCTTGATCTTTGCCTGGGCTTTGAGGTGCTACTGAAATCCTAAGGAGGAGCAACTCGTCAGCAGGCTGCACGGAAATGCCGAGGTCCTGGGAGAGGTGTGCCAGCTTGGCTTCCCAGGCAAGGATCTCAGAAACTTCATGCCCACAGCTTGGTACACACATGAGGGAGAACAGAGGCCAGAGACACCTTCATCAGACCGAGATGAGGCTACTGCTGATTGGAGAGTCAATGCCTCAGGTCCCCTGGCCCTACTGCAGAAAATCATGGGACTAAAGGTGGAGGAAGGTATCTATATTTAGCCCGGACAACTACATCCTGACATATCTACAACCAGCAGTACTGCAACTTCCACTAATAACATGCTAGCGCTGTCTTTGCAGCACTAGGAGTGTCTCTAATTCAAGCGCTGCCTTTGTGGCTTCCCAGAAACTAGGGTCAAAAGAGCCCATTAAGTCATCCGGCCTGTCATCTTGAGTATTGCAAGCCATTAAGGCAACGTCTATACCATGGCATGGCATGAGTACAGAGACGCCTGAGGTATTCCCAGCTTGAGCTCATGAGTCCGACAACACGGAGCGGCTGTGGATTTACTGGCTCTGTTTTGGAGGCAGTAATAGTAGCCAGGATTTGCTCACTTGTAGCGCAATACAAATGTGTCTGTGCTTCCTCCTGAAGCAAGCTGATTCACGGCAAGTCTGCTTGTGCCTCTGCACCTGCAGGGCAATCATTTCCCAAGGTCCGTAATCCGGAGACTCGAAAGATTTTTTTAGCTCAGGACACAACAATCCTCTGGAGACTAAAATGGTTTTCAAAGGCAAAAAGACACTGATGTGTCCTCAATGCAGAGAAAAGAACCTGATCTGTGATGTAGTCCCCATCAGAGAACCAGATCCCACGCTGCAGAAGAAGGCAAATCCACTCCTCTGACCTGACAAAACTGCCTCATAACCCCAAATTTAATCATGGGAGTAAGACACACTGGGTATTTAAGGGAGTAAAAAGAGCTGATTTGGTGGAACAGCTGGCTGCCCCCACCTGCTGGTCACTGCCTGCTCATTAAAGCTACTGATTTAATGGCAGAGCTGTTTGTGGGACTGTTTCCTAAATTGTCTAAGACCAGATCAGGCAGGTGGCTCAGACAAGCAGGTTGAGCTGTGTGGGCTAACTCCAGTGAGTTGCCCTGAAACGAACCCAGAGAAGCCTCACACATGCTATTCTCAGCTGAGCAGGGGAMATGGCGACCCTTGACAGTGAACTGCGGTGGCTGGCCACCCCTGGGCTGGCACACCTGGGTCCCCCAAAGTGCAGCTACGCATGGGTCCCCTGAGCCAGGAGTCCTCTGTAACACCTCCAAGGACTGGGTACCGTTTGGTACGCCCGCCTCAGCTGCAGGCACAGAGAAAAAAGAAGAAAAAATGCACACGATACCTCTAGACAGCTGAGCATCAGGGAGAGCTTCCCAGCCCTTGAAATCGGTCAACCTAAGCCTGAGATTGGACAATTCGTGTGTTCCGAATACATCGAAGCAACACAACCAGTCTGAGTCTCCTCAAAGCAGAAAAGGCGAAGGCTGTAACTGCGAGACTCTCCGATTCCAAGATCAGAAGGGACATTGCATTGTACCCCAAAACTTCAATCCCAATGCTGATTAACAGCCAAAATAATTGAGAAGGCTTTCAAATGTCCAAGTAGATTTAGAAAGGATATAGATTAATAATTAATAACACAGAAAATAATCAACTTTTGACTATCTGAATTAATTGCCATTCCTTTGAATAACAGAGATGCCAGAACTTATCGCTCTAATTACATTTCTTTGGCAATCATAAAATCAAGGAGGACATATCTGAGCAAACAAATCTTGCCACCAGCAATAAAACATATAGGCTAGAGTGACTGGCAAAGCTTTCCTCTCAGTACATCAGCTGTGGAGCCATGAAGCCGGTCTAACAATTACCTATTGCTGTTAAGCAGGGAAGGTGCAGGAGGTTAATAGATGATGGTATGTAGCTTGCTTCGTCTGCTTTATATATGCCTATGGCAAATGTCATATTGGAGAAGGGAATGGGCAGCCCAGTTTGGAAACAATCTCAGCGTTCGTACAGGACAGAGGAGTCAGTGACTCTTGACTCTGCTGTTTTTGTTTTGGAGCAGTTTCTCCTTTAGCCTATGCTAAGTATGTGACTGCTGGATCTCAAAAGCCTGTTGTTTGTAAACACACTTATTTCTCATGGGTTGCACTCAAAGGGAGACTTTAACCGATGTTTCAGACATTTCTGGCTATTTGCTTGTTCAGCCCTCTGGAAACTCACTGAAACCACTGCCATTTTATCTGCTGATGCTAGCGACATGCTTGTATAGCCAAGGAACAATGTGTGCCTAAAGCATCTGTCTTAAGCTTTCCAACTGATCCTGACAGCATATTAAGTTTAAATAAAAACTAATTAAAAAACAACACAAATAGAAAATCATGGTAAACTATTTAAACAGGAAGTTATTTGAACAAATGATTACTCGAGGAAAAGAATCTGCTGATTTTATTCACATTACATTGCACAATATGCTACAAGAGATTTGATTCAAGGAAAGTATGTTCAGTTGCTTCGGTCAACTATTACTGAAAAAAAACAAAAAACCTTATGCTGCTATTCTAAAAAATCCCTGGTTTTCTTGTTTTTTAATAGGATGGAATTTTTTTTTCATTTGCAAATTCTCAGCCCAAATGTACATCATTTGGTACAAAATATTTACTAAGCTCTGAGGCCGTATTCCCATTATAGTAGGAAGACCAAGAGGGACACGGTGTTTGTGGTGGGGTAGCCCCCATCACCCCGCATGGAACATGCAATGCACAAATGGTGCTAGTGAGAGGGACGGAGGAGGCATGGAGACCTCTGAGCTTTCTCCCACAACGGCTGTTGTATTTCTAATGTAGTGACCGTTGTTGCAATAATAAAGCTGCATCATATCCAGAGGGCTGGAAAACAAGTGATTTGTTCTGTTGGTGTTGGTTATGTGATATGGGTTACAGGTACAAGTTGTCAGCTGGTGTTGTACAAGCAGAGCCTGTATCTACTGCTTCTGGTGGGCTAGTCCTATAGCCCGTAACTATGTAAGCATCAGTTAGTTGCCTCTGATGCTCAATTCCCAGGAAAAGCCTCTCAGCTGGTTCCCAAGTCTGTCACTAAATGTGGGTTCTGGGTAATTTTAGCTTTAGATCCCAGGTATTTCCTATCTGTCTGAATCTTTAGGTAGATATATATTTATGACTTCACCTCCTCAGTTCTCAGAGTTTTAAATTCTCTGGTCTTCATTTATGCTGCACATTGCTAGAGAATTTCCTAACGCTGAGAAATCCCCCTTAGTGTATTCCAGCCGTCACAAGTAATCACAAGAACATTCATATGGCTATATCTCACTCAGTTATCCTCCTGTACAGAAGAAATAATTGCACAGAAGAAATAAAGAACAGACAAAAAAAATTGTAAGAGAACATAACCTCAGGAACACAGCACTTGCTGCAGGGTGTATTGCTGTAAATTAACTACAAAATGAAAGCAGTTGTCATGATTTTTTATAAAATCATGGTGAGATGAAATATAAAGAACATTATGAACAGGTATAATTAAGATATATTTTAAATAAAAATGGGCTTTTAAAATTATTTTTAAGGTATCTGTTATACAGTAAGGTCTGCAAATACATTTTGCAGTGAGTATATGTGACTTGCAGGCAACTCAGGAATGAAGGCTGCCATTTTTGGAGAACAGCGTGTTAGAAGCTCCAATGCATTTATGCCCCTAACTCTGATTTAACCACCCCAGTTCCTGCCCCCTCCTCCCTCCCGTGCACCCGGCAGCCAGCAGCCTGGCTGCAGAGGACACTTTTCTTTCCTTTAGCCTGCTCCGTGGCCTCTTGGCCTCAGGCGGTGCATGTAACTCTTAAGAGCAGCAGCATATAAGGGAAATAGGAAGTAGCCTTTAGGCTTCTAAAGGCACTGCTACAGTAGGACAAAATCTTCCAGGAGGAAAAGCAAGTTTTCCCTGAATCATATTTATACTTTTTGGATAGCTGCGGACAAGCCAGGATCTCGGTTTGCCTGTACATACTGTGCTTACGTTCAGCAGGACCTGCTGAATTCAGGACTCTGACCAGGGCCAGGACCTAAGGCAGACTCGCACGGAAGGCGACATGACGGGGGCAGCCATCGTCACCCGTAGCTTTAAACCCCAGGGCCTGATGGCCAGCAATCCTCCTCGCTGCCCGCGCTTCTGAAAACGAAGCTACTCCAAAAAGCAGGTAGGAAGTGTTTCAGCATTAGCTCCCAAATTTGGGAGAACATTCTCTTTCAAAGGACGGCGGCGCGAAAGGTTACCTCACTCACTGAAGATCTCTGMTAAATCATTTAATCGCTTCCCAACCAGCAGTAAACGCCTGCAGACCACGAGCGTGCTCCCACGGCGCGCGCAGGCAGCGCGCCCGCTGCACGGCTCGCCAGCACCCTCGCGTGGCGCAGCGCGGCGCGGCGCAGTGCGGCCCTGCGCGCCCGCCCGCCGCGGCGACCGGGACCGGGACGGCAGTACGAGCTGCGCTGCCTCCGAGCACGCAGGGGCAGCGCTTTCGCTCCCTCTCTCGGYCCCCATGCGACCTTATCTCTAAGCACCTCCCAAACCCCAGGGCAACGCTGAGACGGAGGGCAATTTTCTATTTTGCTTGCCCCAAACATAAGGGAGGCAAGGTGGTAATTTCCTCGCAGTATTAGGACTTACAACACAAAAAGGGATAAGGAAAACCTCATACGGGCTAAAGGAAGGAGACAGCAACGTTAGCGTATCRAGCTGGGGAGGATTCTGCTGCCAGCTGAGAAATGGGGGGTGATGACAAATGTCTGAAAGAAATCCGCCTTTCCAGAGCCTGTGCGTGCCCACCTCGGGGAGACGCGTGTGTGAAACGCATCCCGGCTCTGGGAGGCRGGATGGCACTAAAAACAGAAGCTGAAGCAAGGCAAGAAGTTTACAGCAGCACTTTGAAAACTGCCTCGGAGTCCTAAGATCTTTTTAAAAGCATCACTGTATGTGGCTGACCAGAGGTTATACAGGAAGCCTCTGGCAAAGCCCAGAGGTAAAAACACATCTCCAGAGTCCCCTTGCCAGTTCCTTACCCAAACACCCTTCCTGCCTCCCAAACAAGCCATCAGTCACCTCTAGGGACTTCCTTGCGCATATCCCGTGCTGCAGCACAGGAGCTGCAAGTCCTGGTCTCCTGCATCTGCAAGGACACCCTCCTTACAGGACAGTGCAGACAACTARCGCTGCCGCCACCCTGGAAACACCTTTCTCACCTTACAGACATCCATGAGGTCTCCAGCTGCTCCTTGCCAAGCCCAGCGCACCTCCTTTCTGCACCTGCAAACTGCCTGAGATGCTAGGTCGCAGGCCTGCAGAATAACTCTTTAGCCAGGAGAATGTTTTTGGACCAATGAATCTGCTGATTATAGGCAAAACCCTGGSCTCACTGAGGTCCGTGGGAGTTTTGCTAATGACTTTAAGCAGGGTGGGGCTTTGGTGTGTGTCTGCGAGGGCAGATGAAACGTATCTTTTCCTAATGATGCTGTCATTAAATGCCCTTACAGCTRCGCAGACGAGGATAGTCTCATCTTCTGTAATACATACCCCAGATTTTTACTGTTGTTCTTCATCCTATCCAGCCCTTTCTTCGCCTCAGAGGCAGCAGGATCGGTGTCCTCCGAAGCCTGGTGACGGTGCAGGACGTCACCCTGGCTGTCAGTAGGACGTGCTCCGTTCAGCCGTCGAGCGGGCCGTTACCGCCCCAGGACCCTGATCGGATAACGAGCTGCATTTAGCAAGAGCTGCGCTTCTTCGCAGCAGGGATTGAGGTTGTGCAGGAAATCCAGCAGCAAGCAGGGAGCCGAGCTTGGGTCTCTTACACCCTAGTTATTACAGAGATTATCCTTATTCTCTGAACTGTGGATGTTGACAACCTTTGAGAAAGGCATCTGAGCTGGCAGAAAGAGGCTCGGTCCTGGTCCCTGCAGACGGGAAGGAATAAGGTGATACAGGAAGTTTTTCAGAGCAGCCCAAGAGGTTCGTGTGCTGTGGCAATACGAGTCCGTCGCTGAATTGCGCGTATTACTCTGTTACATCCCTAACCTGGAGCCTTTTGTCCTCCTGTTTCACCCCTTCATATAAACACATTGGAAGCTTTAGGAAAACCAGCATGAATAAATACAACTCACCTTAAAAGAGAGCTGCTGACTCATGCCTGCGCTAACCAGGGACCTGACGGAGGAGGATTTATTCCCCAAAGCAGCAGCGCGGAAGAGAGCGAAACCGCAGGCAGCGCGAGCGCGGCTGCAGCATCTGCGCGCGACGGCTCTCCCAGCACAGACACGATCTCACGTGCCGCAGCATTTGTCTCATTAGAGACAGGAATATTCCCCTATCAATTTTACACTCACATTGTATTTCACATTGTTATGGCAATCTTTTTCAATTTTTAGCATTTGCTTTTCAGAATGTTTCATATCTTGAATAAAAAATGAAGTAATAGTATAAATCAAACTAAAAAAGGCCTGCACTTTTCCCTTTCAGATGTATCTGTCTGTTGAGCTGCAGTGTAAGTTTAGTGTTACTGGTCTAGTAGTTATTTTAACTGCTGCTTGGCTTCAGCCCTGTTGATATATTGGTTATTTTTATATATGGTAGGCCATTTGTGTGACTGATTTTGCAATTCATGCTGCCTGCTGAAGGACATCCCTTGAAACAGACCTCATAGCTGTATTCTCAAGATGAAAGCAATTGGACAGAAGTACCTTTCTGAAAAGAGGGACCTCTATTACATTTATTTTTTTTCTGAATTGCTTGCTCAAGCCAATTGGTTGGGTTATTGGAAGAAATGAAACAGGGAAAAATTGATGGGATTCAGGTGTCGGTGTGTGGCATTAAAGCCATTTCTTATCCTTAGCAAATGGTGACTGTTGGATCAAATTCCAGTATATGGCCAAAATATAGTACAAGGGAGAAAATGATTATGCTTATCATGCTAGCACAGGGTTAGGGAAGTGAATACAAGTAGCACCAAAAAAGCACAACCGAATTACACGGGATTGTTGTTTTAGGCCAGTTGCTCACTGCCTATACATGGAAGAAGGATATTGCACTATCTGTAATTGCATGGATGAGTCATATTTTAGGTGTATTTTAGGGTATTGTAGATGTCAATATGAAAATCAGGAGCCAGGGAGGGAAATATCAAAGGCGGGCAACAGAAATAGACTTTACATTGGTAAGGCTTACATTGTTTAGCTTTACTGTTAAAGCTCCTAAATTCTCCTGATTTTCAGTGACAAAAAGGCATGCTAACTTCAGTGAAACCATTCACTTAAATAAATATAACCTGTGTGTTAAGGATGTGTAGCTGTGATTCCTCGAGATGGGTTTTTCTTCCATGAATTTGTCCAATGGCTTTTTGAATCCAGGCCCGCCGTAGGCAGCCAGCCCGCGGCAAGGATCAGCCGTACTCTGGGTGACGAAGCGTCCCCTTTCGCCTGGCTGCAGCCCGCCTCGTGGCCTCGTCTGACTTCCCTTAGGTCTTGCGTTCAGAGGCCGTGAGCAAATCATTCCCTCTGCTTTTTCTCCAGGCCGCTCTGATTCTCCGGGCGATCCTCTAGACCCGTAGGGAGACACTCGGCGCGCTGATATTCCCCGTCAGTAAGTGGCAAAGCGCCTTAAAGCATCTGGCAAGGCGTATGCGGTGAGTATTTGCCTCGTAYGTTGGGCTGAACAAACCCCCCCGGCCGAGAAGGAGCTCGGGGAAGACGGGGGTGCCCGTAGCGGGGCGTGGGGCAGCGGGCAGGAGCACGATGTCTGCGCTGACGACTGCTGGGGTATCGCCACCCCCTCTACGAGCAAGTTCAGCAGCTGAGAGAGGTCGTAAATCACAGACTGCTCTGTTTTCCCAGGTGACATATAAACGCATTTTTTAATTTCTGCTCAGTTCGGTGGCTGCAGTTATTTCTCTCAGATGTGGACCTACGTAAATAAGCACATTACAAATAAAAATACAGCATTTAGAAATTACAGGAATTTTCCAAATAAAAAAGGTGCCTGTTTTTGAATTCGCACTGTGAAATATTCATCTACCTGGATGCACAGAGCGCAACGTTTGCACGCGCCGAGGGAAGCGTGTTAACTCTGGCAGGCACCCACAAACCAGCAACCCAAGCGCACACTTTATTTTGTTTTGCTAACTTCCAACCAGAACGAAGTCCAAAGAAAACTGAATGGTTATTGAAGTTTGGCACAGGGCCCATCTCTGGCGCTAACATGCTCGGAGAGGTTTCTTATACCCAAACCAAACATGAAAGCCAGCCAGACTTCCCACTTTTAGGGATAGTTTCCCACCACTAGCACACATAAGGCACCAAGGTGCCAGACGCAGCCCTAGAACACCGTTCTGTTCGCTCAAGCCCACCGTTGCACTAGGCAGTTGTTAACTTCTCCTGCCAATCGAACAACCTGTTACGAAGCTTTTTGAGATACGCTCTGCTTTGCTTCCGTCATTTCATGGCTGCTGCTGTCGTACGTATGATTGCCTGCTTGCACCCTCACGACGCCAGAGGGAGCTGGGTTTGGGCTGGAAAACTGAACGTGACGTAAGACGTTTCCATTGATCACATATAATCAAAGACTCTAATTCAGAACACGCTCATGTATCAAATGAATACCTACTTTAGGCAAAAAGTATAAGGAATGGCTCTTATTTTATAGGGGAATCACTATATGTTTTTGACACCATGTCATTTTTGTTCAATAATCTACTAATATCCTTTTGACTTTGTTTGAGAAGAGGGCATTTTCCTTCAAAACCAGCCCTGAAGTGAATTTTAAAACATACAAAATTCAAGTGACTTCACGTTTCATTGTGAAATTAAGCATACACATGGTTTCTTCTCTTTCTGGATAGAGAGGACAAGAAGCAAGGACAGCCCTGTTCTTAATGCTGTATATGACATTTTGCTTGAAAACTGATGAAAATGGAGAACTAGAGCTAAGTGTCAGATATGACATTTGCATGTTTTCTCTATGGAAACCTGTTTCCTTCAGGGTCACACTTACTCAGTGGCAGCACGGCACTAGCCCACAGGGTAGGGAACCCACTTAAAGCAGGCTGAACCAGATGGGCAAATCTCTCGAACCAGCTGTGGCAGATGGGAATTCATGAGAGAGGTCCCACAGAGACACTCTGTCTTCAACTTGCCTCCCTCTCCAGCAGCTCTGTTTTTCTGAGGCCTGACCAGATGGCTTGCGAAGCTCTCAGATACAGCAGTTACAGGGGCTTGAGAAAAGGCGGGCAAGTGGAAGTTAAAGATGGCATAAGACAGTGGGCATCCTGGTGTGTTGCAGGTATGCCCCGTTGCACCAGTATCTTCTAGCTCCAAGAGCTCATAAAATGTCCATGTCACATAGTGAGCACTTCAAGTACAAATATTCATCTAGGTGCAGTTAGGCATGTACATTTCTTAAACATCTAACCCAAAATTCACTCAAATCAGTGTGTTTCAATGTGCTTTGGATCTACCTTGTTTGCAGAGCTGCTGACCCACCATTCACCCCAGACATCCCAGCCTTAGAGTAACGTTCCCTTCCAGCCGGACAAAGCRTCGCTACATACGCATCTTTACTCATCTGGCTGTTACCATACCTTCATCAAGGTATTCAAAATGTTGGAAGCACTGAAAAAGCAAATAACTGTGAATTAYGAACTTGCTCTCATCCATTTTTCAACTCCGGGGGGAAAAAACATATATAAATATATATATTTTTTTTAAACCAACAAAACCTGGCAAGGCATCTGTGGGCTGCGAGGCGCGTCCCAAGCGTGGCCCGAGCAGGCAGCGCGGCCCCGCGGGAGCGCCGTGCACGGCGCCCGCCTGGCTCTAGAGGGCTGCCTTCCACCGCCGGAGCGCGGCGGAGCGCTTGCCGTTGTCAGCACCTTCCTTTTACTTTTGATCCCCATTTATGCATCGCCATCAATGAGTTACTATTGCTGTATGAATTAGCTATTGTAATGAGCCAGAAGCAAACGTCCTTTGGAAGGAGACTATTGTCTGTCACCGTAATCTTTGGTTTATACTATGTTATACAAGTGCATCAACAATGCTGGACGGAAGGTTTAATATTAAATCTTCTTGACATTGTGCAGTTCGGCTTGTAGCAGTGAAGAAGTACAGGTTCACTAACAGAGTTAAAAAAGGATTTGTTTTCATCCCACAGTCATCCAGCTGAGGAGGACTAAGTCAGGAACTGTGATTAATTTAAGTAACAAATACAGCTCAGACTCTATTATCTATGTGTATTTGTGTTGAGAAATAAGTAAATGAACATTCAAAAGGAGAGTTAAAATAAAAAGCTCCGCCTTAAATGTGCCCTTGTCCAAAAACAATGAAATATTATGCTGTTTTACATGACACAGTGTATCATAAAATACAAAACAAATGGATTATATAACAGTGTATAGTCGATTTTCAGATTTCACRTTTTAAAACTTAGATGACCTTCTTTATTTTTAATGGATCAAAATTTTCAGGAATACATCTACTGAGGAATGTAAGTTTCAGGAAGTCAATTTTAAAGATACTGGAATATACATTAAGAGGAAAACAAGAAACAGCGTCATCCTGCAAGAACTTTTACTCCTGAAATAGTTTAAGTTGCAAATGATCTTGTTTTCTAAATCTGATGGTAACAAGGAACAAGGTCAGCTTCAAAATTAAAAAAAAAAACAAAAAAAACAATATTTCTTAAATTATGGCAAATGCTTATAGGAACCACATGGGTTGGTTTTTTTTTTTAATAATTTGCAGCAAACTCCACTCTGTAACCCCTAGMTTAGGGCACAAGCTGTCTCATAGGGGAAAGCAAACAAACCCTAAATAAATTGTTGCACATGTGTGAATAAAATAATTATTCCAAACTTGTAAGATACTTGGACAGTTCTACTGAAATCTGCCAGATGAGCCTTGCTGGAGCAAAACCCCTTCCTGGCTGTTCAGTTACCTTAGCTAATCGGATTTTATGTACCTACCACTCATTGCAGTACTTCATAGCAGGCCAGGGGAGCAGGGGAAGTTAGGAGGCCTCTGCCTCCTACCAGCAGCAGCTTGTATGCGCTCAGGGAAGGCCAACGGGCAGYGCACGCCCTCCAGCACCCAGCCCCATCCCCGTTCAGGTAGGACCTCCTGCGCTTTCGCAAAGCCGGGCTGTAGGAACATATAGCCAAATTCAGAAGAGCCACGTTTCCATGGGTGAAGGCTTCCCGTGATGATGTTACGTACCTTTCCTTCAAGTGAAAGATGCCCAGTGCTGCACGGTGCTGAGCTCGCGGGCCCCGCGTGAGCCAGGCCCTGCCATGCATTAGCTTGGGTGCGTGGACAGCGCGTTGTCCCTGCGGGCCACCTTCTGAGGACCAGCGTGAAGCTCGCCTGGCCTTGCTCCTTTGAGGTAGGAGTTGATCTCTGGTTTGTGGGACACAAGCAATGATTTATAAAAACCTCTAAGAATCCTAACGTCTTTGTAATAAAGGCAACTCTAGAATAACATGTAGATATATGTGTAAGACAATTGTTTTATATGATACAGACACTTTAAATTAATATACAACTATCCCATTTTGTTGCATGTCATTTAAACAAGTACCATCAATGGGCTCGTTTACAAGGGGGTAAAGAGATAGCATTTACTAAGCTGCTCTGAAAATTATAATAGAAGAATCAAATACATTTCCTGGCTTAACTGAGCATAGGATATGATTTCTCTAAGCACTGTCACCAGTGTTAAAAATATGTGATGGGATATATCAGTAAGAAGCATCTTCAAAGAGGATTAAAGGTTCAGATTTTTTTTTTTTTTGTTTGAGGCAATAATATATTGGATTCTTTTGGAGTAATTAAACTTGAAACTGATCCAGCTTTTTTTTCCTCTTTGGGTACAATGCTTCTTACAGTTTATAGCTAATTGGCAGGTGAGCAAGATAAGTAGCACTGAACAACACTTGATGCTGTTACCGCCTAAGGGAGAGACGGGAAGCCTGTCGTACAGGAAGAGGCTGTTCAAATGCACATGGAAGAGGAGCATAATGAATTTTCACCTGAGGAGATAATGCAAGTGACTTAACCTCCCACAAGAAATAAGACCTTGGTGTTCCAGGAAATTTCTTATTGAGAAACTGTTTCAGAGATGGCAGTAAAGCTTCTTTGTGGCAACCTAAACACTAAAAAGCCTGTAGGTTGCTTTGCTACTTGGTTGAAATTACAGAATCAGACCACTTGACTTGTATTCAGACTCCGCTAATCCCTGTGGAGATTTATCCCGTGTTTGTCATTAGTTGACTGCATTGACAGACTCCCCTGCTTGCCCTCCCTAACCAAACAGCAACAAAAACTCCTTTGCATCAAAGAGAATTTTCTTTCAACTTTGATCATATTCCTCGTGGTGCTCAAGCCTGTTGCTAAGAGAAAATATGGTTGTAAGGAGTGGGCAAGTCATTATTATAATTACTCATGTTCCCCCCCAGTGAGAACCACTAGCGCTCAGCTGAATTACAGAGCAAAGTACGGTTTAATTGATAGAGCTGGTGACAGGCCTGCTGTGTTTGGAGCCGCGAGAAAGCACAGCCACAACATCCCCACGCGGCGCAGAAGCGCCTGCCATCCTGGCTGGCACAAATGAGGGTGGTGGGGTACGAAACTTCCTTTGCCTTCCTGAGCGCCGCTCCCCCAGGTAATACCGCGTGCCAGTTCCTCCTGGCAAGGCGGCCAGGCCTCTCGGTCTCCCGGGCACAGCCCGGCAGCACTTGTCCCTTCGCAGGGCCAGCGATTCCCCGCTGCGCACCCTGGGCTGTATTTCCGAAGGAATTTCTCTGGTGTTACACTGGATGTGTACAGTGGGCTGTGAGGGGCTTGCACGACTTTACCAAAAGACACCATTTAAAATTTAACCATTGCAACAGGTGCTGTTACGTGGTGCTCCTCTGGTGGTTCACCAAGGTTGACATTCAGACATAAGTAAAGCAGTTGACAAGAGAAAAACAAAATAAAGTAGCTTACCAGGTTCAGGTACTGTAGGATGATGTGCCAGGTGCCACCTTCCATCACTGGCTGTAATCCTCTACTTCCAAAAGATCTTGGTTGCTCTTGGTTGCTGTTGGTATGGGTGGTGTGCATTGCTGACCCCTCTTCGAGAAGCCTTGCCCTACAGACAGTTGTAAAGGAAAGGCCACCATAGCAATCCTGTTCATCCCGATCTGAGGAATGTACAGAATAGCAGCAGCAGCTCTCGGTGTCAATGGTGGAAGAGAGATTAGTGAATTACTTGTCCTTCCACCTCCCGGTTTCCCTGGACATAGCCTCCAGGTTGTGCTGCTCGAACATCTCACCGCTAGCAGATGGAAACGTGCTTATATGGGCTATTCAGCATCAACTCTGATGGCTGAGGCATGTTGGGCTGGGAAAGACCGAATAGGCTGAGGGTAAGACAAAAGTGGAATGAGTGTTAGAGTGCTGGCGGACCCTGAATTTGTCACTGCTGAGGTGCAATCCACTGTCTACCAACAGTGTAGATTTTATTGCATCAGACCATTCAGTTCAGTGAACTCAGCAGCAGCCAGCAAGGAACGCAAAGGCTTGTGCAGTGCRGTCTGCAGCAAATTATCTTCTCCTGCTGTGCCTGTTTGTCAGCCTGCCCTGGAGAGAACTGATGGCCAAGGCAGAAGAGCTGCAGGAGCAGACACAGCAAATGGCTTACTTAAAGTCACCCAATAGCTAAACAAGGCCCAAAACCTAAGTCTTCCAACTGTCAGGGTTTTGTCCTGCTGACTCAGCCACACTCCTTGCAGGAAATTATTTCTTGGAGACCTTTATAAAAACTAGAATAAATATTAAAAGCAAACATACTAAGCAGAGACATAAGATTCCTCTAACCATATATAAAGAGATCAGGTAGCAAGCTGTATAGCTTTAAAGCAAAGCAGTAGGCTAGCCTGTTAAGGAGAGCACGGAAAGCCAGTAAGTCGGATTGCAAAATACAGGAAAATAACAAACCTTGATTTTTTCAAAATTCCATAACAATCTCACAGCAAAGAAAGGAAAGCAGAGTCAAACTGCAAGCCTAGCTTCCTTTCGCTTCCTAAGCATGTTGAGGGAGTGAGACTCTAGGCTTATTTGCCTGGTGCTAGTGATTGGCAGCATTCCCCATGGAGCTGGGACGGCAGCATTGCCTACAGCTGTGACCTCCCCTCTGGGTGATGGGAAGGAGACCAGCTGGCAGAACCCAAAGGAGCTGGCCAGGCAAGTATAAATAAGGCCTTAGCCCAGGGGGTAACTCTAGTCTTAGCATTTGATCAAGTTGTAGAAGTCATGGAGAAACTCATTTGGAGTTAGGGCTTTAACATAGTTTGGTTATTTGATTTAGCAGGAGACTAGGGGATTTGTTTCAGCTTAAGGCATTAGTATAGCTCAGAACACCAGTTCTTCCAGGTCAGAAATTTAGTTTAGTAGCTTCATATAGTTTAGTACCTAATCTAAAGCTGGAATTGTCTTTTGCTTTTGAAAGCTTACTTTTAGTGGAGGCTGAATTTCATATCTAAAGAGAGGACTAATAGAATGAATTCAGAGTGTTTTGATTCATTTATCTGCATTTTTCACAGAAACTGATAAAAACTAAACTAGTTACCCAAAGATCTGCAGAAAATCTCTGAGTAGACTAGGGTTAAAATTCAGTTTGACTCATCTGTACAAGCCAATCTGACTTGCAGATTTCAACAGTTAGTGAAAAAAGCAATTGGACAAAAGGTAATTTGTCTTCAAAGATTTAATAGCGGAAAGGTTGCAAGAA
This sequence comes from Apteryx rowi, assembly GCF_003343035.1. NCBI lineage: Eukaryota > Metazoa > Chordata > Aves > Apterygiformes > Apterygidae > Apteryx > Apteryx rowi. The sequence goes on from NW_020448641.1 coordinate 4,808,396, forward strand.
AACACTCTAAAGCCTTGAAAGATAGACTGCATTGCATGTGAATTTAAAATACAAACTCGATTCCCCTTGTTCTTATCAGTGTAAGTCAGAAGCAACTCCTATGAATTTTTATAGGTCTACATTTGTTTAAGACAGAGACAGCTATAAAGGGCTTAATTATGGGTTTTACTGCTTTGTTGCCAGTTTGCATCCTATTGCACACTGCGTGACTAACTCATGCACAAATCATAGCGATTCAACTGTCACCCTACCTTTTGTGAAAGATGTGCTGCCTGAAACATGCAGCAAAAACAATAGGCGTAAAATCTAGCCAGCAACCTCAGAAACACAGGATACGGCTGGCAACAGGAAGGGGGAAAGAGGGCATATAGCAGCACTGCTGCTGCTACCTTAAATGGCACAGCTCAAAGTGCGTGGGGTTGCGTTAAAGAGGAAGGATGAAACTTCCTCCTCTTCTTCTCTTCCCCAGTAAATGCTCTTTCCTAAGTGTTGAAAGCTCAGAAGACTCATTTTTAGAAAGGTGCATTGCAATAATTCAGGTTTCAGAGGCAGTAGCTTAATTAGCAGTAGAGGTAGCTGTATGAGATAAGCTAGATTCCAGTCTCTGGATCAGTAGCAGTTGGGAAATGGAATTTTGAGTCATTCTTCATATCTGAACACTTAAAAATGGTGTGATACCCAAGCAGACTCCAAGCCTTCACATGAACATGACAAAGCTAGAAGTGGTATGGCCAAAACCATGCTCCATTATTCAGAAAGAGGTAACAGCGCTGGGGCCACGAGGCTCGTGTCAGAATTTCTTAAACGTGCAATTCCTCTTTTATTTCTGTTCTGCGTAGATTCAGTCTTTCTGACTGCACAGTATTCAGATCTGAGTTTGGTTATGCTCTGAAAAACCCAGAATGAGCTTTAGAAAGAAGAGGTGGAATTTAACTCTATCTGCCTTCTACTTTAATCTGGAAAAATAATGGCAAGATATGATACATGCTGAAATCAGGGACCATTTTTTTACATTCCTATGTATGTAAGGAAAACTGCAGCACATACCCTATCTGCTGGAGACACCATGAAAAATATAAATACATCAGTTTCTGAAGCTGTAATGCAAGAGCTATAATAAATACATAAAGTAGTGTTGAGAATATCTGCACTCGTTTGAAAAAAATGCCCGGGTTTCCAAAGTGCCTCTGTATTTCATAAAGGCGCTGGTTCTGAAATGGTGGTGCTAAATAAAAGCTTTTTAATTTTCCAGACAGTACAAATAGAGTGATTTATCTTTCAGGTGAAAGAAAGACGGGAAAGGATTATCTTTTTCACCTCCTGTGTTTAAAAGGTATCACATCAAACTCAGGATGACATGACGTTTACATGGATCACTGCTTAGTCATTTGAGATTCAGCATGGCTGAAAGATGTCAAGTGTAGGGCAAACACCTGCATATTTCAAAACAGTAGGAGCTACACATTACATTTAAGATCAGTAAAGTGCAGAATGAAAGGGTGAAACAGAAATGCCAGTGAAACAAAATGAATGTGAATTCTATGGATCTGCAACATAACAAGAAGAAGGGACTATTCATTAATGTAGAATCGCATCATGTTCTTGCCTCAGATACTCAGGAATATGACAATGAAGTTCTGCTGAGAGTGTTCCCAAAGTGGTGTTCGGCAACGCTGAAAGTGACTTTGGGAAAAAAAAAAATGTGCACTTGATTGTAATAAGACAGCCCTGACTATATTTTATGTTCCATCCCGATGGCTCCCAGCACTGCCACTGATGGGCCTGGCGTACGTTAGAGGATAATGAAGTCAGCAGAAGTCTTTCTGTCCATATCTGCCATCCTCAGTTCAGGCTCTGTCACGTCCAAAGCTGAGAGAGCGGGAGGGTGGAGGAGAAGCAGCATCCTGCCACATGCAACAAAATAAGAAAGTTGCCTTGTGGGCAGGGATTTTTCTGAACAGCAGCGAATGTGGGGAGAACTTTCAGGAGGCAAAGATATTACTGCAAAAGTCTTAATTCTATACATAAGGGGCTTATATCAATGGCAAGTTATTCGTTTTATTCAGATGAGAGAGGAATGCTCAAAGAAAACAGAATTTCATCCAGTATGTTGAGACTTCACCCATCAAATAAAAACTGAGCACTGTGAAGGTCCAGCAAAACAGGTCTTCTTGTGAGAACCTCTTTTGTTATGTTCTTTAATATGTTATGCTCAAGACAGGATAGGGCCTGAAAACCAGAGAGCTACAGTAGTTCTGTCAAAGATAAAAATGTGCTCACCAAAACCTGTAAATTGCTCCGAGCTGGTAATCACACTTGGCAGCATGATCACGTCAAAATTTATGCAAGTGTATCATTTTTATCAGAAGAATCTAATTGACTACAGAGAAGTCTAACAGCATCAATTAGCTCAAGAATGTCGTTTTAAAAGTCTGCTTCCTTACATTAATATTGACATGTGACAAGGAATATGCATGAACTTGTAACAGAATATTCTCCCGTCATTACACTGCCATATGGGCCTTTTCATTTCATATTAGGGTAGGCCGCTGCAGTGATGTAGCTGAGCTAATCACAGCTACGCAGAGCGTGCCCGCTTGGACAGGACAGACTTTATCCATTTCTCTCTTCCTGCTATCAGTCACAGCCCGAGACATTGAACTCTGTCCCAGACTAGAAAAGCCTTCTCTTTGTTTTTGCAGATAAGGGATGACAGCTCTATAAAACTGGAAGGCTTAGAGATCCTTTTCAATACAGTTCACAGAAATGTTTCTTTGGCTTTACAGTGCTTCTGAAGTCAACCAAAGAACAGGGCAGAGCCGACTGGAAGTCTGCATCCAGCTGTTTCCTCGGAGTTACAGCTATTGATTACAGCTATTGATTACAATTATATTGACTACCAGCCCATTGAATGTAATGAAATTGTTCCTGAATGACACTATTGCCATTGAGATAAAAATGTAGCCAACATGGAAGGAAAGTTTACAAGTGTTGAAAGAGGCAGCAGTAGGATTTTATAGCGGAGATGCTTCTGTTAGCGCATATTGTAAGTAGATTGTATTGTGTTCAGCTGTATTCCTGCAAAAATTCTGAAATTAGAATACTGTTATTTCACCAAGAGTAAAGAAGAAAAATAGTTAGTAGTTTTCCCACTATTTTTGTGACTGTCCTCCCATAAAATACTCAATAAATTTATAAAGCCGTCATCTCCTAACGCCGAGTCAATAACAAATTATTGATTAGGTGGTAAATATGGCTCAGGGGTTCTGAGATAATTCTGTTAACGTATAGCTTAATATGAAGATGGAGWGCTAATCATTTATATCCTACGTTGGGGTTAGCTAAAAATTGTTCTTTACCCAAAGCCAAAGGAAAAGCTGTCTGGGAGACGGAATAGCGTCACTGAAAGCCGGTAGGTCAAACTGCTTTTGGGGAACCTCCTATCACTCTGAGCTGYTTATACAAAGGAATTGCACTTGGTTCTGAGGCTTCTTCAAACCCTTCTCCCACTCTAAACATAGTGGGACTTACCTCCTCCCCTAATATCTGCTGACATCTGCGTAAGCAGGCCTGAGCTTCTGGGAACCCAGAGAAGTTACCAACCCTTGTCACTTCTCTGGTGTATCTCTGGTCCTATCAAGAGAGGCCAAGGATAAGAAAAGGGAGCAGGCAGGAAAATCTGTCCAAGTCAATAAGATATACTCATGAGAGCTATCAGCAGAGTCCCTGTTGGAAGCAGGAAATCTGCCTGAAATGATGGTGCAGGGGTACAAAATACCAAGAAAACCCAGTCTAATTAGATGAAAAGCAGAAGGTGCCAGAAGGGAGATGGCTGTGAATTTCAGTGGTCAATAACTAGACGACCTCTCCTGATTCAGTGTATTTTCTGAGCAGTTGTTAACAATGTTATCCATGAAAAAAACTCTTGACCGGCTGAGGCCAATCCTGAGGACACGTGGCAAGACAAACCAGCCTTTTCCCCTCTCAGCTGTATCCGACATCCTTCAAACAACTTTTGCATCCTTTGGTAGAATTTGCTGCTTTATGACTACCAAAAACCAGTCATCCCTAATCATGTTTTACACTTAACCCTGAACAGATACATGGACTTATGTTACAAACATGCAGCATGTCTGGATTTTGTCTCACTTCAAATAAAAATCAGTAGAATTTTCGTTTACTTCTGAAAGAGCAATGAATGCGTAAAGACTCCAGTAGATAGTGAAAACAAACTCTGAACCTGACAAGTAACCTAGAATCTCTGTACTACTTTTCAGTGATTTCTTTTTAAGTTAACATTGCAGTTTTTTGACTCATTTTTCTCTCTCATTAGACCCCAAAAAGACAAATAGCACTTGGTTTCAAAAACTTTTTTTTTTTCAAAGTGACCTTTTCAAACACGTTATATAATCATGATTAATTGTTTAAGCTAGCAAAGCTGTTCAGAGCTAGCTTTAGAAAGGGAACCTTTCTAGTCAGGACCAAGGTGTAAGGGAGAACATGACTGCCCATGGACAGCCCTTCATTGATTTTAAATTATGTTGCAATATTTTACTGCATTTACTACTTAAGGATCTCTTTAGGAAAGCACGAAGGCAGTTCTGCTACCAAGGCAGTAGGCTACCTGCATACATCACGCTCATTCAGGGTCATGGGAAACGCTGGTAAAATTCCTTCAGGCATCCATAACCAATTCAGCTTCTAATTATTTCTCAGTTACTTCTCAAATTTATTGCAGCGTCTTCCCTATTTAAGCCCTGAAATTCTGTCCCAGCCACCTTTTGTAACCGCAGGCACCATGTCTTCTTTCGGGGCTCTAGGGTTACCTGTTGCATCTGCTGCTYGGACCTTCAAGCACTTCACACTTCCGCCGCAGCGCTCGCCCGTACCCGCGAACTGACGAATACAACCGACGCGAGCGTTCGGCCTCGTGGCTCGGGACAGCGACAGTTTTGCTCTTGCGCCAGACCAAGGAATTAAGGCAACTGCCGGCCCCTATCGCCTTACACGCGACGAGTGCACGAGCTCGGGGACGCTTACCAGGTGAATTATTGATGGGGCAGGGAGCCTGCGAGGGCGCCGGCYGGGTTTTAAGTGCGCCGTGGCATCAGAGCTCAGCCGTGAGGCTCTGGGAAGCGATTCAGCCATGAACATCCCTTTTAATAAATTAAGTACGAAAACGTATTTGGCCAGCGAAAGGTTAAATGACAGTGCTGAGTGAGTCTCTTTGTCTCCCTGCCTTTCCCCCTCCCCACACTGCAAGTTTAATAAGCCAAAATCAAAACCATCTAGGCCTGGAGCTTTCTAAGATTTAAGACTTTTAAATGTGAAGCACCTCATTATATCTGCCTATTTTCAATAAAAAGGGAAGATAACTGGTGTCACGTCAATGTCTTATCAGTGATATTTGTTTGACTTCTATTTCAAAAGTGCACTGCTTGCTTTTTTTGGTAATGGAATCAAACACTTCTGAACTGTACAGTATGAGAAGATGTATCGGTTTTCAAGTAAGAACTTTAAAAAGGCGACCGGTCTGTGTTTCACTCTGTAAAAATAAAGAACTATTGTACAGTATAGCATATAACACTTGCAACATGGCCAATTGACTTCCTTCCTATTAATCAGCTACTCTGTTTACCTGCTTATACAAACCATTTCAAAACCATTAAAACTAAGAGGATTAGCATCACATTTCTGGCAAAATGCACCTTAATTTCAGCAAATACTACTTTCACTCTCTGAGGAGATTAAAAAACCTTGAAAGTAATGGATTCTTTATTGTGGCAAATTCACTGAAACAGGTATAATTTGTATCTCCCATTAAAAAAAAAAACAAAAAAAAAACATGCAAAGGAAGAAGAATACTGTTCTCTTGTCCAGTGAGACAGGATTGCAAAAGAGTTAAATTACTAACAAGAAAAAAATTACAAAGCAATCCTGAAATGCAAGTTAAATCCTGACAGTGTGAATTAATTGTTCTGTCCTGGCCATGTACAAATAGCACCTACTTTTGTAGCCTTATTTAGGAAACAGTAGGGAATGTTTAACTTGGTCCGCAAACAATGCGGCAAGCCAAAAATTCAAGGCCCAAAGCTTCCTTTTTGTATTCCCTGGGAATTTGCACATTATAGAAAGTAACAGTCCTTGTGTCGTTTATTCTAACCTAACTTAGTTTACCTTCCAGTCATGATCATAAAAGGTTTGTATAGAATCAAATGAAATAAAATTGCTCCCAACAAATTCATATCTACTGAAAGCATAAACACTACGTAGCATCTGTTGAAAAGTGCATCTTACGCCATTGCAGACATGCATCACGTTTTGTGCCATGAGGTGTAAGAGATGTAACAACTAACCACTAGTATCTGAGAAACAAAATATATCATAAAAGAAGCACACCAGACTGATATAACAGATAGCTAACACCTGGAAGACCCATAGCCCACCACAAAGGCACAGCAAAAATCCTGTAGGAGAGAAGTTCTCCTCCATGGAGGGAGACAATATGAAGGGAATTTGAACATTTCCAGGGCAGGGACACATCRTCTTAGCTCAAAGGCATAACATCATCCCACTGAATGAAATCACGCGATGAAGTCTTAATCTGGAAAATGAATACTTTTATTAAACACCAACAATTCCAATGATGATAAATCATATTGCCCAGGATGCCGCAGAGCCGCACGCGTGGGGCTGGCAGGGAGGGCGCAGGACGGAGGGGAGCCCCGCTCCCCCGCAGCAGGAGACCCCGGGGTATCCCAGAACGGCAAGAGGGGCACACGCCTTTTAGCCACCGCTGGGGTGACGGACGGGTCTAAACTGTGCAGGGCAACCATACACCAGGCATATTACACAGAGTCGTCTTCTGTTCCTTCCCTAGGAGTTTCTAGCAGCAAATTTGTTATGTGGTCATTGAACTAGTCTGTCCAAAGAAACACCTTTTGTGAGCCAAACAAAATAATTTAGAGCCCTTCAAAGAGTACGTGTCATTAGCTATTTTCTCAGGTACTTACCTTTTACTGTTACCAAATTCCATCTACATTTTTGTCATTTTCTCATAATAATGAAAAATATTTATTTGTTCCAGTTTTTATTACACAGTGTGAGCAGGCCAGGAAGTAATAGGCATTGCTGTCTTCCTCCTCCTTCCCTGATTCTAGCRCATGCTATCTCTGGAAAAATAGAGAGGTGGGGTGAAGGGAAGAATTCAGTGTCTTTTTTATTAATGAAAAAGGTTAAAAATAGTCACAAGAAACATCTTCAGATGTTTCCATTTTAAGAATTTTTTTCATCTAACTCTGCTTAAATCAATCCCAGAAATAAGGAACAACAAACTGGATCCAAGGGAAAGCTGCAGTTAGGTGATATAAGACATCAGCTAAAGAAAAACATTGCGGTTCAAAGCCCATTGTATCAGTTAAGTATTCAGTTATCCATCCAATGCAGCACAGAGGGCYAATATATGGGTATTGCTCTGTGATTGCTGATCTGGGATGAGGCTTTTAAGGTGCATAATTTTTCAGACAGACCTTGAAGATCAGGCTCTGGGCTCTGATGATGATGGCCCTTTCGGTGTGACAAGATAAATGATCCTTTATAACTCTTGTCACATCATAAAGCTGGCATCAGGAAATTAAGATAAAACTTTTTTGCTGGCATTGCATTGTTATAGGTCTACATGGCTCAACTCCTCTCTGCTAGAAAAAGGCTAGTTATTTCTGAGGGGTTTTGTTGAATAGAAGTCACAATCTCACCAAATGACAGCTTGGAGGAGCTGTCTGACTTGCTCTTAATTACTTGAACTGCAATAAAAGACTGTGTTCAGAAGGGACATCTCTAAGCTTCACACTCAGTCTACAGCTAACTTCTATCTCAACCATGAAAATAGGCAGCAAGAGCTCAAGAATTTCCTCTGTGCAGGAGTTCAGGGTCTTGGGGAAGCAGGTTTTGAAACTGAGCTGCTTATGTGCAAAAGCTAGCAAAACCCCAAACTGCTGGGCTTGTTGATCAAAARGAAAAGTTATTTTTAAACACAGAGCCTTAATTCCAAAATAGTTCAAAGAGTTTTATCAAAGTAAAGAATTCCTACACTGGAATGTCTTCAAGAAAAAAGCCTTGAAAAATAAAATTTCTGCATCTGATGCTGAATAATTTTGGTTACTATCAGAAAGGTGCCTGATCAGCAGTGCAAGAACACAGAATCTACGGGAGTAACTTTTTCACATGGAGTAGGCTTCTTCCAATCTCCCAATTGTAATAAATAGTTCTTGAATATTGTTTTTCCGAGGCAATGATGGTTACAAAAATTCTAGGAATACAAATAAGAAAAATAATTGCGCCCTCAGGAGCATGGTAGCAAGAAAAACAAAACACTACAATGTTCTAAGCGGCGGTCTGTGCCCTGTTGCACTGTTACCAGTCTATCTTGCCATAAACAGTGGGTCTCCTCTTATACAAAAATACTGAGATTTTAAAAACGTTTACAGAAACTGGGCACCTTGCCCTCATCATCTTTTCGAAGTCTTAAATTTCTTGCAGCACCATTTGAAAAATCCAAGCTTAGAGCTATAGTTTCTCCTTTTTGCACAACCACAGAGAAGAAAATGGAAATTCAGCCCCCCTGTCACATAGGTCCTTTCATAAATGTAACTCCATGTTTCTTCAGCAAGAAAAGGTAAGCTCCAGTAACCCAGCCCCGGGGCTGCATCTTGTGGCCAGGTAATGCTGTCAAAACTGGAAGCTTAGCCTTGATAAGATGAACCTGACTTAGCTGCTGTGAGAACCCAGCATGAGCAGTCTTTCTTAGCACTGGAGATGTGATGTGACAACAGGGAGCTGCCTTTAGAGTCGTCCCGTATTTTGCATTGCAAAGTGCAGTTTCAAGCTGTACATAAAACAGTAAAGAAGCCTCAGTTAAACCCTGGTTTCTGTCCGAAGAGTTGAAGGCCATTAAGATCAGTCTTTTAAGCTGGCTAAGAGAAAGCCACAATAGATCCAGCAAGATATACTGTATATTAAAAGGTTTCTGATTTTTTCAAAATGATAACCTGCTGAAGGAAGTGATGTCCTCTGCCACAGTACCTGGCTGTCTAATTGCAAACCATGCAATCTTATCCCCCCAGAGATTTACAGATAAAAAAGCACTGTCATCACCTCCACCCTGCCTGGCTCCACTCTCTTTGTACAGCAGGTAAGACAAGAAACAGGGACTGGCAGAGTTAAATAGATGGAGTACATTTGAGAAACTGGACAATTACGAACACCAGCATGGACACGCGTGCAGCAGGAATGCAACAAGTTAGTGACAAAAGGCTTTTCAACTGGATACCAATAAAATAAATAACAAATGTTACTTTGAAGGAACATGGTAGCCATGAGTACTTCAATTCAGGCAACCGATGAGAGTACCCATCTGGATAAAGTCTGAAAAGTTGTTTGTTGAACAAGCAAACAAGGCAAGAATTCAATGTTTCCTTGGCAGTCTGCGTGCCTTGGAAAGGAAGATTTTCCTCAAGATGGTTTGAGTCAGATTGGAACAACATTGAAGTTTTGCTGCTTGCATTAGGCAGAATTTCAGCACATGTCCTGGGATGCCATTAAAGAGTTTATTAAGTTGGGTTCATTTAAAAATGAGTGAGACCGATTAAAGTCTTTACCTGATTTTCCTCTGTCTATACASAGTATAGATTTATAGTTACCAGACTCATAAAAAGTTATAGCAGAAAAACTTATTTTTAACTTGATTTCAAATAACAGACTCAAAAATGCTGTGTAGAGTTGTCTGCCCTCATTTTCTGGTGTATCGGAGAGAGCATCTGGTGTTCAGGCAGGACAAGACCCCAAAGTAGACCCGTATTTTCCTCTCCATCTCAGTCAAGATGACTGTGCTTAACAGAGCGAGAGTGAGGATGAGGAAAACCTTCAATGAGAGCTGTTCTGATGCATCCTAAGGCTTGAAGAGGTTATTTTGTCCACCAAGAAAGGCTTAGTCAAATCCTGTTCTAGTGCTGATGCTGTGCAAAGCAGGCAGAGGCAGCTGAGGAAGCTGTGCAGCCTTCCTCTTGGGAATGCAAACCTGAGAAATGCAACTGAACACGATGCCCACTGATGGTACAGCTGCACCGTTACTATTGCCATTGCTAGTAACGGTCACCGCAAAATGTAGTCCTTGTAATGCAGCTTGGCTATAGCTAGGACTGAAAAGGGCAACTATGGTGGTATCTGCAGGCAAAAGGCCATTGAAAGAGTGAAACAATCTAACTGAAACTGAACTAGTGCCACTATGAAGAAACAATCTAATATTTGCAGACATGCACAGTAGATATTTTTAATGTCTGTCCCTGCTGCACCTCTTTGTTCTGTGAAGGTAACCAGGGACACGTGGGAAGGGAATAGCTTTCCTGTTGAGTTCTCCTCTGATGCAGTGGGTGCTTGATATCCTCAGCTGTGCCAAAGATCGGCTCATAATTACACTCAACTCCAATGGCCTTAGGGTCACAAGCTGGGATTGCTGAAGCACAGAGGTCCCTGGCTACTCTCCCTCTTGGCCCTGGATGTGTTCCCTTGACTGCACAATTAGGCCGGTTTTACTTTCTTTCCCCGCTACCAGAGGAAGTATGAAGGAGGTATAATAGGGGGTGAAGATCTAGCTGTCTAATGCAGGAGTGTATTAATTGAACAAATTTTTATAGCTGTGGAAGTCTAAACGACTTTTCTGCCTCTAGGCTTTCTGCACAGGATTGTATATTCAGGTGAATGAAATATATGACTTTGACTGTAGCAGCATTTAGCAAAACTAAAATCTTTAGCTAAATTTGCCACCTCTGACCTCTACACGCATTTATTTGGTCTTATTTTACAAAATTATCATTTTGCTGCGCTAGCATCAGGTTAGGACAAGGTAGGGCAAAGAAAACTGGATGAGGGAAGAATGCCAGATCTCCCTTCTGCTGCCTCCTCCTCTCCTCCCGCACTGGAAACCACTTCTTATAGCGTGACAGGCAAGGTGCCCAGTGCAGAGCTGGGCAGGTCCACTTCCCTGAGCATCAGCTACCCAGATATGAAGAGCTAAACGATCCTTAGAAGTGGCGACCGTAAGGAAACTATTTGCACTGACACATGCAGTGAGAAGGCACTTAAAGTCATATATGACCTTGCACAAGTCACTTCATCCCTTTTGCTTCTCTCTTCTCTCTCTTCCCCACCCCCCCACCCCTTTTTTTCTTTTGGTAAAGAGCTTTTGGGAATAGGGGTTGTTTTTAGCCAGGTGACTGTAAAAAATGAGACACTGACTCCAGTAATGCAAATAATCATACACAGCTTGTGAGCATTTCTTCTTTTGATTTGCATGGGAAAATAGCCATCCAATTTGTAAAACTCATCCAATTTTGCAGCTCCTCTCAGCTTTCTTAGTATCACAGAGAGATCAGCTAGACTCTCAGCAGCTTGAAGGTGCTGCTCTGCCAGAAAAGAGACATCTAATTTGACCCAGTTACTGGCAAAAGAAGCAGGACTAAATATAGACAATTTCTCCATGTGTTGCCCAAGAAGGCTACGAACCCTGACTTTAAAGGCAGAAGGCTAGGAGGGTGAGCTATTAACATTTGCAAATGACCACCTCCCTCGTTATCTTGCAGTCAAGCTAGCATAGTCTATTTAGTATCATCGAAGAGTTCACCGAGATGAAAATAATGACAAAAAATACTGTGACAAGATAAAGTACAGTGCTATAAAAATTCTCTACAGTGCTATAAAAATTAGATTCTTAGCAGAAAAGAGAATGAAGAGGTAATTTAGTAAAAGTGATGGATGAACCTCTGAAGGTTCAGAATTTTAGTTCAGTGCGGTAGCTTATTCAAACCTGCAGAGTCTGTGAAATTCAAGAGAATGGTCACCTGCCACCATAGCCACTCTCCTTGGTTTTTGACCATCTTAAACCCAGTAATCAGAAGAATACAAGAAACAAAAGACAATGGACAGTCTTTAATTTAGCTAGAGCGCTGGGTGGTGGTTCAAATCCACTCTTCTATGATCTAATCTAGTGCTCACGTTTCCTGCAGGCAGAGTGCATATATTTCTATCAGTAAAAGTGGAGAAACTTGCCGCAGTGTGGAGGGAGCTCGGTGACTTCTGAGGTTGCCCGAGTGTCACCTTTTGCATGTGCCTCGCATTATGCAAGTAGCTTATACAATTAAGAAAAGCCTTTTGGCTGGTTAGCAGGTTAGTGAAAAGTGAATACTTTGGTATTGGCTTGATAGTCTGACATTGACATCTGAGGATAAAAAATACTTGTGAAGCACAAGATATTACTTCTACTTATCAGGAATGTAGAACTTGTCAAAATACTTTACAAAGAACTAAATATCTTTACTGCCATTTTTATAGTTGGAGAAGAGTGGGTCCTAGTGAAATGAAATAAGGAACCATGATTATCATGGGACTGGGTATTGGAAACATGAATAAAACACTGGTCTACCAAATCCAGGATTTCATTTTCTCAAGGGAGACCATATTTTATTGAATAGTAGACGGTGTTTCCAACATGTGATCATATTGTCCCTACGTATTTGATATGAGTAGAAGAAGAATATGAAATATAGACTTTGGAGTTGTATGTGTGTGTACTTCAATTGGCTGAAAAGTAGAAGAGCTATTTATGTGCTAAAAGTTACACAAATGCTATAAAATACAACTACTTCAATACTTCGCTGAGCTTTAGCCTGATTAAGGGCCTTTGCCTCTAAGCAACTGAAACCTGACACTTATCTCCACAAGATCAAATTTTCTGCGGTGACTTTGCTGAGAATTTCTTGTTGTCTTAAAAAATATATAGATATATATATTTTTTTACATGTATAAATTAAATATAAAAATTATATATATAAATTATACATAATATATAAAAATACATACATACACACACAAATATATATATACACACACACACACATATCAGTCCAGCAATGTAGAAGCCCAAGTGTTGAGTTGGGTATTTATCATACACACCTGGCCACTGAGAGGCTTTACAGCTTCACAGTGAATTTAGAAGGCAGGGTTTGAACTGTTTAGATAGTCGCACGTAACAGACCGTTACGCTTGTAGAGCAGAACCCGAACCACAACGCTGTTTACATAGTACTGTTGCAGTTAACCATGAGCACCTAGAAACATTCATGCAACGACTTTTTTTCCTTAAGCAAACATTTTATGGGCTGCCCAGCTGGCTGTGCATGCAAAATACCCTTCCACTTTCCACAGTGAGCAAACAGTGTCAGTAAACTTCAGCTAAAATGAGTTTTATTTATTACAGTCTTTAAAACATGTCCCTTGATAATTGTTAATTGTAGTTGATTCTACTTTAATTAAACTTAAAGAAATATTAAATATGTTTAACTAGATATGTTTAATATGTTTGCTTAACCAGGTGGAAAGAAGCAGGGCAGCTCTTGGACGAGACTGTCCTTGGAGCAGTGGCACGAGCGTATGCAGTAGAAAAGGATGGCTCACTCAGAGCTTGAGCCTTAGCTGGCTGGCAGGAAGGAGGGGGCTGCGCTGGCCGCGGAGGAGCGTGGCAGGAGAACCACGGGCTGGCACACCGCGCTGCTGCTCGGACGCCCCAGCCGCAGGAGCAGGCAGGCGCGGAGGCAGCGTCCCGTCGCAGGTACCGGGAGCTGCAGGGTGGGCACAGCGYGGCCAGGAGGCCCTCTCCACGCTGCAGGGACCAGCCTGTGCCACCAGGAAGCATGGTGGCACCAGCCCTGGCTTTGCTGGTTGGCCACGAGGGCAAAGAGCTCCAGACACAGCACAGGGAGAAGCTCTACAGAGCTCCTGAATGTGCTTTTCAGGTTCAAAGCCTTTAAACCGTTACAGGTGTGAATGTTTTAAATAAAAGTTAAAGCTGAGCACAGGGAGAGGGAAGCAGCTGGGTTCTCCAGCTTCTTCTTTAACCTTAGATGTGCCGCAAGGAGCGAATTATCATTTGTCCTTAGCAGATTTGGTGGAAACTGAGGCTTCTCTTTCTCCTCTCCAGCGCGGTTTCTGGCTGAGCAAAGGCCAGCATGTTGTGCTACCAAGCTGTCCTCTTCCAGCATGCACGTGTGTGCTCCCCAGGCTCTCCCCAGCCTCCTCTCCTCGGCAGCCCCCTGGGAAGGGTGGCTTTTCCTTTTGTCATTTTCCCCTCGCACTCTTCTGGTTGGACATGTTATTTATGGCTTGTGATATCCCGTATTTCTGAACTGATTTTGTGTTCAGCTATTGTAAAGCATTTTTGTGGACCAGTACCTCAGAGTGATATATATTTTTTTCTTTACTGATATTTTGACCTACCTTTTTCTTCTTGAGTTTCCTACCCTTTGCTTCATGTCTGCCTGTTTCTTCCACAACAACCTATAATATTCAGCTATCTTCCTCAGGAAATAAAAATTCATTAGAAAACAGTAAAAGTTAAAGCATATTCATTTTAATGAGACAATTACATTAATTTGCTTATGGCCAGTGCTAGAGGATTAAAAAATCTTTTCATTTTATGTTTATCCTCTCTTTTTTCCCCCTTCAGCTCCACTGCTGCATGATTTCATTCCCCAGGTCTCTGCTACGTGTTTGCAGCATTTCTGCCTGCTGCTGGACACGCTCTCGGTGTCGGCCCAGCAGAGGCCGGGCAGGGAGGGGAGAGCCGCCGTTCGGCTGCGCTCCCACCCTTCTCGCCTGGACAAGGGTGTGTTTTGACCAAGCAAATGGATTATTTCACGTCGTGCAACAGAGACACTAAATGCAAAAGAAAGCAGTGATTTCCAACAATTTCCTATAGAAGAGCACTTCAGAGGAATTTTGCTGGAACAGATACACAAGCTTTGCTTTTTTAATGCTCAGGGGATGTATGATGGGGACACTGAGGTCACACAGATGTGAAGGAGTCCATAGGAACCAGCTCTGACAGCCCAGTTACAGCACCAGAATTGGTAATTCCTTCAGGGAGGAAGGAATTTTCCAGCAGAGAAAGTTAATTTATTCTAGTTCTGCTTAATATTATCATAAACATAAGAATACAAGGAAAATAATAAAAATGACATGGAAGAAAAGCCTCCTACGACAAATAGATATGGGGAAGCAGGTTGGCTAGATAAACTCATATACGATGATTGTATACGATTTGTTTGGAAGTTGAACCTGAAAATAAGGAAAGAGGTAACTGTGGGATTTGAGCAGAAGGAAAGACTTGTGACAGGATGTGACCAGGATGTTGGGAAACTATCTACAGTTTGATGTACGTTTGAAGCAAATAAGGTGAATGCACCAGCATCATTGTCCTAGTTAGTATAAATAAATAAAAGTTTCTTCAGTCTATGCAATCTTTTGGACAATCCATGGGCAAGAATAAAATGAGAAGAGTTTGGAAGATCTGGACTTAAATAACAAACTCCCATCATGTCAATAATTAAACTAGAAGATGCATTCAAGGGATGACAGTGAACTACAGAGATCTTTCTGCCATGGTGGCCTTCCAAAGCACGGCTCCAGTCACCGACTCCCCTGTTAGTTGCATCAGTCCCTTCCACAAATAAGGCAGATAACAGCAGTTTAAGGACCTGTGACACAAGAATTAGATGGGATAATATATTAGGGAAAGAGATTGTCTTGACCCATTTCTTGAGATCAAAACTGTGGCTACCATTGTCCTGTTACTCGAAAGTTGGAAGGCATTTACTAAGAAGGTTTATTTATTAAGTAAGCAAGCAGGCAGAG
Organism: Apteryx rowi; assembly: GCF_003343035.1. Classification (NCBI taxonomy): domain Eukaryota; kingdom Metazoa; phylum Chordata; class Aves; order Apterygiformes; family Apterygidae; genus Apteryx; species Apteryx rowi. Next base: position 4,824,136 of record NW_020448641.1, read on the forward strand.
ATTTTAGCTATTGTTGGTACAAGAAATAAGGATATATTTCAGGAGACTGACACTGTGCCTTAAGAAACATGAGCACAGAATTGGCAGGAGGAGAGGTTATTTCTACAGTACTTTTTTGCGTCAGTGCTAGCATTAGTTCCTCCTCTTACACCTTGCATTTCTCATTCAAGGGATCATTAAAGACATTCAGACTGTACACTTTGCTCTGCCCAAAAGGTAAAATTTCAGAGATTTGCTGTTAATGGCTTTAATTAATAAAAAATGACAATGGTAAGTGACTCATTCAGCAGCTGGGAACAAGATGGGTAGCTATTATGCCTGGCTCCTAGCAAGGACTCCTTGGAGGCGTCGGGTTCTCCACGGCTGGTCAGCGAGCAGGAACGACTGATACCAGCCAGCCCTGCTTGTCCCATACCAGTGACCTCGAGCCACTTTTTAACATGTTGCCCATCCTCCCAAGTTCTGACAGTGGCTCACAAAACCAAGGCTTACGTCTCTTGACCGTCCTAGCTGACAAATATCACCCATATATACACGCTGCTAAGGTCTGCGTGTCCCCCAGCAGGCTTAGAGAAAGAAGATGTGGATGCAAACCAAAAAGGCATAGTCCTGTAGGCAGATCAAATATTTGGCTGAGAAGCAGAATATGTATGTACTGATCCAGAGAGAGGATCATGCACTAACTTGGTTATGTTTCTCTGTTATGTGAACTACCTTACTCAGAACAAGTTTGGGTAACTCTGCACAGCCCTGCACGGAGCTATAAAGGCAAATATGTAAATATTTAATTTCTATCTCACTTGTCCTTTAGGTGCCTGAAGTCTTTTTTTGGATCCAGTCCTAAATTACTCGCACAAATAGACACAGCAGGTCTGTGTCACATCTAGGAGCTGAACTCAGATCTCTGTGTCTGCATTGACTGTCGTAATCCTTTTTTGCAGAGATAAGTAATGTAACCTGATACGTACAGATAATAGATCTGATGTTGTAAAGTCTCTCTGTTCTCAGCCTGCTGAAGATGAAGATTAGTAGTTAATCTGGACAGATAATGTGGATTTTATTACTCTTGTGGCTATATGTTACTATTACTGTATGGGYAGTTCTCTACAATACTTGGAGATATATATGGTGTACTTTAACTGTAGTTTATAGTTCAACTTTGGGCTAGGTGCCTAATAAGTGCTGTGAACAGAGGCTACGTTTTCTGTCCTCGGATTTTTATCATTTTACCAGGTCCTATTTATTTTCAAGCATCTGTTCAACCTTTCATGCAAGATGAAAACAATAGTTTCAGCTGCTCTCTACCTGAGCGCTGGAGGAGTTCAAGCTGATATACACATCAAAGCACTCTGCATATTTATCATTCCTGATGCTGTAATAAGCAGCGGCGTCTGACAGATGCACAAAAGCACCACAGTTTCCACTTGGCCCTTACAATGGCGGCAATGACTTCAAACTAGGATTAAAGGCTCACTCAGGAAATGCTGGGCATTTTCCTTACTGCCTAATTACGAGCTCCTCACAACTTTCATTGCTGCCAGGGCCACTCTACACCAGGCGGCTCTGGAGCAAGGAAGCGAGCCGCAGCAGCCGCGGGTTCGGTGTTGGTTTTAGTGGGAACAGGAATACACCTATAACTCTTCCGCAGCACTTTGTCAAGTGACATATAATCAGGTTGCTTTAGAATTTTTCAGACATGATAAAGATGTATTTGCTTGCAGGCAACTGTAGTCTTAGTCTAAGGAATAAGTCACTTTTTCATTTACCAGAAAGCAAATCTTGCACTGCTGTTAAAGCTTATGTTTAAGAGAAAAAAACATACCATAAATAAAAAAAGGTCTGAATTCTGCTATCAGGGTAATTCCTCAGGAGCTTGGCTCAGGAATAACTTGTATCAGTGACAGCCCCAAGAGTAACAAAGTAAAAATATTTAGTAGCTTGCCATTATTTAATAAGCAGAAAAAGCTGTTAACATTATCCAGGCTGCAAAGAGAGGCACCTAATCACCCACAGAAGTATGTCAGATGCCACATTTTTTTCCTTACAATTTTTGAATTGTCATATATGTTTTTTATTTATTTTACTGCTTTATGCTATATGAGAGAAACGTCCAAGAACATAGGCCATATGCACCAAGTGCATTCAGTAACAAGAAAATTCAAAGTTTACTGAGAACTTTCAGTTCTGTTGTAGAAGATTTGCATATGYGTATGGAGACAATACCTGCCTTATATTAAGTAACAGAGACGCATACCGTTTTTAAAAGAAAATTAAATACACTTTAATCAACACTTGATAAGTTTTTTGGTGATTTTAGTAAGTGATAATCACAATTAAGATCATCAGATTAAGGCATAGATCTTTTATAAAGAAACCAGTTTGTTTAAAATATGTTTCTCATGTGATTGCTGGTAACTATTTGGCTGCAAAAAATACATTGAAAAAGCTAAAGCATCTTTAGAAATGGATAGTAGTCTCTTCACCAATATGCAATAGTTCCTTGCTTTGGATTGCAGTGTGGATGCATCTGCAAATAACTGAAATGATACAACAGAGCTTTTAAATTGGCTTTTTTTTTAAGACATAATTTGTATTATGGGCTCATGCCTGGTAAAATTTATCTCATAYGATAGCATATCAGTATTAGCATGCTCAATTATAGATCTTCCTACAATGCAATAGTTAGTATGAGTCCCCAAAGGCTAAAATGGTTCTTTTCCAGAAAGCCGTATATTTTTATGTTTGAATAATCCATAAAGACTGTCCCTGTTGAGAAGTTCAAAAAGACGGTTCTTAATGCTTCATTACAGGGCTTCAGGCTGTATTATACAGCACAAATTCTGGCAGTCATCGAGTAGACCACGGTTTCAGCCCTGGATGGCCTTTTGTGGTCTTCACGTTGACTGCCAGAAAGTGATTTTGATTTACTTTCCATTTTATAAGACAGCCTTGAGTCTCTTAGCAGAGGACTTAAACTTATTGAAGGAACAGTGCTCAGGAAGGCCTTGGAATCAAAGGCTAAAATGTACCGCCAGCTAGTGCCGGGACAAGCAGCGGGCATCTCTGGCAAACCTCCTGGTGGGTCCCTCTCTTTACGGGATGCTGCTGGGGAGCCAGGACCAGGGACACGAAGGGTGAGGACGTGAGGCGGGAGCAGGCCAGGAGCAGGCTCTCCCAAGGCCTGGAGGGGACGACGGCAATGGTGCCAGGGCAGAATGGAAATACCAGGTGTGGGATGCTCGTGAGGAGCACGTCCTTGTGGTGGTCAGCYGGAAAAATTGTGTGCAGATCCTGCGTCCTGGCTTTCCTCTGGTCCTACCCGGGGGCTGCATTATCCTTCCAAAGAGATAAAACAGCATGGCAGGTCATGCCCTTGAAAAATGATGTAAAGTAGTGAGTGCTGAAGCACAAGTGYGGACTCAGTTTAGCACCGTCCAGGCTAAGGCACTTTAGCCATTTCTACTTGACATGATTAAATTCCYGTGAAAGAGAAACATGGCTCCCGTGTCCCGCACAAACATGAGACATCCAAAAAAGGCTAGAGCTCCAAGCCAGCACAGACTGTGGACCGTGCGTGTGGACAGAAGTTGCCCCATAGGAGTCATTACTACTTTTGTGCTTAAAATTRAGCACATCATACTGAAGTTATTTTGCTGGGTTGGGTCATAGTGACTTGCCCAAGATTGGAAACCACTTTGATGGCAAGACCCTTTGACACCAGGACCCAAACCCCCTGCGACCAGCAGCAGCCCCTGGTCTCCAGCCCACTGGCCCACTCCCTGGAAAGCAGACGGTCGCCTGCAGCATCCTGCAAATACTGCCCTTGGGCTTTTTTCTGACAGGCTTAAAAAAGAACTTAAAAAGTCATAGTATCTTATAGCTTTTGGGTTTTATAGTATCTTATAGCTTTTGTTTGTTCTGTTTTGCAGGACTTCATCCTACCTTGCTTCTGTTTGCAATTATAAACAATTCTTTATGATGCTTCCAAATTCCAACCCCCATATTATTAAAGAAGTGTTTTTGAAATATCTTATCTTGACATGTATCTCCCAAGCCGGATGACCTCGGGCACTGCTCCTAATTAATTTCATAAGGATAAAAAGAAAAGCTGGCAAGAGGCACAGGCAATGACCCTTCTTGGAGTCCTACAGGCCGCGCCAGGCCTGCTGCCCGGCCCGCGGCGCAGAAGGGCAGTCGGCCGTCCCGTGAGCCTGCGGATTCGCCTCCTGCTGCTGCCGTGCCTCTCACCGTGCCGACGGCAGCCTGGGCTGCGGTACCCCGCTGCCTGGCAGGGCTGAAGGCAGCCCAGCCGTTCCCGAACACCCGCCAGGGCAAGAACCAAACGTGAAATAAAAAACTCCTTTTTTAACATTAAAAGCCACTGAAACAAAGGGCCTCTTTTTTTTTTAAACAATATATTCTGAGAGAATAAAAGATTAAGTTTGAGGAGTCACTTCCAATCAGAAAGCCACCATTTAATTACAACACACAGGAAATTACAGAGTGAATGGCCAGGACAGTGATAAGAGACTGACACTGGAGGATGACAGCTCCTGAAATCCGACCACTTCATCACAAAGCTACTTATCACAAGAGCCTGTCTGGAAGGCTGACAATCTGATTGTACTGTCAACTCAATTCATAATTAATATATTTATCAAATTAATTACTGAAAAAATCTCACTGGCGCTCGCCATAAAACAGTGGCTAAATTCATTGCCTGTTGGCTTCGTTTACTGCTAATAACTGTGCTGTCAGTTTAATGAGGGCAGTGAGTGGGCCCTGTTTTAGCTGCATGACAGACAAATTGCCCTCTTATATAGAATGATACAGAGAATTTAAGAGAAGAAAAGAAATATGTCATTGTTTGGTGACAGCCACAATCGGAGCCTTGTCTCGGAAACTTAGCATCGCCTCGAAGGTACATGAAAGGGAGGTCGGGAATGCTTTTGTCAGTTAAATAAATTCTTTATGAAATTCCGACTGAGCCCTTCATCTGAAGTGACCTCGCAGCACTGCGTGGAGCTCTCAGTAATTCCTTGTTTATTCTGAATACCTGGCAGGAATTTGTTGTTCGGCAGAAGAGAGGGATTTTGGTGGTGCGCCTGCGCAGGTGTAAACGAAGGCTAATTTAAAGAAAGCCTAATTTGGGCTGTGGGACTGGCCGCCTCTGCTCCTGCCGGAGATGAGGCAATCCGAGGAATGCGAAGATGGAGCTGCAGYGCTCGTCCCGGTGCCGTATCGCTGCCGTAAAGGGATACGCGCCCAGGCTCGTGCGGCGCGAGCCAGCGCGGCTCTGCTGTTGCTGGTGCAGTCGCTCCTGTTTGCAGCAGCAGCAGCGGATCTGTCTGATTAGGCTCAATTAACTACGTGTAAGCTTATTAGGGGGCCGTGTTGTGCAGGCTGCTGTGACGGCGTCACGTGGGGCCGCGCAGGCGGCTCCCGGCGGATGGCGAAAATCCACCTCGTTCCGCGGCCAAGCGCGGCTTCGGTAACGCCAGCGTGGCCCCGTCCTCCGAGCCGGGGACGCTGCTCCCCTGCGCCTGGGGCATCCGCGCTGGGCACACCCCAGGAGTGATCCGCAGAATTCCTGTGGGGTATGGCCATCCAGACCCAGCCGTTGGCCTGGGTGGGACTGCACACATCAGCTAAACRTGAAGTCCGTGGAAGCTCTGCTGCAACGCAACAGGGCCAATCCACCAGGAAATGAATATTTAATTGCAAAAGTCAGAAGAAAGTTGGCTTTCTTTCTCCAATGACTAATAAATGAAGCTGTCAGTTCTGCAAGATCAGAAAACCCAGCTTAGCCTGTRAAAGCCTGATTGCTCTTACACAGTGGAGGAAGGAGCCACCACGGAGTGTCTAGCGTCACCACCCAAGTCAAAATCCTGCGCTGTACGTGCCAGGCTGAGAAGCACTTTCTTGACCTAAAGGCTTGATACAAGCATTCTAAAGTAGACTGCATAAGCAGTACTAAACTAAATGCCAGATCATTTATACGGCGTTTAACTAAGTTTCAAACAACTAGGTTTTCTTGTTTAATGAATGAGTTCGAATAAAATGCAGACAAGCAGCAATCCAATTTGATTCCACTTCACGGAGGTTAAGCGATAAAATTAATGCGGTGAAAAATCTCTGTAGCAAGCATTCACATTAAAATCTAATATGTGATATAAAGAATATAAACAGCTATGATCACTGGAAAAAAAAATTGAGGGAGAGGAAAATCCTTTCAGGTTACAAGTTATATCAGTTATAACTAGCATACTAGTTATATTTGAATCTTTACCTGTTGCTCCAACCAAAAATATTAAAATTTCTAAATTTAAAGAGAAGGAGCCTGAGATTACTGAAGGGTTATTTTATGGCGAAAGGATTTCAAACTCCTGCTTGGCAGTATCCTAATTATGTGTGACTGGTCCAGCTAATAGCAATAAAACAATGAAAATATTTGACCAYGGTGGCAAGGAGAGTTATGAATATAAACACTCTGCATTCAAAGCATGCTCACCTGCATGCACATGCATGCAAATGTATATATACTCCTTAGATTGTTTTCATGATTAAACTTCTCTCTTGCAATACTCTCCCTCCTGTTGTCACCAACAATTTGCATTTTCTAGCTGATTTCTGTCTGTCATTGAATCCAGACATTGCGATGAGGATCCTGCTGTAAACACCAAGTTAGCAAGATCACTAGATTCAGGTAGCAGTTTGTGGCAAATACTGCTACATAAAATGCAGACTCATTTTTCCTTTCATCTGGGTCGTGCCTAGATCCCAGRCTGCGATTGCAACCTCTGGCTGCTCCCAGGCTGCGTCTCTGTCTCCCCGCCACCGACCCGCTCTGACCGCTGGGGATTTCCCTCCCGCTCTCAGGCTCGCCGCCCTCCTTCGCCCTGCCCTCGCCTTGCCGGCTGCCTCCAGCARCAAGACTTGCCTGGCTTTTCCCATTTGCAGCACGAAAATCACCCTCTTTCCCAGCCTCCCTAGCAAGCCTTTTATGTCTTGCTGGGATTGCAAAGCACTGGGAAGGGCTAGGTGATCTGCAGAAATACACATTTATTTCATTTTAACACCTTACTTATCCGCATAAATAGCCACCATCTCAATTAGTATAGATAAAAGTGCAATTGTATCTGTGCTGGACAACGCTTGAAAAATAAAAGGAACGGCTCAGTTTGCACCACCCATCCCTAAGGGATAAGGGTATGTCTGCAGTGAATGAACTCGGCTAGAAAGGCTGTCCACAAGTAATAAAAATGATCAGCTCCTTAGAGTTATCCTATCCAGTCATCGCCTGCAAAACATTTGGATCAGATATCCATTACCTGAGTTATTTTATTTGGCAAATAGCACTTTAGGYAAGATTTTCAGGAGGAAAATAGGAAATGAGTGTTGGAAAACATTAATTAAATGTGAATACAACAGCTTAATGGGTTTTATCTTCAGATGAACTGGAGATGACTCTTTGCCATTCACTTCTTAAAACTGCAAGCAGAGATAAAGGAAATGTAGCAAGAAAAGGCAACCAGAGAAAAGATGAAAGATTTGGTAGGTTGACAAGACCAGAGTAATTTGATTTGTATTCAGGATGGATCAGTTCACAAATTTTACATATTGCTGCTGTAGGTCTCCATATCAAAGATCAGTAAAAGAATATTTGRTTCTTGCAATAGCCACTTTTAAAACTAAAACTATCCTGTATGAATACTCCTTTACAAGTAGCCTTTTTTTTTCTACTAGGTTTGCAGAGTCCTCTTTCCTTACGCAAGGTTTCTTCATCTTCCTTGGTAAAGGCCAGTTTTGGTTTATGCTAATATTAGCTTGGGATAGGTTGTCCTGAAAATTGCCAGATATATCCAGAAGGCAAAAGACAGTATTTCTGAAAAGTTTCAAGAGCGTAAAAATAATTTTCAATGATTTTAGAAAAACAGGTCATTCAAAATATATTGGTGTTGAAATGCACTTCTGTCTAATGTTTGTCTTTTACAGTTGACAGAATACTTCCCACCCTCAGCCAGCTTTTCCTATAGCCCAATATCCTTGGAAAAATCCTGCATTTACCTGTGCTTGCAGCAAACGCTTCCATTTTATGAGAGTAAATGGTCAGGTTGATGGAGAAGGAGAGACAGATAGTATTTGTTTTATCTGTACAGTGATTTTAAAATGGCAAATAATCATTTTTGGCTGGGTGTATGTGTGTGCACAGATGTTCACACTTGTTACCCTTGCGTGTAGATTTGACTGTGCTGCTTTCCCTTTTTTCATCACACGTTCCTTGTCCGCAAGCAGCRTGCTGTAGCTTTGGTCTAACGTTATTTCTGTGTGAGGGTTACACCTGCGTGTCCTCCACATCCGAGGCCCAAGGACATTCTTAATTTTTTGGTCTATAAATTGGATGTGGCTGAGAGTTACATGGTTTTTTCCTTTGATTTTTTTTTTTKGGGGGGGGGGAAGGATGCATAATCTAAGAGTGTGTCTGCAAGTTACTTGAAAYGTGCRTGGATTGGAAACAATTGTCAGCAATTCTGCATAACTATCAAAAAATAAAAGAAACAAGTTTTTGAATAGATGCCCACATTTAAACTTCCTGTTGTCTAGCCTGACTTCATTTCGAATCAGGAGTTACACCCTGTAAAGCTACAGTCTGCTTTTATACATAGTCACATCCCACCCGAGATGCATCTTCCCCCCTCCTTTGCTTTTTCCACTGGTGCTTCCAGAAAGTGCAGTTGGGGATAGTTATCTATAGATGGCAATCTTCTTCTGAGCAGAGAGCCGAGGTGAAACCCAKCAGCTGCTCTTCCAGGAGAAAAATAAAAACCATTTATAAACGTATATTTGCAAGTACAGAAAGGCAGTCTTTTACCCTGGGATTGTACAGGATCCATCACAACAGGGCTTCAGGCTTGACTTTTGTCCAGAGGTACTGCTTTACAATTAACTGGTCATGTATAGAAATAGGAATTTATAAATTTCTATTCAGCTGCCGGGTTATAACGTCCTACGAAAAGCGGCACTGAGTTCTGTTCTAACTTATGTGGTCAAAGCACCRCTCATTTCTGTAGCCTTGTGGTCATGTATGTGCCTTATAGTTAACACTCTCTAAAAATATTGCATCATTCATGCATGTGCTTTATTTTTTTGAAGTTTTGTTTTTGCTAGAGAAAAAAAGAATGGTATTATTTTTCTGGGATATGAAAACAGATGAAAAATTAAATAGTGTTTCTTTGTTCACTCTACCCCCTCTCAGGTTAAGCCCGTGTAAGAGTAGGGKTTTTTTGTGTGGCTGCTCGAGGCAACCAGCAATAGCCGGTGCCTCGGGGTGCACCCGATCAGGTGCACTCAAGAACAAGGTCCTGGGGCGTCCGTTGCTTCAGGAAGCAGTTGTTGGCGGGACGGGTGGTGAGAATGCCACGACTCCTCCAGCTTCTCCAGAAAAGCATCTAAGCGTAGTAGCCTGTCTACGTTAAGACAATAAGCAGTTGTTAGTGATCTAAGGGTGGTTCAGCATGGACTCCGTGAAGAACTGTGCTTGCCTCTATAACCAACAYGTCTGTCCGCAGGTTGTTCTCAAACGACGAGCGCGCTGAGCATACACTGAGCCAACCGCTTCCAGTATCACCTCCAAAGGCTGGTTTTATATTGAAGAATTAATTTCATGGCAAAGAATATGCTAATAGGCTTAATAGACAYGTTGTATACACCTCAGACTAATTTTGATACGTATTTGAGATTGTTATGGCCTTCATTTAGCTCTGGACCTGGGCTAGTACTGATATATATCAAATAACCAGCAGTGACAATGGCACGGTGTTATTGCTGGAAGCGCTGTCAAATGAAGCCCCCTTCAGCTGGTAGACTGGGGATGCAAACTATYGATACAGTCCATTACCCCAACGCTGGGTAATTAAATGCCCCAAATACCTTGCCAGATATGAATTTCCCAGCCAGCTGAAGGGCATTAAAGCTGATAGGGGCAATATTCACAAAGTGCAAAAACATGCCGTTGGTATTACGCGGCACAGCACTTTAGGCTCGTTTAACACCTACTGAGGAGATGCTATGCTGCCTGTTTTCAAACAAATTCCAGAGTAGCCCATTTATTTCAAATTCACAAGCGAACACTTTCAGGGCCCACTTCTGATAACTTGCAAAATCTAAAACTCCTCATTAAATGCCAGATAAATTGACTAGCCTAAGGGTAAGATGGGTGAATGGGATATGTGAGCTTGAGTCCGGTTCCCTGTAATTAATGAGATCTGAATAAGCAGAACCAATCCAGCCTGAGTGCGAATAAAATTACTGCACCTAGCAAAGTTCAAACAAGAAATATGTGAACTTTAAAGTAGTTGAACACAAATCAAGATGGTGAGTTTTTATAAAAACCTTTATGAGCTCTGAAACCTGGAGCTCCATATGCCTTTTTTTCCCAGGGGCTAGCAACGTGATTTAGAGAAAACCATATTTCAGGGGCCCCAATTCAGAAAGGCTCTTGAAACGCTTAATTTTAGGAACATAAATAGTCCTATCTCTGTTTAGCAGACACTTAAACACTTCTTCTTGCCCCACTGTCTTCGGTTGGATCTCGGCATGCATTTCAGTTTCACTCTAGGCCTAGATCTGCTCTGCTTGAAAAATAATGTTTTAGGGAATTTGAGAATTTGGTCCTCTTAATCGAATCAGTGCTTTTTTTTTTCACTTTTATGGAGATCTATCATAGAAATTTTCATAAATTTTGTACGGTAGTGCCAAGAAAATCTTACAAAGATTACTGCGATATCCCATTGTTCAAAATACCCGAGAAACATTACTGGGCTGTGTTATAATGTTCTAGGAAATAACCGGAGAAGGCTCCTATCGCGTGTACGAGGGGAGGGGAAGTCAGATGCAAGATAAACACTTCAGCAGTAATTAACCGTCTTAGCCTGCCTTAGTCAGCGTGGAAATTGAAATTCATGGCCAGGCCCCAGGAAAAATGTGTCTGGAGCAAAACCCGCTGCTCTCTCGGTCCTCCTGCTCCTTTGCCGCGCCAGCCTGGAGTCGCGCGCTGCTCATCACAGCCGGGTCACGGTGCCAGCAGACACTTCTCCGGGAGAACCCAGGCYGTGGTTTAAGCTTTAGGTTAACACACCGTGACGCGCAGCACGGCTCCCGTGGAGCGCGTGGGTCTGAGTCGCCCGCGTTGCCAAAGCTGCAGTGCTCCAGCTCCCCGCGATGGGGTACGGCTGCTCGCACATCAGGAATGGATCCCACTCACCCCTCAGCCAGGGAAGTGTGCCGAGGCCTTTCAGACTTCTTTTCTGACACATTTTCCATCATCCGYCTCTCTTATTAAAGTTCATTAAAATTTGCATTTGCAGAAAGGACGATAAGGACCTTATATATATATATAAGCAGGAATCCTTCTTTTAAATAAGGAGTATGGTAAAGTGCTAAGAGTCGGGACCTGGGCTCTTCTTTCAACTTTTTATTAAAACATCTGAGTTTTGTCACCGACCTGAGGACAGCAAACTGAGCGGAAGTTCAGACGGGAACTACCGTATCGCCTCGCCTCGGTTTCTTCCTCTCGCGAAGAGGGTTGTAGCAAAGGCCTGTTTCGCAGGCAGGGACTGTGGGGTTTATAAATTTCAAACTCTGCCTCAGGAAACCTCTGCTCAAAATATTGCATCTCCTCACTTGCAGAGCCAGTTGGATTGAACACACCTTTCTYTTCTGGACTAAAGCGCATGGCACTTGTCTCCTACACTGAAAAATGCCTATCGGACAAGTTAAATTTCACTTTTTGAAGCTTTTTGGTTTTCTTCTTTGTTCTTAAACAGTGTCATAAGGGGTAATTACAGCTCAGAGAAAGTTATGGACTGGAATAGAGGATTTTAAAGGATTTTTCATTTTAAGTAGCAGTCACATTCATGTGATGGCAGATAGCAGAAATACTGTTTGAGGCAATGCTCAGGGGGAAATCCAAAAGTAACATAAATACAAGTTTAAAGAAATCACATTTGCTCTGAAAAGCAGTTTCTCAAGAGACGATGGTCAACTTCAAGGGTGCCTTTATCAGACATTCCAGTGGGAAAAACAGGAAGAAGAGCYGGCTCTAAAGGTAACACAATAGGAGCCTGCAACAGTCACAGGAGTATCGATTACTATAAACCAAGCTGTGCAACAAGGAGATTAAGATGTGGATTACCGACCACTTACTATGTGTCATAAAGAAAAGAATAGTTTCAGATGCAAGCTTGACTTAATCTGGTACCAGCGGTCTTTCCTTGAAAGGATTAATGGGTGCTCTTTCTTCTTCCTAGGCCTTTTTAAAGGATCTGTCATAATAAAGATTGAGAGGAGCAACAAGTAATGACAGAAACTTCAACATGAACTATTAAAGGATTTGATAACAAATTATCCAGTTCAGAGTCAAACCAAATCACCATTAGYTGCATGCCTGCCTTAATTAAGGAAACATTGTATTCCAATTAAACTTTGCTGTGCTGGTGATACGGTGCCTTGGATCAATTTCTGTAAATGTGAACACTGCCCAAAATGCACATCGATTTTAAGTGTGGCTATAAAAGCATACTTTTTTTTCTTTTTAACACGGATTTGTGATACCATTGCTTTTTTTTAAGCATTCCTTTACTGACTTCCAAACTTTCTTCACAACACAATCTTGCGGAAGACACAAGAAGTAACCAAACACCCCAAACTGAAATCATTCTTTTCTGGGTGTGCATTTTTATGGTTTGCATTAACGGTATAATTTCAAGGAAATTCTTTGCTATCCAAGAATTATGGTGCAAAACTAATGTTCAGTAAAATAAAGGAAATACTCCTAAGAAAAAGAATTGCCAGAATAAATGCTACAGGTGACATATTCCAGCAGAGGCCAGAAGATGCACAGACTCTGCACATAGCCAAAGGCACACAGACATCAGCTTCAAATGGCGTTCTTGCCCACAAGCCATTTAAACAGTTTATTGAAAAGAATCTAGGAATCTAGTTTTTATAAATATATTTGCATGTGGAGAAGAGACAAAAAGAGAAGGGGGAGAAAAGGAAGTTTCACAAGGACACTTTAGCAATTTCAGATGTGAGTCGGAGCAGTTTACTAGGCAGCTAATGCCGAAGGAGGCTCTTCCAGATATGAATCAGAGCAGCAGCTGCAGTATGAAGACGGGTCTGTTGGAAAAGGTTGTCCCATTCTTATGGGTCTTCCCTCTTTAACCCTGTAATTATTTCCTCGTAACAAACAAAATATAGCCTTTCTCCCTAAACTGAACTTTTCCTGGTCAGATAAATATTGTACATCAATACACTTCTATGTAGTTACTGTACACCATTAATATTGACCTGTGCAAGGATTTGTAATACTTCTGGCTGGATAGGGGCCTCTGTAACAACAGATCTTAACCCACTCCTGTAGCTATATGTTTTCTGCTTAGAATATAAGCTCTCGCTTTCCTCAATGCTTATGGTCTGTACAGGCCAAAAATTTTCTGTTCTCAAATCTCTGTATTTGTCTCCCAGAGTATCAGGCTGATCTGCTTAACACCACGATCCTGGGCCCTTCCAGCACAYAGCCGAGCCTGGGTATTTTCTCCTAGATATGGGTATCAATTTTCTATAAATGACTTTGAGTAATACATAGCAGGGACACGCTAACTCACTTAGTGATACTGCAACTGCTGTTAGATTCCTAGAAACAGATGAAATTCGGAGCCTTACCTGAGCTTCTTACCTGTGCTATGCTTGAGAAGGACCCAAACGTTCCCCACCTCGTCTGCTGGTGATTTCTGACACCCTGTTCCAGCAGGTCTGGAAGGCAGGAATTGCCCAAACAGTAGTATTTGTGACAACTCAGGACCTCTATTTTTTATGTGCCTAAACCTAAGAAGTTCAGAAATATATAAGTATGAAAAAAGTGTCAATTTTTCCTTTTCTTTTTGTTGACAATTCAAAGAAATAAAAGCCAGGTAAAAAATACAATGAAAACTTTGAAAAAACTTCCCTCTGCTTTATAACCAGCACCAATAATTAAACTGTAAATCATAACAGAAAGCTTATTTTAGGTTGAGATTAAATTGTGACAGAGTTTAGCGTGTTCCTTTACTGTACCTTTTATTATTCACATGGAGTTGATTTATTAAGTTTATACAGTTCAGGAATTTCAGGTTGGCGCTGACCTGTCCTCCTCAGCTACTTATTTGGGACACTCGCTCATTCAAAGTAGCTCATTCACTCCTCATACATTTCAGTCTAACTCGCTATCTCTGGCTGCAACCACTGCCTTTCTCCATCGTTTTCTTTTTTTCACTTGCTCTGGGGCAAGACTGTGATGGCATTCCTCAGCTACTGTCACGTCTCAGGTTTCCCGGCTTCTGCTTACAGCTCAAAACCGCCAGAAATCAGAACAGCAAGAGCACGCTATCAAAGTGCCTCAAGAGAGCAAAGCTGAGCTTCAACATCTGACGTCCGATCCGCGACGGGTGCTGGGCGCTGCAGGTCGGGGAGAGCCGCCTGCACCAGGCAGGCTGCAGGGGAGCTGCGCGCGGCCCTTCGGGAGCCTACCAAGAGCAACCGAGAGAGAATCAGCGCCTTGCGCTGCCTTTTGCTTAGCCGCCCGGCGAGATGAGACTTGCGCTGGGCGTACTCGGCGCAAGTTACTTTTCAATATGAGCTCTCAGTGTGTCTTCACAGTGCCACATTACAAGGAGCAGCGCTCGTATCAATCCCAGAGATATCTTCTGTCAGTCTGTTCCCCTTCGTTTCTTCTCTAATTGAAAATTGTTTTCTATCAGAAAAACAGAGTCATGAGAAATTCTAAAAAAGCTGTTTTTGAGACACACCAAAAATCTTACATCGTTTTCCATAGTGCATAAATATTCCTCTTTTCAGATCTTTGCTACATGTTGGGTGTCCCCTTTGGTAGGTTAAGTGGCAAATCCTGTTAATTGTTTAAATGACATAGAAAGTTAAATTTTATTTTGAAATAYGCAGAGGAAATCAAAGCTAATACTGAAACATAGCACAAATGAAGGCAGTGGATAAATGTTGCAGAAGGGCCCAAGTGTCATGGCAAATTAGCTGACAGGGCTTATAACCCCATTGTACAAAGGTGCTTTGAAAATATCACCCTGAATTTTTTGGATTTTCAGAAATGTTCTCGACATGTAGGCGAGTCACAGAGACGCCTCTGCAAAGCAGATTTTAGCTGTGGCCATTTATGGCTCAGTTAAGGCGCTTAGTACCCTCTCAGAAACCAAATTCTTACAAACATACTCAGCCACAAACACACACAGATCCCATCGCCTGAAATTCTAGTCGTAAAGAAAGGATAACTCTTCGCTGGTAGACGCGTAATTCTCTCACTTGGGCGGGTGGGGGGTATGGGGTGAGATCTAGATGCTCATGGTTCGCCATTTAAAATGTCTTTCTCCGCAGTTTAAGAGATTGCTGGGCAGAGGTTTAGCAAGGACGAGCTCAGCGGGGCTATGACCATTTTGCACGGTCTAAAGATCATGCCTAGCAAATATGTACTGATGCTAATGGATCGTGGGATAAACACATCCTCCATACTGAAAGCATGGGGAACAGTTATGCACTCATATTTAAGCATGTGTGGTCTTTAGGATTAAGGCTGGCATTTCTTTTGTAGCATAAACACTTTTTAATACCATTTTCAAGGGAGTCATCTAATTTTTAATGAAAAAGTACAACTGGCTAACTTTCAGCAGTTATAATTTAAGTCCCTTAAAATTAACAGATCAGAAATGTTCTGATTATACCACTGGTTACCACGCTATCACATTTTAGGAGAAGAAGCATTTTAACACTGTTTCCACGCCAGCCTTTGTGCATTCCTGCGGTTTTTTATCAGCAGTAAACCGTACATCCCATCAGTACACAGCTTCGCATGCGCGGCCAAATGTTAGTGTTTACCCACCCCAGCCCATTTACACAGAGAAAGCGAGTGAAGAAACCAGGCAACGTTTAGAGAGCACCAGCCAAGTGATATATATATATATATATGCACATTTACATATTCACTACAGCTTCAGCTCAATAAAATAGATAAACTACTCGTGTGCTTAAGACTGAGCACATGCTTTACTTGACTGGAGCTAATGGAGGCCGGAGGTAGTTTGAGGAGTTAAAGCTGGTCTTAGGAGGCCAGCATTTTTAGTTAAAGTTGGAATCGAGATTATGCTCTGAGCTATCCGCCATATGTAACTGGGTCACTGTAAGATTAGTGCATAATATGAATAAATGCTGGATTTTTTTTTCCTATATCAGCTAGGCAGTTGGTTGGATTCTCACCAGCCCATTTATGATCAAAATTAAAAACTTTTATTTGGTCAGTTCATAAATATGCTCTAACACACTCCACTCTGACCTTTAGAAATGCCAATATTAACTGGAGTACTCAGGGACATCTGAAGGATATTTGTTTTCGAGGGTCGACTTGCAAAAGAGATCGCCTTCATTTTTAGCAGTTTTCCCAATACACACATGCAAACTAGCCCAGATCTCATCACATGTAATTTAAAATGTACAGTTTTGTGCTTCCATACTAAAGTGAACAAGCAAAACAACAAGCTCCTATTCAGAGCTAATTCAAAACCCAGCTCTGCAGTGTCTCACTGACTGCGCTCTAACAAGCCCTTCATTCATTGCGGTTTCGTGCAGCTGAGCGGTTTCTACCTGAGCCAGTGTTACAGACCTTTAATCAAACAAATGTACAAGGAAGCTCAACTACTTAACTGCTGCGCTTGTTCTGCGGCCTGAGATAGCCAAAAATAACAAAAAGAATTTTATCCCGCTGGAGACGAGTACATTTCCTTTCTGTTGTTCCTGACAAAGGGCAGCAGGTACAAATGGCCCACTATCTGTGTCACGGAGAAGTGGAGAGCAATTTGTTTCTATTAAACAGGACGGTTCTATTTTTTATTTTGTTGGCTTATCCACTCTGCAGCCTGTGCCAATCATAGTCTTTAATCTGAACTGCCCTTGACCGTTTCTACTATGCCACAGAAGAATTCTCTTTTTTTTCTTCTTTTTGCACAGGTAATTGTGAGAATGCGAGCGAAAGCCCTGGGGTATTGGATTCAAAACACAATCCTGCCATTCTCAGACCCATACAAAGAATAAACTTGAATGCGACATTGAGCTCTCCCAGACTGCACCTGCTGGTGATCTCCCTTCCCCTCCAGTTCATGGTGGGGTCACCGTATGCTTGGCTGTGCTCTGGTGGCAGGAGAACTACTATGTTTTCAGTTCACAGTGAGATTAGATCTACAATGTTTGACCTGTCTAATTTATTTTTTGTCTGACGAAGCAAAGAGAGCCAGACAAACAGTTAAATGTCTACCTACTGGTTCCGTCAGAGAACAGTCGCTGGTGTCTTTTGTGGACCATTGACATGGTGGTATTTTGAAAAGATGTAGGTTGGAGTTGGTATGATGCAATGTTACCCCACTGTACAAGACAAAACTTTTCTACATCTTTATGGACCCTAGTGATGAGCTATGAAAGGCTTTGCAGCTTGCATTCCCTCCACACGGGTCTTGAAAAGTTTATCTGGATAGCTTCTGAACATAGCAAAATTGCACTATTTCTTCTTTTCCTCCATCAATGGGGACATTTCTCTCATCATGCAAAATTTTTCTTTCCTTTTCTCTTCTCCTGAATTCCCCTTTTAATGATGGTGCTTGCAGAGAAGAAGGTGGGTAGGGACAGATCAGTGAGAGGAGACCTGCCCTGGGGACCTGGGAAGTGCCCAGCAAGGCACGCTGCCTCTTGGTCTTTGGCACATGCCCTCCGCTGCACCTCTTGGTGGTATCGGGATGAGCCAGCTGCTTTCCTCAGCGCGGGGCTCGTGGGCACTCGCCGCACCTGGAGCCTATCTCTGCGGGGGTCTGAGGGAAAAGCCCAATTGGGCACCCTGTCGTCCATGGTCAGGTTCACATCTTCCATTGACTCTCGTCATCCAGGACCTCGCATAAGGCATGGCATCTTCATCAGCATTAGAGGCTGCTCAGGAGGCACCAGCCAGCCAAGTGGAGTTGGGCAGAATTATTCATGCTTGGAGGACGGCGGAGAAGGGAGGAGAGTGACTCGCATAACCTTTTTTCTTTTGACATAGGTTCATTTGGATCTGAAGCCTGTCTGGAAAGCAATACTGAAAGTCATTTTGCTCATTGCCTGTTTCATCACTCCTTGTCTGAATTTCACTACCTCGTTTTCCTGTCTTGGTGTTGGGAGTTAAGGTCATCTAACAGAAGTCAGGAGAGCACAATCTGAAACAAATTCTTCCTGCACCAACCTTCTTGCATGAAATACTACTGAACGGCAAGGAATGTCATACTGCCAAGTGTTACTGAGCTTCATCTCAAATAGTCAGTGCAGAACCCCAAATACTTGATTTTTCTGTAACTTTTGGAAGCCTAAAAGACTTCCATATAATCATGAGGAAGATAAACCTTTTTCCTCATTCTTATTTTCAGCAAAAGAAAATGCTGTTCATTTAGTTCAGTACAGACAAGAAAAGACATTTCTACTGGACTCCCTTAGAGGCATTTTTTCCACTGTTGTTATTGATACTGGGAATTATATAAGATGATGTCTCTCTAGGGACATCACCACACTTGTCTTTTCGAGCTTCCTTTTCCAGATAAAAACTTGAAGATGCCTAGGGTCCTCATCAGCTAGGCACACAAAGCAAGAAACCAAGAGGCTTTCTGGTGGGTACTGCTGTCATCCCTGGGGAAGAGAGATTAGATCGACTCTTTCTAGATTATATTATTTCAGATTTTGATATAAAATTAGAGGCTTGTGACAGAAAATCAGGCTTGTGGAGAGGGAGAATAAAATCCAGTTAACCAAGCTCCTTGCCCTTAAAAATACTGTGGGAGGAGATGTTCTAGTTTAAATTTTTAGAGAAAAAATCAGGTTAGTTCTAATTTTTTCTGAGTATTTTAGTCTACCCCTAAGGCAAGAGATAAATGAAGTGTGATAGTACTGTGGAGAGCTTAGGAACTATTTGTGGTGAATAATTTATTCGACAAATTTTGCCCTTATTTCAGTTCATGAATTATCTGTGAACTGACTTGTACTTTTACGAATTTATTCATAATTCAAAATTATTCAAGAAATGTTTCTGAGCAAACACATTTCACTCTACAGCTTGCCTATGAACAGATTATTGTTTTAACTATTTATTATAAGCAGTGCATAATACTGGGGGGGATTATTCATTTTCAGAGGCCCTGTAACTCATCCTTGAACTCCGTTGCAAGTGTTTCACTAGAGCCAGCCTTTCTGTTTGTTGTCTTCTCGGGGTCTGAATTCACTTCCGCCAGTTGTCATCTTTAGCCATCCAAGCTGCTCTCTAATTGGATATTTGAAACTGATTTAAATAAACRGTCTTTTCCTCAAACAAATGAGTGAAAATGTTCAAAGGAAAGTCAGATATTCTGTTGATGTAAATATGGCAACCAATAGAACGGGTATTTTCTGATGTCTAGGTATGATTTAAATATAGCAGTGAATCAAAATCTCTTGTCAATCCATGGCAGTGTCCATGCATTTGATCTTGATTCAGGGAGAAAAATATATTAAAAAGAAAAACAAAAAGAATGAAATTTAGTGCAACTATCTTCCTCTAACTTCGACTAAGTTTTCTATGGATCTAATATCCTGATTTAATTTGATACAATTACAATAAAAGCTGCAATCTAAGGCAAGTAAATGAATTTTGTGTCAAGAGTGAAATACAATCTGTTAAAATTGGTTTGAAAATACAATTTTAGGTCTAGTACAGCAAGTCCTGACATTTCAGATTAATCTGTCCTATAACAAAATTAATGACACTCAAAGTTGTTTAAGAATGGCTGTTAACTATACTTACCCTATTCATCACTGGCTCTATCAGTCTAATCCAAGAAGTCACCAGGCTATTAAGTACAGTACATCAGTTCACTTTAAGGACATTCAGATTGCAATTGTTTGAGAGATCAAATCGCCTAGTAATAGAAATATAAGGTACCACAGTAAATAACAAGAGAAAATCCCCTGAATGTTTCTCGGTGTGTTGCTTGTGCATACATGTCACTGCAGCAGATGTCTCAGGTAAAAATAAAAATAAAAAAAAAAATCAGAGGTCACTTCTGGCAGGCACATGGAGTAGACGCTCATCTGAACAACCCTAGCCTTTTAGGACGTCAAACGGGGCAGTGCATCTCATGCAAGCAGCCTGGCCCATGGCGCTGCCAAGAGTCTCTGGAGGCCTCCAGCCACAAGAACCCACCCAGAGGGAGCTTCCTCCTGCTCCTGCTCCCGCCTGGAAGGGCAGGAGCTCAGGTTTCATGGTGCCCGTTGCAATGCTTCACCAAGGGCCAGGCCATTACCCCTTGCTTTGTTCTTGTTGCCCACAGGCAATTGCTGTCTGAGGTCCGTTTGCAGAGAACTGGCCATAAGAAGCTTTCAAGCAGTTAGGACAGTGCAGACAGTGGAGTTATCAGTTCATTTGCAGAACTAGCATGGGGTAGAGCCAGAACAAATGTGGTTCTCTCCTTTCTACTCTTAATTTTTCTAATTAAAAATAAAAACAAAAGATCCCTTTGTGTGGTGGGAAGACTGGAGTCAGGTCTTTCACATTCTCCAAGAGCATCCTAGGATAAAAAGCGATGTTGTTCTTACTTCAGCTGTTATGTGACTCTGTCCCTGCTGTTTCATTCAACAAATGCTACCTGAATCTGTTAACTGTTCCAGAATAACTGAAGCTGTATTTTTCAGAAAATGGAGTATTCACTTCTCCCAAATAGTCACCCCGTTCTATGAATATTAAAATCCCTGTTATTGATATAAGGACTGAACATGCACTTCTTCTGGCGATGGAAATGAAAATATCACTCGTATTTCATTTGGCTCTCTATCTCTTTTGATCTAAATTATTTGGTTTTGCATAAATTATGGACCTGACGCTCTTTTCCTGCTCTTGTGAATCTGGAATAACTTCACTAAAGAGATTGGAATTGACAAATTGAGCACTAGATATAAATATACCTGCCTGTGTTTTGTACTGCACACATTTCAGCCTTGGAAACCGTATACTCTTTTGGCTTCTCTTTCCCTCCCCTCGGCGCGGGCTCCTTCCCTGCTGAGTAAGAACATTCTAGGATTTCCCACCTAAAAGTTTCATAGCTCGCATAACTGGATTGATTCTTCTTTACTTTTGACACTGAAGGTGATATCCATTCCTCCAGGATAAAGTGCTACATTTGCTCACATAATAGCCATACTTTTTGCCCAAATGTTGCCATTAAAAACTCAGGTATGGCCATTAGGCTCTCCCTAGAGTAAGGCTGAGGAAAATTCAGGAGTAAACCTAAGCTGTAATTACATAACTGAGTGTTCATCCACTCACACATTTTTCATCCACTTTGAAATTGCATTCTCCTATACGTTTCCTGTATTCTAATGCCTCTCCTGCAGCTTTTAGCTCGAATCACCAGAGTAATCGGTGTCCTTCGTTACAGTGTAGGCAAGACTAAATGCAGAGCTAACATCCCATACTGAAGTGATATGAATCACATCACCACAAAAAGCCTGACATCTAGGTTTACCACATAGGCATGTGGAAATGAAAAATTGCTTTTGATGTCTCTCTCTCTCTCTCTCTCTCTCTGTTATTTTTTTTTTTTTAAAAGAAATGAGGGTATGACCATTACACAGAGATTTTCTTTTAAAAGCTAGAGGGACGAAATGAAGAAATGCCAGCATGGTACCTGCCTGGGTATTACACACAGAAGCAAATGCAAGCTTTCAAAGGGCAAGTGTGAGTTTTGATGGTACAGGGGAAAATGTGTAGAAAAGATAACACCTCTTCTCTAAGTGGACGGTGTAATTGTTCTTGAAAGACCATAGCCCAGGCAATTCCGATCACGTGGCAATCCAGCATGAGTGTTTTTTCTTCTATTTTAATCAGAAGTACGAAGTACAAATATGCATCTCTTTTGCAAGCATAGGAGGAAGAAATCAAGCAGGAATGATGTGCTYGAGCCATTTCACGTTGCGCCAGGGAGGTGAAGAAGGGCTAGTAAAGGCCCAAGACTGAAGTGCACCACTGAGGAGTTTATCGGTATGAATTTGCCTCTGCAAGTCATGGTCGTCATGTCAGTCACCTCTACTGCACGATGAGTGCTGATTGATAGCCAATTTGTGTCCTCCGTAACCAAGCAGGAACGAGGGAACGATGTTCCCAGATGTTCACATCCCATGATGTTCCCAGAACAATATGGCTAGGGGATACCTCTGAAGCTAAGCAGGTTATATAAACACAAACCAGCCCATAATAAATGAATATCTGTTTCCACTTAGATAGTCTATCCATCAACAGTTTTAAGATGACAGTAGGAGCATTTTAAATGGTGGAAAATAAATAAATCCCATTTATTAGCAGCTGAATTTTTCATGAATATACTCATAAAATATTAACCATATATCAGTTTCTAAAAGAGCGTGAAAATTGGTTTGCAAGAAAATTGTTCTATCTTAGTTAGACATTATATTCCTAAGTCACAGAGACTTCAGGATCTTTTATTACCATTTTAAAGTACAAAGATACAAGGAGATAAATTTATCTTTAAGGCAAGTGCGCATCAAAGGAAAGGGCAAACAATCATAGTTTATTACCATTGCAAAATCCTATTTTCTCTTACTGAGACTTGCGTCAAACTAAAATATACATTTATAATAATATTTGTTTTATATTTTTTATTTGTTATTTAAAAAGAAATAAACACGATTAACAACCAAGTTGTAGAAGAAGAGGTGAAACCAATTACCTGGGACTATAGATACAGATATAGCAGTATGTTTCTGCCAAAGAGGTTGCTCCAAAGAACGTGGAAGACATGTAAGTTTGGAAAAAGAGTGATATTTTGAAATGTATGAAAGTCTGATTGGACAAACTGTAATCTTCTCATGGAAACTTATGAACATCGATCATGAGAAACTGCTAGTGCTGTCAAGAAAAACTTAACCTTTTAGATGTGCCATGGGAAAAAAGCTCTTTTGCCTCCTGAATGGAGAAAAGATGGATGCTTACTCATGGAGAGAAGGAGGCTCTGTCTGAAATCAGTGAAAATAAATATATGGATTTGGTCACGTCAGTCAGAGAAAGAAGAGAAGTGATCTCAGGGAAGGAGGGGATGCCACCTGATGGAGAGGAGCCCAGCTAAGGAAGAGAGGGCTACCTGGTACCCCTAAGTCCCTGAAGGCACTGATGTCCTCAGCACACATCTTCCCTTCTATTTTTAAAGCATTATCTAACAAACATCATTTGATCAAGAAATGGAACAGAAAGCTCTTGTTTAATACGGAATATTTTTTAAAGCTTCATGCTACCTTTTTGAACAACAATATCTTGGGGTGGATTTTTGAGCAAAATCTGAGGACCACCTTGCATCATCAATAGCCCTTTCAACTTCCAGCGTAGGGAGCAAAATCAGTTTCTGAGTAAGGCTAAGAGCAATTTTCTGTACCTTATTTTGAGGCAGTTCCCATCGCTTCTCCCACTTCAGATGTAACCAGACTGAGTAACCATGCACATGCCGAGCAACACTTAGGATCAAGGTTGGGCTACGTACTTGAATGGGAGCTTCTCAAACCATGCTGCAACTGCTGCTGTATTTGCAAAGGTGACATTCAATTGCAAAAATGATGAAGCAACAGAATAGGGTCTGGTGTTGCATTAAGCATAACGCAGCACCAACATGATAATGTCACCAGTCACTGTCCTCAAAATGTGCTCAGCAGCTCACACATACCTACTGGGGCAGCTTAGCATCTGCCATTCAGGAGAGCCGAATGGCTGTTCCCGAAGAGGCTGTGATGTTTCCAACATCCACATGGACAACCATGGCAAAGAGGCAGGAGGGAAACCTTGATGAGGGTTATGTGCTGTGGACTGCTACCACTCTGCAGCTTGCAGCTGTCGGCTTCGTGGCCACACGGCACGGCAAGCCAGGAAGAGAAGCAGGATGATCATAAAACCCCAGATGATATCCCTTGGGGCAAGTCAGGACACCTTTAGGTCGGTTCTCCGGGCCAGAGGAGCTCTCTCTTCCTCTGTGGAAATGTGAATAATTTGTTAGCCACTTCTACTGTCTCCTGCAAAGTTCCTGTCAAGATTTGTCATTAGGCAGTACATGAGCCGTCCAAGCTGTAAATTAAGCATGAGAACAGCTTGGCTGGCAGCGTGYGGCGATCTCGGGCAGCCAGGGTCGAGGCTGTGCCCTCTGATAAAAACCAGTTATAATTTTTTTCTGCCAGGACAGTTCTGCCTCTGTTTTGCTCCTTATTTAAATCGTACCTGTCTCTTTACTCAGCCTTTTACAATCCTCCGCCATTGGCTGATTTGTGTTTTTAGCTTTCTTTCAGCTGAAGAGACAAATAGGGCAGATTCACAGCTGATTTAAGTTGTGATAACTCCCCTCGCTTTCATGCTGCCACAAAAATTTCCGCTAGGCAAGTGCATTCCCCAAAGAAAAAAAGAGTATAAATGGTTTGCTGGAGCAGTCACAACTGGATGTGTCTCATTACCTGAAAGCAGGTAACATCTGTGACTGTGACAATACGGCAGAGGTACCGAGGGTGTGTGTCTTCACGGGTCTAAATCGAGTCTGTTGGCGTCATGGAGCRCTGCCAGCTGACATCGTTTGAGGAAGAAGCCTTTGGACTTGCTTCATGATCCACTACACCAATCTCATGCCGCTCGGGCTGCACCGTCAGTGTGCCAACGCCGGGGAACCGGTCAGTCTGCAAGAGTGGGCTGCGTCTAGGCGTGTTTTTGCATCTGCATTTAGGCATGTTTTTGCTATTAAGTGTTGCATGATGACATTCAATTCCTTTTTATGCTGTATCCTTAATGTAAAATTTGTGCTTCCAGTTCTTCATGCAAATTTTGAAATTTGGGGGCTATCGCTAGTGAAGAACCAGGTTGTATTCTTTGAAGAGGAAATCACAGTAAAATGGTTCTCTTAAAAGTGACAAAGCATGAAATGCTTTGTCCGGCTGTAATTTGGACACAGCTGCTGTACTGCATTGCCTGCTTCGTGTTGTGTTATGAGATAACAGAAAGAAAGCTTAAATGTGTTCCACTAAAATCTTAAACTGCTGTAATGAAGCCTTTAAAAATACTGTATGATAACTTAAACAGATATAAGGATGGTCAAAAAAGATGATCCCAATATCTAAGAAATAGGAATTCAGTGAAAATCCATCATTTTCATTAAAGCTCATATAAATTCAGTGATTATTAGAAACATTGGAAATCTAGCTGGATAATTACCTTGGTGACAGGATTTCTATCACAATAATTCAAATCAAATCTGAATTTGAAAACCCAAAGTCAGATAAAAACACAATATAAAATCTTGATATGGATTCAAGGAATCTGACAGTTACTGTGTCTGAGCCTAAATTTCAAAATGAGAGTATTGATGAAGGCCACAGAGAAATGGCAGTGAACTATTACTAACACAAAAGAACAATACATTTTAAGTCAGGCTTAAAATAGTTTCATTTTAACAGTATTCTTATTCTAATATCAGGTTTCACAATGAATTACTTTGAAGTGTCATTTTTCTTGCTCCAGAGAAATGTTCTGCTCCTGGAAGAGGAAACAAAGGCCTCTGCTAGTCCAAGTTACACACGTCAAAAATATCGAAACTTCATAAAACATCTGGTTCTCTCCGTTTCGCAAGCTTCTTATTTGGTCACTGACTGAACTCTTATGGTACAATTAATTAAATTAATGGCTATCTCATAAATTTAAAAAATATATATCCCATGTCCTTAAATCTCCGAATCCCAGCTGGGAACCTGAAAGGCGTGAAATACACAGTAATCATCTCACATCAACAGAAACTGATCTTAAAGCTGTAATTACATGATAAATGTCTTTATGACACATGCCCACTATTTGGTCATGCCCTAGAGACAAATGCTAAGAGCCAGGAGACCGGGGAGGGGGGAGGAAAAGTAGCTGATATCCAATCCCTTCAGCCTGTTTGCAATTTCATTGGCTTTCTTTCAATGACCTGAGACTTCTAAGAGCATGATAGATATTTCCTAAATATTTTACATTCAGGTAATTACAGTAGTATATGGATTTGCTAGTCGGCTTAGAGGAGACCAATTAATTGCTGCAAATCATCGTATAAGGGATGAGCTTGCAGCAGACTCCAGCGTTCAGGAGAAGGGTCACATCTTAATAAAATAGGCAGAGCTGGATATATATGGCTAAAGTCAGTCTCACGCAGGTTAGAGAAGCTGACTGCAAACTGGGAGCTGCTAAAGCCTCTGCTTAAGCAAAGCCCTCATGTACTGGAGGCTTTGCCTGGGTTAGGACCACAGACTTACATCTTCAATTTCAGCAGTTTGTTGCCAGCCAAGCTCCAGAATAGAATTTTACATCAGCCTTTATTTCAGTACACCACCCTTTTATTTCATCATTTTTCACCCAGGATTTTAGTGGAACATGTGACTCACCTTTGATTTTATTACAGAACTGCAGTGGTTTTTGTTTTGTTTTGTTTTGTACCAAGATATTTAGTCAACACATCCCTTTAAAAACACCTATCAAGGCAATTTTGGGGCCATATTCTCAATATCTAGCCCCTTAATGCATGTATTATGCAAAAATACTGTTCAGAGCCTCTTCTCTGGGGAAACAGGTGCTGGGGAGGAGTCCGTAAGAGATATAAGGCTAGAGAAGATCTCAGCATCAGGCTAGAAAGTGGCCAAAGAAGGGGCAAGGAAAGCTGCTTTAGCACAAAGTGTTTCAGCAACCCTCAGCAGTGGTTCAGAGTCCCCTGAGGATTCTTAATAGTTGATACAGAGGCAAAGACAGCAAGAGCTAGACCTACCAATCTCCTCCAGAAACCATGCAGAGACTGTTCTTTTTTGGATTCGTATTTTTCTCTGGCTTCTTATTTTTAGCCTTTCGCAGCTGCTCTGTCTCATAYGTCATTCCTTTTGCCCTCTGCTGCCTCCCTTCAAGTTCTTTTTTTGCATTCAGCACCCATCTGAGTTCACCGAAACCCAGCAGCTCTGCACGGAGCTGCTGCTGCTTTCCAGAAGCCAGACCAAACAAACTCTGCTCCCATCTCGCTGAAGTCCCAAATTGGGTCCCTTGCATACAGCTGCCACTGGGTTCATGGTGCCGTGACAGAGCAGGGCAGAGCAGAGGCACCTTGGGAGAGAGGCACCATCCATCACTTTAAAATTGGGAGCCCCCAGAGAAACGTGCTTCACCTCAAAGTTTCTCAGTCTAGGGCTGACGCTGGCTCTTATTCTGCTGTAACAGCAAAGGCTGATTTGTGAGTTTATGCCTGAAGTCCCCGGTTTGCCTGGCCTGAAGCYGGAGATGTGCTGCCTGGAGGGCCTGGCTGTCTCCGTTTGCACTGACTTCAGATGGGAAATGATTGCTGGAAAAAATTTCCAGCCTCCCTAAGGTGGTCTCAAATTGGAAAGTGAAGCAAAGAGCTTGGCCAGGAGTGCCTACGCCTGCTTCCAGCCAAAGTCAACCAAAATACCAATGCATTGTCCCCTGCCCTCCACCCTCTCTCGCACAAAAGTGCCCATGGGGAAGGCAGCTAGGCAGGACTGGCACGGGAACCCAGGCACCTTCTCCACACCCAGACTTAGGGCTGCATCCATGGGGACATGTCCTAACCACTGGCCTCCTCTTGGCTGCCTTGTGTCTCCTAACAACTTTCAGACAGAAGGATGCAAGCAGCGAGTCTAAGTAGTTATTATTATGTGCACGTGAAATTCAGGCCAGAGAAGCAAAAACATCAGCAGAACTTCATGGTGATCTGAAATGCACCTGGCTTACAAAGAACATAGCAGGTCCCTAATATCTGGGTCTACTAAAACTCACCAGGACAGACCATGCCCTGCAAAATGTAATCTTCTGCTTGGGAGCAAGATGTCCACAGAGGTTTCTTTTATTTCTAACTTCTTTGTGCCTGATGTCTCTGATCAGGGCAATGTAAAGTAGTCCAGAGACTTATTTAATCTTAGAAAGCTTTGAATTGAGTGACAGCACAGTTCCCTTTGTTAAAAATCCATTATTGTATATAATATGTTTTGAGAAAGTTGAAAGAAAGGCAGTTCTGCCAGTTAAAATTTAAACATGCAAGTCCTTAATAGTCCCAGGACTCAGAAGGCAGAATCCCCCACAGGTGCCAGGTTTGTACTTGCCAAGTGATCACTGAAAAGACTTGAATTACTGATGTTTTATCTACTGGAGAAGTAACATCAATAGTTTTAAGAACTGTTGTTGAAATAAGCAGCCAAATTTATCAAGATTTACAAAGCGCTTTCAAACTGAATAAGTGGGATAAAAATCTCTTTGGAAATGCATTTTTGACATCTCCCAAGCTCACACAAAACACATCTATATTTTCCCATTTTGAGTTATAAGCATATGGTTACATTTTCAAATGTACCAGAGTTACAAAGGTGCTTAAGTGAGCAGTGCAGCCCAGCAGCAATAACTTTGTTGATTATAACGATCTTGTTAGGGTGCCATCATTACACTCACATGGCTCTCTACTGTTATTAATTTCTGCATCATAGACAGATGCTAATTTTCACTGGAAAACAAGGCGATGTGGTGATTTTTACCTTCCTTAGCATGCCAGTAGAGCTAGTTGAGATGCAATACAAAGCTATTCCGAGCCAGCTGTACCAAATCATATCAATCCCATATTTTTGCAGTGTCACGAAACTGCTTGTCAAATACGCCTTGAAAATTGTTTCTGAAGCAGTTGTTTCTCTAAAACCATTAGATCCTACTTACTGCCRTTAATCGATGATGCTTCTCAAGGTTAATGACAAAGATAACTTCCGTGTTTTGATGTACACATGGCTTCTCCTATTGACTCCAACGGTAATCTATGTGAGGACTGAAGATGGCATTCAGAAAGGAATACTAAAGAGTCAGGTTAATCATTAATCAGCATATAGATGTAATTATTTTGATGTGAAATGCTATTCCATAAAAAGCTCCATTAAGAGCTCCTGTCTACTGCATAATTTGAATCCTAGCTCTTTTTTAACTTGGCTCACTTAAAAGTAAATCAACTACTTGCTTAAAAGAAACATATGCTCATATAGCTTTTTAGATTAGGGCTTTAAAAACAATTGGCTTATGCACCATGTTTATTCACACCAAGCAGACAATAAAAACGAGACAAGCTCAGTGTGCTGATCTGATCACATTTCCTGGTTTTATTGTGGGTTGAATGCAGCACTGCTAGAAATAAAATGGCATGCAAAATATTCTGGAACAATCATCCTGGTTTTTGACAAGCCCTTTGACATTTCGCACCCTGTCACATAAGGAAAGCACGATCACAATAACCATACCAGGTGCATTGCTGCCTGCCGACAGAGGCACAAAAGGCAGCAAGCCCCAAGTTCCTCTACATAGCAGCTCTGCTTGTTTTAMGCAGGTGGGAGCCTATCTGGTTTCTGCTGGGAGCACCCCTGGGTATAGAAAGTGCTTTGGGGAATTATTTTTGTCCTGATCCTGCCATTGCAAAAAGTTAAAGCATGACAGTGAGTTTCCTGGACTTGAGCTAGCAATACCGATTCCATCAGTAAAATGTATCTGCCCCCCAATAATATTTTTTTCACTTCTAAAAGGAATCCCATTATGAGTGACAGCAAAACATTTTGCTGCAGCCAACGAGCAGGGCGAGTGCAGAGAGCAATGCAAAAGAGCTCCGGGTAGTTGGGCAAGATTAACTGGAGGCCTGATATAACATTTCATGTAAGCACTTGCTTAATTTTAAGCATGTGAGAAGTCTTGTTTCTGAGATGGTGCTCAAGGTTAAAATAAGTGACAAACAGCTTTGTAGAATAGAAGCTGGAATTCAGAAAAGAAAGTGAGTGTAATAATGGGATCTACAATACAGTTATAAAAATACATAGATGCAATAAAATGCAAATTTGAGGCATACAGCAAACCAAATATCTGTACGGTTTGTCTCAGCTTGGTGTTCTTTGTGGAAAGAAGAGTGTGCAGAAAGTGGAATCAGTTTTCATACAACCTCAATCTCAAAGAGCTTTCCTAATATTAAATGCATAAATGAGCTTTTTTTTCACTAACGGTCTCTGGAAATGCTGCAGTTTTAATGCAAATGAGTYCCAAAGAGACAAAGGGAAAATAAATATTTGTTTTTCATTCAATGATCCTGTTACATTTTATCTGCTGTGACCCTCCCCTAGCCTTACCATCAGATATCCATGCAAACTGGGTCATTAGAAAAGAACAGCTTTCCTTGAAATTAAATATAGATTTGCCTGAAAATTTCCTTATCTCTCTACATTTACATTTCTAACAATACCCATGCATTATTGCTAGGCTCACTAGTAAAATTCAAAAAGGTCATTAATAAAAGCTTGTTCACATACAAAGGATTTTAGTGACTTGTTTTGCAAAGAGAAGTCTGCCTGTTTGGTACATGGCATAACTGCTTCCTTTGGCCATCTGCTAAGCAGGGAAAAACCTTGAGTTCATGACTGTATTTCTTTCATTTAAAAAATGGTGCAAACACTAAAAGAGAATAGCCACATCTCATACATGGAATATTATCTGTGCCATCCTCAGAGGTGCATATGTAATGTGCTTATCTGCATTTTACTGGCATTACCCTAAGTAATGAAGGATACATGTCTACTTGTCTAGGCCTGTCTCTGATGATGCTTGTATGTGGCCACAGATTTCTATACCTATCTCAAACCTACCCGGCTATAAATCCTCTTTGCCCTGCCTCTGTGGAAAAAATAGGGATGAAAATTACTATTCTGACATCCTACTAATCATTACAGAGGGTGGAAAATTTGGGCTATACCAAGGATGAGGAGTGTCAGGGCAAAGAGGAAATTGGGTGTAACCTTCAAGGATCTGCAGTCCTGCAAACATTTATATATGTTTGAACATTTAGATATGTTTAAACACAAATGCTTGCAAGATCAGGTATGAAGTCCCATTAAAACAGCCTTTCTCTGGGAAGGTATGCAAGAATATGAGTAAAAGGTATACTTGTGACTGCGAATACTAGTGAATAGTAGTGAGTGGATGGTGAAATTCTTTACAGAGATGTTGCAACGAGTCAAAGCAGTATAAACACATGAAATGCAGACCCAGGATTAACACTGAAAGAAATATTTTAAATTTTTTAGAAATATTCTATTAGTGAAAACAATGCAATTGGGTAACGGCTAATGTTTTTCCACGAGGCATTTTAATAGTCCATAGAACAATTTTTAATCACTTGTGCACAAGATTTCTGTGAGTTTTAACCATCTGGAAAGTTAAATTCTAATGGTTACAGGAATGAGCTAATAGAGTGACTAAAAAGATCTGACAACTTGTACCAAAATTGCTTAACACCCACTTTTACATTAAATAGATCATAAACTAATTAACTGAGATCCTTTAAAATTTCCGTATATTCATTTTAGACTCAGGGAGAAGGTGCTATAGTTCCAAAGATGGCCCACTGTCTCTTTTCACACATGAAGGGAGAACCTCTGGTTTGTGTGAAAAATTCCCGAGGCCGACCGAGCCCCTTCCGAATGTAAAATGAAGTGTACAGGGGAGAAGGAGACAGCACTAGAGATTCGCTCTGTGCTTAAGCGGCGTGCTCGTACGCCGCATGCCCCCGGAGGTACCTTCACATCTGCGAMGGGTCCTCCTGCCTTGGCGGGCTCTGCCAGCCTTAGAGCAACTTTCCACTGGGAGCCTGACAACATTAAATGAAAGATTGCCTTTTCTTTCAGGGGGTGCTGGATGGGCCCAGAGAACTGACAAAATGTTTTCCAGTCACTGCGAACTTTTATGAGTATCCTTTCTGAGTGAGGCAAGCATTTACAAAAGGGCTGCAGCCTATTCTCGGACTTGACCTTTCATTGCGAGGAGAAATTTGGCTTGCTGCAGCAAAGCCCRGGAGCATCTTTTCTGTTGAGCGCTAGAGAGGCTGCCTGCATGCTCATCCCCTTGCAGGATCAAGCCTTTCACAAGTAAAGCGTCCATCGGGTTTTATATCTACCTTCTGAAATTATAACAAGGTACGGCCCACTCCTGCTCCTATTGAAGCCAATGAGAGAACTCCTTGACTTGATTGGGAACGCGTTCAAGTAATGAATCAGGTGATTTTGGTGGAAATTTGCAATTCAAAAGCTGCCATTAGAAAAGTAGCATTTGAAACTGTGTTGCTGTGTTGTGCCTCATGTAGATCAGTATCAAATTAAATTTCCYTATTGTACCTCTTATGTTGTTAACACAATGCAGGGAGTGTTGTTTGCCTCATCTCCATCCTCCTAACTGCAACATCCTTTTCAGTTTAAACCATACAGAAGTGAATAATTATTGAGGCCTTCTGTTTACCATCTTTAGAAGATTTAATTTATCCCAATAAACATTGTGAAGCAGACCTTTTGCATTTGCAATGACATATAATTTACTTGGAACAAATGCTTTGGGTTCGGTATAAAGACCATTCATCAGGCAAATCTGAATCAGAGGCAGCTTAGAAAAAGAATCCTTTGTCTAATTGTTTTCCATCACAAACAACATGTGGGAAAGAGATTTAGGCAATATTTTCAAACATTATAAGCTACATAATTATTGTCCTCTGCAAACCTGGTGATAGTTTTTGCAATCACAATTGCACTTTATCTGCCTAATCACCTATTCACTGTGACCAATTACAGACTTGGCATTGATGAGGAGGCGTTTAATAATATTAAATACAAAACCCTAGATTTGAATAATGTTGAGTTTATGACACAAACTAACAAAAGCCAGGAAATTCAAAGGCGAGGTTTACGCTCCATCCTCAATTCATGGCATTCTGCCTAGGCATAAGAGCACATATGAGAACTGCGGAGACCTACACTATACAAAGATCATTGCAGTGCTGAGTTACAAAGGAATAATAAAGTCTTGAGATTAATTTTTAATGTTTAGGTCTTTTACAGATTTAGCGAGTAACTGTACCAATATTCTTGTTATACGTTACATTTGAAACACATTTTTACCGTACAAACCTTTTGGGAAAAAGAGTCAGATCCTGGCATTTTCTATGACCATTTTATACCATTGTCTGGGCACAAAGGGAAAAGCTAATAGAAACTGGAAATTCCCCCATATTTTTTGCTAGTTGCTTCTACAGATGCAGGCTTCTCTCTGCAAAAGTGTACTGAGCATTGCTGTCAAAGAAAAGGATGAAACTGGTGTGCAGGAAGTCATTCTCACAGGCAGAAATTAGAGAAATTTTGAGCCTGCTTTAAATTAAACCGAACTGAAATTCATTTCTGGGTGCCCTGAGCCAAGAGTGATGGAAGGAGAGGGTAGCGTAGCATCTCCTCTCCATCCTGCTGTTCCAGATTTATTCCAGTTTGGTTGCATCTGAAAATATGTCACAGTATTATTCCAAGTTTTGTTAGGTCACTATTAAATACGTTATGTCAAAGTAAGGTAGAAAAGATATTTTTGTCTTTTTTTCACAGTACAGGTGCATCTTAATTCATAATTACATAGTCTGCACAGATTGCTTTTCCTAAGTTTTCAGTTTTATCCACAGAAATACAGTGACTCTCAAAGAGCTGTTTTGAGGAATCAGATGAATACCTATTATCGTTCTGTTACTAATTTTGATGCCATATATTGCTTATGCTGTAGCCTAGGGTGGCAGCTTCACAGCCATTAAGAACCTCTTGCACAAATCCGTATATGACTACATTTTAAAAGCTGGATTTTGACTTGATAAGATATAATAGCTCCAAAACAGCTGTTACGGTCTGCCGCGTAAATCCTTCTTAGTTTGTGGATTATTGACCCGATGGACTCTAATGGGGGCTCTTTGGAGACGTTCAGGCTATTGTGTCCGTCCAGCTGCGCCCAACGTGCCTGTTCTGCGCCCCTTGCAGCATCGCAGGCTGTTGTGGGAGCCCAGCTGCTGCCTGCACATGCTAAAAATTCTTATAAACTATCAGGTGTGCCAAAGGGGAAGCTAACCCCTCGTCCGCGTTCAAACGTGGATTTTGCAGCTCTTTCCTCTGGCCACAAAATTGTTTTGACACATGTTTTGACAGCAAAGGAAAAACGCAGGAGCAGTTATTGATTTTTCTGAGCCTTCGGCTTGAGATGCGTGAAATAGGAGGAGCTTCCCCGTAGAGAGGAGGTGAATGAAGCCACAAAGCAGCCCATCCTTGTCTATCTTTTGTACCTCTGCCAGGAACGGCAGCAAAAGGGAATCGCGTTTATTATTCCGTGGCATTACAGAAGTGGTTCAGCTATTTCAGGAAGGGAGGCAGATGGGTCAGCAAAGGCAAGGAGAAGCATATATAAGCCACCCGTCCCTTGGTGTCCTCAGGCTGTGCCAGACCCCGGCAAGCCCCAGGCGCCGGTGTGGACCCGCAGCGCAGGGTGCTGTCCCAAAGTCCCACCACCAACAGGAGTTGTGAGCTGCCTTGTTTTAGTCCCAAAGGGAAGGAAAACGCGTGAGCCGTGGCTAACCTAGTGCAAAACAGTGCCTGTCACCCTTAGGTGTTGGGGTAGGGCCAAAATGCTTGAAAGCTGCATAAAGAGAGAAACTTTACTGGGAACGTTGCAGGGAGCAAGGGGATAGGGTGAGGAGGCTCTGGGTTCCCCGTGAGAAGTAATCATTACTTTTTAAATCTAGAAAATAATCTTAATTACATTTTCAAGAGTATTTACTGGGAATAGGTCTTGTTAAAACGTTGTTTTTTTTCTTGAGGTTATTTATAGAGGCTTCTCACTATTTAACATAGCCTAAATTCTAGATGTCAACAGATCTTCAGTGTGTATGAATATGCATAGAATGGCATGGTTCATATTTACGCCCAAATATGCTAAAGAAGCCTTTATTTTCTTCTGAATATTATGTTCATTTTAAAGACAGACCAAAAAAAACCCTAGAGAAGTCACAGATGACTTCTCATTCATGAGGCATGATTTACCATGGTTGTAATTCTTGACCTACAATTTCTGCAGACATTTTAGAGCTATCAAACAACAGAAAAAAGCAGTCCTGCTCTTCTGGTGAATCAGTAGCAAAAGGGGAGCATTTCACTTCCTTGAGGAAGAAAGATCAAAGCACAAAGCACCCTATTGCATAAGAAATACAATTAAATTAACAAATATAATCTATCTGAAAAAATACATTCAAACATTTAATTTGCATAGAAACAGGCAGTGCTATTCATTTTGATACAAGAAAATCAAAAGTCATAGCTAGCAGCTACTCTACTAAACCAGATTTTGAGCACAACCCCCCCAGGGCTGTTTCTACCAATTTTCCAATAAATCATGTAATGACTTTTAGAAAAGACAGATATTTAATTCTTGAATTAGAACTATAGGACCATAACCAAAGACTGACAGCCCTCTTATTCTGCCATACTCCCATACAAACCCTTTCAGCTGATTGGCCATGAAATAATGCCATAATTAGGCAATTAGGTATTTGGGAGAATGTAGAATGAAGCACTGAGTGCTGACATTTATTACATAGATCAAAGCGCATTGGAAGAAAGACCAAATATATCTTGTTTACAAGCCCTTATCAAATTTTTCAGCTTTTTAACATTAAGAATTAGGGGGTCTTACCTCCAAAGCTATATATACATTTACAGTTAATATTAGATACAAAGAAGAAAAGTCACATTCTTTGCATATAGAAAGCACTGGTTCTCTAATTATTAGTTTTTTTACTGTTACATATATTGATTTATACCTATAACATATATTGAGTAGCAATAAGATAAACATTATAAGCTAAATGTCCCCAAATAGCTTTACCTTTACCACTAACTGTGTTACTTGAAAGAGTGAGGAAAAAAATGAAAATCAATTACAAACAAAATCAGCCAGTTCTAGAGATTTTCTCTTCTCTGAGTCCTCGACCAGCAGTAAAGGGAGGTATCTGCAAAGATCCCAGCTTATGAAAGAACTTTAATTTTTTGTTTCCCTTCACAGTGGAAAAAATGAGCATTACTTGAGGCTGCTAAGGTAGGCTTTGCCCTGTCAAACCGCACTCAGAATTCTGAATAAATCCTTTGAAATAAGACTATAAGAAGCAGCATTCAGGGAGAAAGAGGCACGGCTTAACAGGCAAATTCTCTGAAACTCATGTATTGTGGGGAGAGCCAAGGACAAGGCTGTTGTGCTGGGGGAATACGAGCGAGGCCTTGCAGAGAGGGAGCCGTCCTCTCTGGGCAAAGCCATACGTTTCGTCATTGCACACAGTCAAGGAAGGGAAAAAGAGTTTCTAAGAAGAATWTAGAGGGGTGTTTGATTGTATAATGATGTTTCTGGAGTATCTAATGATGTACACGGACGGTACCAAGGATGGCTCACATTTCTGTGGGCACGTTTCTATGTTATGGAGCACACGAATATGGAAAATTAGTTTGGGAAGATTGTAACTCTAGTCTCTACGCTGGCATCAAACCAGGAAGGTGACCGATTTGTAGCAAACCATGGACACTGGGCATGGCTAGGCTAGGTAAATCTTCAGCTTGTTGAGGTCTGAGCTATCAGAGGAGGAAAGAAAAGGACATCTTGGGAAAACTGTTGTTTTCTTCACTTCTAAGGCTGTCAGGATAGACAGCTTTAACATTTGTCCTGGCTGAAGGGAGGAGTGTTTATAAATTTTTCAGTTAGTTGGTCAGAAGTTTCAGACTTCCCCCTGAGTGGCACTCAAGGTCAAAGCTAAAGCAGAGGTGCAAGAGCTTGCCCTTCTGTGGAAGCTCCTCTGAACCAGTCTAACTCTTGAGAAACTCCTTCTCAGTCTCTAAAAGTTACAGCATAAAATTTTTATAGCTTGCACAGCTGGAATCTGCGAACGTGGAAGTTCCCTCTGAGCAAGACATATAGTAAGATACGACATCTCTTTAATGCATAATTTGCGACTGAACATAATTTTCTAATTTAAGTTGTATATTGCCTCTTTGGGATTTTAAAAGAATATT
Organism: Apteryx rowi; assembly: GCF_003343035.1. Lineage (NCBI taxonomy): Eukaryota > Metazoa > Chordata > Aves > Apterygiformes > Apterygidae > Apteryx > Apteryx rowi. The sequence continues at coordinate 4,861,213 of NW_020448641.1, forward strand.
CTGGCTCTAAAAGCAAGAAATGCGATTATCTGTACGTACGCCTGTGGAAGGCAAAGAGGAAGACTAGACCTGGCAGATACTGGCAGCCCTGGGCTGCTCTCGCCAGCCATCCCGGGGCACTCTGCCTTTTGCCAGAGGATGTGAACACCCACCTTGGTCTAAACCGTTCCCCCACACTTCTGTACTGAGTCAAATTCAAATCAGGTTTTAGAAATCTGGAGCTGGATCTACAGTTGGAGGCTCCAAACCATCTCTGCTTGAGCACCTTCTGCTCTGTGCTCCCAGAGGTGGGCTCCCGAGTTCTCCGTGGCACCTCGGGAAGATCGGCAGCATCTGTGGGGCATCTCGCGTCTGCTCRCGCCGGGCTGCTGCACCCAGTGAGGTCATTAGGTCAACACACGTTTTGGGAGCTGGAATGAGTATTTATCCCTTGTTGCTCAGCTAGACCTGATGCGACGGCGAGGCCAGGTCCGTTCTGCAAGGTGTCACCAGCACATGTGGTGGCTGAGGGTAAATTTCAGTCGCAGACGAAATGGGTACGGGCAGAGCCTTCTTCTTTGGGTGACTGGCCAAGAAACTTTTTTAGAACTACACTGTGAGYGAAAGAGCTGCCGATGGTGCAACCTGTGTTTCTATTAGGTTTTTAGCTCYGTGCCTAACAGATGAGCCACGAAAGAGTCGTACCGTGTTTAGGCTGAGTCCACTCAGACGTTAGTACCACGTAGCTACGGAGCTCATACTCTTACCACAGCCTGTTCCCCAAAATCAGACACCAAGTAGGAATACCAGCTAAGAGAGGAATACCCCTTATTTTTTGGTCTGTAGACAGAACGGAAAGCTGCAAGTGGGCTCTAAGGGGAGAAGTTTTCTCAGAGTTTTAGCTTATAGAGCCAGGATTTTGATTTTATGCCCAAATGTATAGTACAAACTTAAGAGGGTGCATTATGAAGCTAAAACTGTACAACTCACTAGCAGTTGCAGGCAGAAGCTGTATTACCAAAATACCCTTCACTTTCATTTTTGATTAGTATCAGGAACACAATATTATGAAATAAATCAAGTGAACAAGTCAGGAGAATGCCTAGTTTAAACTAAACCTGCCATAAAAACCCTTTTCCAGTAGAGTACAAACAGCAAAATTATTGATTAACTTGTATTACTCCACAAGAAGAACAAATTATTGCTGATTAAAGCCATGCAGGTGATAAAGGAACTTAACCAACAAAAGCTGCCAGCTTTAGGTTAGGAAACAGCTGTGTCCCTAATTATGCAGTCTGATTTATACTCTATTAAATCAGTATATAAGTAACCCATTTCTCTGAAAGCATTTAAACCTCTTATATTCCACCAAACACRGCAATTTTATTTGAAATAAATGTATCCAGCTCTTTTGGGAACATATGGTATATTTCTCTCTTATTAATAATTCAGTTCAAATGAGCAAAAATTAGTTGGTGCAGTTACAGCTGATTTTGTCCTGAAAAGATCTGCATTAATTTTAGACGTTTTGTAAATTGGGCTATTAAATAAAAGCATTATATGTGAATTACCCTTTAAATTTTAAGCAAGTTGGTAGTTTAATGGTATTTTCTAGTCAGATTCATTTTCGATCTTTAAAAAATTATAGTCATTATAGTAAGACAAATTTTTGAAACCTGCTACTTCCATCCAATTACATATTGTACTAATAAGTAAACTAGAAAACTTTTATGYTTCATTTTCTCTATTTTGTCTTTTCCATTAAGTCACAATTTCACCGTTCACTTTCTCTTGTGCAAATGAGATTAGCAGCTGACTTCAGATCTCGTCGTTGGCATTGTCCACCTCCAAATGCTGCTGCGGCTTCTCATTAGTAAAACTTCTGCCAGTTGCTGTTACCACATATCATTTTTGGTATATGTGCATGTGTTTCTGGACTGACAGTGATGTACATTGGGGAATTAGGAGGAAAGTGAGTACATATTTTGTATGAGAGAAATTCCAGTATGCTACTGTGTTAGTCTAAGATGATCATCAACTCTTTGTGATATATTCTCCTCTCAATGCAAGTGCATAACTTCTATTAGCGTTAATGGGAGTTATGTTCATGAATCAAGAGGAGACTGTGCCCCCGTAAGTTTAAGCTCTGCTTCTATTGCAATGACCAGAGCTGGTTTTAAAATGTGTGGGTAAAGTGGACTATGATGTGATATAATGATGTTCCTGGTGAACCACTTACTAAGCAGTAATTCTTTAACTTTCCTATGGACTTAGAGAAGCATGAATACATGTATAAGGTGCAATTAAGTCAGAAGTGTAAAACCTAAGCAGACTTGTAGAAATCTATTCTTAGTGTAGTTTTTAAGCTCTTCAGAGGTTTTGYGGTCTCTGACTACAATAATGTGCAGGCACAAATAAGTTCATTGCAAAACATTTTTATATTCATGTTTTGCATGCAAATCTAGAACAAAGAAGCTTAACTTTTTGATTTTATTAACAAACTCATACCTTGGAGCCAATGGCATTTTCCAATACATTGTAGAGTATCAAAGAAGCAGTTTTTCTCTCCTGTTGCACTGTTTATTTTTGTAGCATGGTTTAGTTTACCTAATGAGTGCCTAACAATCAGCAGTTACATGTGCAAATTAAAGAGAATAGCCACTTACATTTCCATATGTAGGATACCTCAAAATATTACAGCATAAATCATTCTAATTTTAATAACTGCTTTGCTCACATGTCTTCATTCATTTCTGTACCTTTTTTGTTATATTATCTACCATTTTAGAAAGCTATCTAGCTTACTTACAGAGTTAAATTCGAATAGTCTAAAGGTTAATGTGAAACACTGGCAAGACATTATGAGCGCAGCAGTATATTTTAAAGGCACTCTGCTGTTGGAATTGCAGAGAGCGAGTGCTCGTWGTAACTCCCACTCCTGCGCCCAGTAGGCTTACCAAAAAAATCCCTCTTCTGCATGCCAGGGAGGTTCTGCGTGCCCTATTTCACTGGCACCAGGGCAGTGAGATAAGATGGTGATCAGTCTCAAATATAAATCTCTTTGATGCTTTGTTTCATCTGAACCCACTTTAAATCAGCTTCACACCTCATTTGACCCTGAAGGGTTWGCTGGTTGGGGCAGCCCCCAGCTTTCATTTAAGCCCAGATCCTGGAGTTACGAGTGCAGGCACTCATGGGTGGCTTTGGTGCTGCACCAATGGGTCCTGTAACTGATGCCTCAACCTGGGTGTCCTTCCAGCAGCAGAGGATGGTTGTGGAAGGTGCTGGTGAGGAGCAAGTGTAGCTTTCAGAGGGTGAGGCGGCAGGGAGGGAAGCAAAGGAAAAGGAAGCAGGAGCAAGAAAAGTCAGCCGTTCTGTAACAGATCTGTCAACCYCCAGCACACTCGTCATGTCATACGGCCTGGTCCCACCTCGTCCCATCCAGCAGGTCTCCCCACAGACGCCTGCGCAGTTCAGTAAGGAGCCAGGAGAGGGGCACAGCRGAGTTAGGGAACGTGGCTCCCAGTGCTGCCACGGGTGGCTGTGGCCACCTACTTCTGGTATTTTAAACATTGTCTGCTCTTAGTCCCCTGAATTGTTGGGGACGGCAATGCCTGGTGAGCTACCTGGAGGCCATCTCAACGCTGAATTTTGTCTACTTTGCTGAAAAGGCATGAGCTGACCTTGGCATGAGTGGGGGAGGAAATGTTCCTGGCCGTAGAGATTAATGAACTGCCTTGACACTAAACTATATAAAGTAACTTCCTACCATTAGAGACAGCCACATAACATCAGTAGCCGACCAAGGGACTGATTCTGATCTCCTGTGTAGTGTATGCTATTTTCTCTCTGCTCGCTTCCATTGAGTGGGGCATGATGCTACAGCAATCTGAATAAGACAAAAATCAAGSTTGTCTTTACCGGATGTTTATGTTCATTAGGCAATTGATTTAAAAAAAAGTTTTAGAAAATTCTGGAGAGGAGGATGAGGAAGATCCGTATGCTGGAAAAGAACAACAAATTTATCTGTACTGCCAAGTTCATAGCGCAAGGGAAATAGATCAGAATGCCACTTAAAGAGGCGTATTTTTTTCTGCACAAACTAAAGCAGAAAGATTTCCATAAAATGCAAAGAAAACGTATATATTTATCTTATTGTGGAAAACTTACAACCTTTGAATGAGAAATAGACRTCTGGCTTACAATTATGCCCAGACCAGCTGCACTGGGTGTTTTAATCCGCTGATGGGTATTTTTTTTTGACTCAGGAGGCAATATTTTTCCATTACACACTAAAAGCTCTTTGCAGTACTCCAGACCTATTTTTCCGTTGCATAATCCCTCCTTGCAGTGCAAGGCAAAGGCGAGGGACGGATAACATCAGACTGCTTCTGTTTCTTTTATACCCTGTCAGGCTGCAGTCACTGCGATTGGTTGTGCAGATCCCTGGCTGCACAGTGTTTGCTGGTTTTTCTCAAGCCAGCGCAAACAGATCTGCTATGTGACTTTTATCAGGATATTTATATGAGCACCTGTAATGTGCATGTGCAAAAGGGAATAGTGCATCATCTTATCTCYTCCACACCCTACCTGTTCCCCCACTGCCATTGCTTCCTCCTGATATTCCATGCATGTATAGCCCACTCAGACAGAAATCCTCAGGTTAATAATGATAAGTACTGATAAGATGAAAAAGGCAATAAAGTGTGTTCAAAAGGACACTCTTTGATCTTCCAGCAATATTCTACTTCCACTGATCTTGAACACTGCCAATATTTTAATGATATAAGCAACCGGGGCCAGAGGGTGCAGAGCTGGTAGAGCTACACCGCGTTATGCTAGCTCTCAGCCTGACCATCGCAAATAAAAACAAAGGAACGTGGCCTTTTTCCCAAAGTTCATGAGCAATGG
>NW_020448641.1:4871102-4878602 GCF_003343035.1 Apteryx rowi
GTGAGACGTCTACGAGGAGAGAAGATTTAAAGATGATAAATGTTATTTAGAATCACTATGATATGATTCATATTGTGATGCGATTGGGAACAATATTAAAACCCACCAAGGCTATTATACCTAAATTTTTGTTTCAATTCATGCAATATTGCTGCTGCTTAATATGATTTCTATTTACTTCTTTCCATTGTTAGTGTTTTATTGAGGTTGTGTCGGCTTTATCAAGCTAATCTCTGCTGCAAATGGAGGTCAGCAGAGCCAAAGCACTGGCAAAAAACCTGTCTCCATTATATTCTACTTGGTATGAATTTACTTGAAAATCCTCCCTCTAATATAAACTCTTTCTTCACCATTCTTTGATTATAATATTTCTACCTGCACAAACCCTGACAGCTTGATATTTAAAAGCTATATAAACTCTCATAAACTAATTTTATATTCTTTTCTATAAAGAGGTACTATACCTCGTTTAAAGCAACAGTGAAGTTGTTCATCAAAAGGCTTAAAATCAAGTAATCTTTGCCATCAATAAAAGCTTGAATTTCAGGTAATTTTAATTTTAACTSAAACACATGCACTGCTACTCTTAATGACAAAGACAGTGAGTCGTTAACTTGTGTTTTTCTGGTGTCAAGGGTGAGGTAAGTAATCCTGTCGTGCCCTTGCTAGAATACAATTTGGCAAAACAGGATATTGTAGAAGCTGTATAAATCTTATATCTGTATTTCTCCTTGTACTGGTCTAGGGAATAATGAAAAAGAGYGGCACATAAATTTACCTACCAAATGGGGTATGCTCTCTCTCTTGAACACCCGCACATARCTTCCATTAACATTAGTATAAAATATACATGCACGACAAGGGGGAAGGATATCCYACCAGATATCCAAAGGTCTAGAATATGAACCAAAGCGTACTCCCTTCAGTAGCTGCCGCTCCATCTTAGACCACAGGGATTTTTTCAGTTTGAGTTGAGCATTGAATTTTAAACATTTGCATAAAACTAACTACAGCTAAACTACAGAAGCACAAACTGTACATCAGAAACAGTCTTAAATCTTTTTTTTTTTTAAGATTTTAGGCTTGCATTGTTCTAGTAGCAGTTTAAAACCAAAGAAACTCCAAACCAAACAAAAACACTCAAAGATATTTTTTCAGGGCTCTTCTCAGTAAGTTTCTAAACATGTTATTGGATAGGTGATTGAAATCTGACAAAAAAAMCCAGCGTTTCGTAATAATGTCCTGCAGCAAAGGTATGGCACCAATAACTAAACAATACTTTATCACCTTTGCCACTCTCAACAGCTCCCATTAATACCGAGATCATAGTGTTAGGCCTTCTATTCCCCAGCTGACCATGTTAGTGACAGCCAGGGCTTAGGCAATGACATTGAAAAATATTTGCAGTGACACAGTCACAAATCACTATGAGACAAGTTTAAAACTCAATATTCACTAAACTTGCGTCTGTTCTTTTCTTGTTAGAACATCTACAACACATTTATTATAGGCTGAATTCCTCAAAGAATSAAAACATTGATGGGAAGTGATAAAAATTATTGGTTGATAAAACTAGATGCACAGAGGGGCCTTTGTCATGTCATTTATTCATATCAGGCTATTGTCCGAGAAGGAATCAGCTAGAAGGCCTGATGAAGAAATGCTTTGCTAAGATTAGTGTTAGTATATGTAAAATGTACCCAGTAAATGAACACAAGTACCTGTAAAGCACATTTTCTTAGCAGACTGATTATGCATTTATTGATTTTTATTTTCATCTATCCCRGGGAATCAAGCAGACTTCTGACTATTTAGTGATGGCTACAGACTATCAGTTCCAAGTGATTCAGATCCTCTCTAAACCTCCCTGTTTTCCGGACATGTTGGTTGGCAGATGCCCTAGACACATGGTCATTCCCATATTTCAAGTTCAATTCTCATGCCCCTTTCTGAAAGCATGCAGGACATTATTTTTCCTATGTTTTCACAGAGCTATGTTATTAAATCACTTAAGCAGGACACAGAAGCTCCTGAAGGCAAGTGGTGAATATCTGCACATGATCAGAGATGGCCCTGCCAGAGAGTTCCCAAAGTTTCTACACCTGGCCTGTTTGTCTCTTTAAAACACATTTAGGCTAACCCCAAAGTGTCGAATGCCTGCTGAACAAAATATGGAAGAGGGGTCTACATAAGAGGGGAAAAGGAAATAGATCTACAATGCTTGTAAGGGATTTGAYTGGGGGGAATGACTAAAGCTTGCAAAATGATCAAAGCGGTGGGTAGGGTGAGTGCACAGCTGTTATTTCCCAAATCCCACAGCACTACAAGAAGGAAGAARTCTTTGAAACTAGTAGGAGAACAGTTTAAAGCAGATACCAGATAGCCTACACTGGATAGTGAGCTTCTGGAATTCCTCGCTGCCAGAGGTGGTGGAGAAAGACAGTATGAGCAAGGTCAGAATGGCATTAGGCAAATCGATGGACAACAGACCCATACATAGATACTAATGAAAATTGGCAGCACCTTCTGTCATCCCTAATCCAATGATTGTAAAAGCATGGGGAATACAAGGGGGGTGGACTGCAGACAGTGATGTGGTTTCCTCACCCTTCCCTGAGGAGCATGTCCTATTGCTGCTGTCTGATCACTGGGGTAGATGGACCACTGGTCTGATGCAGTAAGGAAYTTCTGAGGTTGTTAAGAGGCAAAAGTTGTTTCTAAGGCATACTGAACTCTGCATTAAAATTTTGTAATCAATTTTCTTCTGACCCATGCCCATTCTAGCAGATAATTTTCCTGACTGAGAATATTTTCCGAAATGGCAACTTTTTGGAGTGCATTGAAGAGACTGCTCAGGAAGGGGAATGATTAATTCTTAATAGCAAGTTTTGCAGCATACTGAATGACACATTCTTACATTATATATTGATATATAACACTGGTCCTATGCCATGCTGACTAGCTGTTCATTTCCAACAAGGCATAGTTTATAGATAATGCAATAGGTAAGGGACAAAGCCATAAAACTCTGGCTCTTTCAGTTGTACCAAAATCTTTTGGAACTTCATTTTGGTTTGAAAGATGACTGTCCTGGATGTGATAGATAAACCACAGAAAGTCTGACACTTGTCTGAGGATTAATCAGATTTTTCTTTTTCAAAACTTTGCTACTGTTTCATATGCCTTACTTTGTGTTGGGTCACAAATTTCCAGTATGTAACAGAAGTATTAGTGGTTTTTACATTTACCAATCCTTATAAGACCTCAGTGAAATGATTGCTCTTAAGATGACTTGTAGAACTGAGGAAAATAAATAAAAGCCATCCAGTCAGTAACTCAACTAGTTTAAAAATCCAGGGGTTGTTGGTTTCTGTGCCATATACTCCAGCTGCTTCAAAAAACTCACTTTCCCAGAATATCCAGAACTGACACATCACCTTCCTCATTTTTCCAGTCTAAGCATTTGTCTTTTTCTCCTCATGTTCTCTCCTCTTAGAAGCCYGTGTTGTTTGGCCAGGTTGGATAAGGATGTTACTCTTTTTTCTGTTTACACCATGCTTCCTTGTATGTGAGGTGCTGAGCTTTTCATAAGCTCTTTTTAATTCTTCAATATAATTCTTCTTCTAGTCATCGTCTGGAACCAGTATAAATCAAATGTTACAGTTAATTAACGAAATATTTCTAAATGCCAGTGGTGGTTCCACATGAGTTCATATTTTAGTTTCGCCATTCAGGCATCTCAGCTATTTCCTCACTGATTCTCTCTAAATGAGGTTTGCCAAAGACAGCAAAGGGCCCACAGCAGGGTAAAAGCCTGTATTAGGCTTTTACTAAAAAGTATCAGGTACCATTGCAGCAGCTCTTCATTTAGTCTTCTACTTGTTTAGCCCTTTCATCAAGAAGGGCAGCCCAAAAAGTGGAAAGAGAAGTGGATGTCTAGATAGTCTGTTATAAGCAACGTTTGCATGGAGCCTTGGCTGAAAACTAAAGCTGGTGCATCTTCTCCTGTTTTAGCTCACTCTCTGCCTCAGTCAGGCCAGACTGGTGCTCTCCCAAACACCACTCCAGCTCCCGTGGTCAGTGTGCCAGGGAGGACTGGGGCCCAAATTTAATTGCTTTCCCCAATATGCCCCTCTCGGAGGAACAAACAGGGAGAAGGTCAGAGCAGATTACAGATTTGTACAGCAGGAGGCCATATATCTAATTGTTTTCTATTCCTTTTGGTGCCAAAAGAATATTCATTATGTTCCACACAGTGGTTTGATACAAAAAGCAATGGTTACGYGTAAGGTTATTTCCACGCTTCGTTCTCCCTTTGCTAAAGTCATGTGCGGTATCACATAGGAAATATCCTGTGTCTGGAAACTGTATCTTGCATTTACTTTGGGGGTGTCCCAGAGATCTAGCTGKCCTTTCCTCCAATTTCACAGATGTCTCCAGTACTTCAAAGCCTTTGTGGAAGTTATCATTTTAAAGGAAATACCTGAGAAGTTCAGTTTTCTATGAGCTTTGCAATGAAATACCCCAAATATTTTCCGTTGCCTATTTTGAGRAAGAAATCTTCAGCTTTTCTCAGCCCAGGTAATAAAGCATTTTGTTCTTTTGGTTTTCTTCTAAAATCAAGACAAAAGATACATTTTTAGAGGTGATATGGAATGAAATTGAAATGAATGAGTGCTTGGGAAAAAAGAAACCTTTAGTGCTAGAAATGCTTTGTTATGACTGAATAAACTAAATATGCTTAATATGAAAGGTAATGATGCGACTGATTGAATAGTTTGACATTACTGCACATGAAATATCATTAACAGGTTCAAGATGGTTTTATATCAATACCACATTTCAGAATAAAATAAATGGAAATACGGGACTACAATGATTTGTCACTGGAGCCTTTCAGTGTCATTTAAAAAAATATTTTCAGTGAAAGGCCAGTCAGCATGAGTTGGAGTGGCAGAAAAAATTACAGCCCTGTGCACACTTGTGAGTAAGCCCAGTTAAAGAAATCTAGGATAGCTGCAACATGTCTATACCCAGCAGAAGACAAGTGCTTATCAGCCCCTGGATCTTTGTCTTCACTGGGCACCACCAAGTGATGCCTGTAGTGACTGCTACCACCAATTGCTCAGCTTGCACCCCTCCTGAATGTGAACAAGATCTGGTCTAATTCGGCCAAAAACTCCTGAGGTATCATCCACTGTCGTAATAGACACAGTAGCAAAATGGGTAGTTGCAATATGCAGAGCCGCCATTCGCTGCTTTTGCTTTGAAGACTATACAGAACTGCTCTGTACTCTTTTTACATCATGGGTATATGGGTCTTAGGAATGCAAAGGCATTCTGTGACCCAGAGAAGAGTATATCTTTTCTAACCTGGGGGTCAAATGCTATTGGTTCAAATCTTACTCTTAAAATCTCAACAATTTTCTACGTACTTAGTCCAAGTGTTATAAATGACRGATGCTATTTTTCCCATAAAACATCCCACACAGATCTTGGTTACCGGGATCACACATGAGCTGACCATGCCAGCATGCTCTAGAGGATGTGAGGGGCCTTCTGTGCAAAAGCAATACAAACCCCTCTCATGTCTCCACTAAAGACAAAGCGAATTGGGGAACACTAACACCAGATCTCATAGATGTAACTTTTAGGAGGAAAATTTGGCCTTTAGTGCATGGTCACCACAAAGTACAGTAGTATACCCACTTGTATAATATTAGAGGGGTTCATACGAAGAGTTGTCTACCATTTTGCAGTTCTCAGCGTCACCAGTTCTAGTGAGAGATGCCTGTCTGTGTGTCCCAAGCATACCCTGGTGGTGTGAGACTCATTGCTATTTGGGTGCGGTGGACAAGAGAGCAAAATATTACACCTCATGCTCTCTCTCACAGATCTGAAATGCATAACCCAGTTCAGTGTCTTGTGGCCAAGCGGTTAGTCACTATGAGGATTAGCCAACCTGATAAAGATCCCTTGGATTTTGATGTAGGTTTGATACTCCCTTTCACCTGATAGAGATATCAGAGGCAGCATTTCTATATTCACCCCTGGGACACAGATGTTCACAGACATCTCCATCAGCAGAGGCCATCTCCATTCATAAAAGCAAACAATACAGAGGGTAACAGGCTGTAAATCAGTACAGTAAATCTGAGCTGGCATTTTGCGGATGCTGTATTAGTTGCGGTGGCTGTGCAGCCACCCCGCTGCTCTCCCGTTGCTCACAATACAGAGGTCATAATGACTCATACGTTGCAATGCACAGCCTCAAGACAGTAATCACCATTTCCATCCACTTACTATTAGGAAATTTCCTTCCAATAGATCTGGGTCAGGTGGTGAGTACTTTCATGCCCTTTATCTTACTTCCAGGTTCTTGTTACATCTACRAAGGTGCTCACATCATCCTCCACTGGGATTTGTTCTCGCTTCTCTCATCCTCATGTAGATTTATCTTGTTCTCATTTCTTCTTTCACCCTAATGTAGATTTTTCCTTCAAGTTCTTGAGCTGTATGTAATTAAGCTCYTTCTAATCCCTTGCTCCCACTGACTTCAGTTCTTGGGAATACCAGAGCTCTGTGTTGGTCTCGCCCATATCTACTTTCCTTGCAAATTCTCACCATCTTTTAGAGTTATGGCATGAGCCACGTGGCAAGGATCCACACACAACACAGTAGAATGAATCACAAATACTAAATAAAAGTGGAGCCAAATAGGGGAACATGTTGTAAGATATTACAGGCCATTTAACTCATCACCTTCCATCTTCTGTTTAAAATTAACCAGCCAGCCRCATATATTCCCCACCATGGCTTCACTGGCTGTCCCAATTTCTAACCATCTTCAGGCTTACTCTACTAACAACTGAAAATTGAAACACAATGTTTTTCCCATTGAGGAAACCACTGATAAAATCTGAGGCTGGCAAGAAAGCGAAAAGTTTGAAAGTAACTCTCCAGGTTTCCAGGTTTTAATCTGGGTGGTTAATTCGATTAGCTGTCATAATAACTGAAGTGTGTTTTCATCTATACCTACAGTTTTGAAGGGCCCGCTATTAGAAGCACTGGAGTGCTGGATTGCCATTTCACTTTCTGTTTTCAAAAATCAAAATGAAAAAAACAAATACAATAATACATAAATCAACTGAAATTAATAAACTACTGTGCTCTGCAATGACTGTTTTCTCTAGTGGTATTTGCAAAGAAGAAAAAGAACAAGAATTAGGACCAGCATCTTCAAATCTGGATGCCCTACATGTTCTTACATTCATATGCAAGTATACAAATGGAAGAGTTGTTTTTGAACATTTTAATGTAATATCACAGATTTACATGAAAATAAAAGGGAGCAGAGAAAACGATAGATAAGCTATTATTACTCATAATATCGTATATAATGCAACATATTGTCAAGTATATTTGACAGACAAGGTTTCTTTTTGGTAGGAAGCTGCATAACATTGAGTATAATCTTTTCAAGAAATAATATATTTATCA
>NW_020448641.1:4880245-5017340 GCF_003343035.1 Apteryx rowi
CCTCCGGTCGCCCCGTCCCCAGGCAGCCCCCCGCGTCGCCGCGGCCGGGCGAAGCGCGGGCGAAAGGCGACAGCTCACTCCTCTCCCTCCCGCCTCCGGCCGGACGGGCMCAGTACGGTCCCCGCTGTTTTTTGGCTCGGTGACACGTGCCCAGCCCAGTACCCGCGGGAGATCTTYCCGACTGGGCACCCTAACAGTGTCCTCCGTGCTGCCCTGACACCATCTCTCTGTCGTGCCCCTCTTCACGCTCGCGGTTCTCACCTCGTCGGGAACTGGTGGGCGACAGAAGCATCCACGTCGCACAACTTGCCCCTACTCAGCTCCAGAAGAAAGCTGTGCTCAAGTATCTGTTTTACTCTACCGTTTCCATCTGAGGCGTTCAATTAAAAATATTTTCCCGAATATTGTTGGTTAATTTACAAAGGCAGAAAATGAGAGGAACCTCTGTTTTTAATAGCTTTACATCTGTCTACTGAGCGTTAACCATCTGAATTATTGTGAGCGGGTGTGTGTGTTTTGCTCATCTTTAATTAGTGCCATTGGGGGAAAAACTTCAGCACTTTAGGGGCAAAAGTATATATTTCTTTAGAAATTGTAATTCCCTCAAACTATGGTAAACAAATCATTCTGATTTAAATTTCCTGAGCAACTTCCAAACAGGGAAACCGTATGTTTAATTACTAAACATCTGTTGCAAAGAATACCCCTAGCTTTCGCAGCACTAATATCACTGTATGAATTTTAAAATCTGTCAGCAAGGGATCACGAAAGCTTTGGGAGCAAAGAGCTGCTCACTTTAACCCCTGAACCAGATAATCTAACAGTAATCCATTCAAAACTAATCAAACATTTACAGAAACGCACCAGCACTGAGGAAAACAATTCATCATCTTCATATGCTCATTACACCTCCAACATCTCAATCTACCTATGTAAATGAGACCGGGGATCTGACATCAGGTCCATGTACAGAAATTATAAACAAATATTCATCCATTATGCTGCTGAAATTTAACAGCTGGAGCACTAACAGTAGCTGAACTCCAAGCCCTGAGTATCAATTATTTATGAACCTAAAACTGACAAGACTGTCTAGGTGAATTAGCTGCATATGTCAAGCTTTGTTATAAATCCCAGCCTACTGTAAAACTCATTTTCATAGAATGTATGTACAAGGCTGACAATATATCAACAGTACGGCATTAATAATTTAGAAGAATGGTACCATAAGGGAGCACCTAGAAACTCTGCTCTGCAATATAGTTGATATTACAAATAAAAAAGTCAAATAAAATGAATTTCCCATAAACAGAGAATCAAATAAAGCATTTCTCTATAATTTTATATTCAATTTTCAAAAAACTTATTGGTTGATACTTCCATTTTTAGGTACTGTAAGCATCACCTGAAGTTGTTTAATTTTTTTTTGCCATTGCTCAAAATGCCTGTGAATTTTTAGGCCCACTGATGTATGTTGCATTGCATTTATTTTATTATTACAAATGAGAGCTGAAAGGGGAAAGTGAGGTGAGGATAAGAGGAGAAAGGAAAGCATTGGTTACAGCAAGAGGTATTGCATGCTGTGGTTCAGTACCCTGAAATAAAATAAAGTACTATGCTACCTGGAAATAAATACAGTTAATTAAGGGCTAAAATCCACCCTTTGACATGTGCATATGGCACACGTTGACATGAAGGCTGCACTGCTCTGTTGGTAAACTTTGGTTAGATATTTCTGTTTTACAGGAAAATGTTGATCTTAACCGTTGATGCCGTTTAATCCAGTCTGAAATTTCTTTGATTTACTTCTGTGTAAGAAGTCAATACAAAAGCTGTTGGACAGCCTTCATATGACCACTTTACAGGGCATTAGCAAAAGAAAAGGACAAGGTCTAAACTGAAACACCTCTAAGCTTAGGGAAAATTCTCATCTGAATGCCTACAATGAGAAGAACTGAAAAAGGACACATCAAAACTTCATCCAACATCTGAGAAATTCAAGTTGTGTCTGATTTTTGCAGCTCTCTACCATCTCTGCTGAAGAGCAGCCATCCACTGATGTCAGGTAGCAATGCACACAATTACTCGAAATCTGAGTTTRGTTCGGAGGTGCCTGGTTTATTCCTGAGTATCATTTAACCTGTGTCCGTGAGGGCACGGCTGCTTGCAGCAGCTTTTTGCTGTTCAGAAAGGCCATCCCCCCAAAATGAATACACACTCATATGAGAATTCATGACTACCAAATAAACAAGATTTTCCATGCAATGTGGAAGTAGCCTGTTTTTTTGATTGACAGTGAACTTCAGCTACCCTATTCTCCAAAATACAATTTTCACATTATTAAGAAAAATGAGGGGAGGTGTCTGGGTGGAGAAAGGGAGGGACTTTCAGCCCCAGTCTTGAGTACAGAGAGATCCAGGAGCTGAGGGATCATTAAAGGGCATCTGTAACATTACGATCCCTCTCAGAGGGATTGCTTCCATGCTTTAAGTTAGCATCTATTTGTGTGTACTCTTGAACRGGGATTCGACATACCAGCTCCATGAGGATGTCTTTTAAGGTGGAAAAAATTCACTAGAATCTCCAGACYGAGGACCACAGCAGATAGTTCGTGAGCGTTTTTGAAAACATTTTATCTGTACATRAGATATAAAGAAATATGCATTTTAAAAGGATCAGTAATGGAACAAGAAAAGCTGACAAGGAARTTAATGAAGAACATTTTGAGCCAGGTGAAAGACAATTTAGAGGAGGAAAAAATTCCCTAGTGACACACACTTATACGTCAAAACAGGGAAAAAAAAGTTGATTTTATCAAGTAAGAAAAATGCCACAATATCATCTCATATTCAGGATACACTAATAAGTGGACTGGGAAAATTTAATAAATATACTGTATTTGTTCTAGAGAAAAATAAGGAGAAACACRTTCTCAGGTAATACTTGATGTCTGAAACGTAAGATTTATGAAAGAAGCGTTCTTTCAAGACGCCATTGGCAGTGGGATGGGGAAGGACCTACGGGTCATCTAGTGTATCCTTCTGCAGTACGAAAGGAGGGTTTATGTAGCAATTCCTATGTAATTCTGCAGACTGTTAGGGCTTTCCATTTCCCACTGCTTTAGTATTAACTGCATGAGTTGCTTGCTTTATGTTTTCAAAAGTACGATCTAATAATAATAATAATTCACTGAGGGTGAAATTCACTCCCAGGCAGAAAGCCCAAGACAAGGCCTTTGCATCACTCAAGTTGTGCCAAAGCTCTTAAAATAGGGCTTCATTTGGATTTAAATGGTGCAGAGCTCTTGGGCTGGCTCTCTGGGTAAGAAGGAGCTTTACCTTGAATGCCCCTAAGCAGCTTGGCGCCACTTGGGCATATCGTTTTCTGCTGAAATCAGTGAGAATCTTTCCCACAGATGCTGAATGCAGAGCGAAGATCTCACAGTCTGCTCGAAATGGTGAGTAAGAAGCAGTGGACAGACCACAGAAGAGCAACCCAGGCTCCATTTCTTGTGCTTCGTCAACTGATCTGCTGCTACGCGCGGAGCCTCGGCGTGAGCAGGGTGCCCAGCTGCTTCTCCCGCGGGGCACCCGCTGTGTGTGCACGGGCCGGGGGCGGCTGCGGCATTTYGCCACCTTTGCCCAGCCGAATGACAGCTGTGCCCATCAGAAACGATAGATTTGGTTTCCATTTCTCAGTCCATCAAGGACTGGGGCAATTCAACCTCTAGATTTTCCCTTGAAATTATCTACCAGCTGTTGTAGCTATTTCTTACTATGTGGCATTGCAGGGATTAYGCAAGTCCCCTCACCTGGTTATGAAAACGGGCTGAGAAAACCATACCTGGATCTTCAAAGTGTTAACTCGCTGTCTCCTAACACCAGCCCTGCTGTCCCCCTTGAGCCAAAACAGAAGCCAGTCCACACCAGTGGAATATTTACAGTGATTTTGCACTGCAATGCAGATTCTGGTTTTGAAAGATTTGGTAAAGTTTGGGTGAGCCAGACAGGAACAACCCCCCCCGACCATCTGAGCACCAATCTTTGAAGTCTCGGGAAATCAAGGCATTATTTTCTATTACACAATAATCTCTACTTACTGAAAAAAAGAGCTGTAGTTGCTCATACCAGAAAAGTGTTTTATTTCAATTAGAGCAGAAAGGTGCGCTAACATCCAGACTCCGAATACAACTCCTTCGGGCTTTTGCAAGTGTGGGTTAAGCTTAAAAGATACAGGTCAGCATCAAACTAAGAGCGATGTGAGCACTTCTGTGAGTTGGAGCTAACATTTCATGAAGCTCTGGTTTTATGAGAGCTACGTGGAGCATTTCCAGAGCATCAGCTGAACAGCTGTATGTTTTCCTTTAATTTCTGAGAGGGCTTTTCAACACAATAGTTCTGTGATTTCTTGAAAATTTTAGTTAGAACTGAGACTAGAGCTGAGAGTCTCATAATCATAACTCAGAAACTGGTTTTGGAACTGAAAAATAATTCAAAATAAAAATAAGTTTTTTTTTTCAATTGGCTGTACTTGGTGATAACTCTTGACTTATTCTTCTGTGTCRCTGCAATAAGCTATGATTCTGGGGACCTGCTTTTGTGGCTAAAAAGATAACTCTCTTGTTGGGAAGAAAATTGCTTCTCTGATATAAATCTTTGGAACAGGAGTTTATGGAAAAGGGGTAAATAAGAAAAGAAAAGTCAAATAACRCAAGCTACATAGGCACTAATCTGTGAACATACTGCTTGGGTCCCAGCCAGGGGCCCTGCCCTGCCCATTGCAGGCATTTTGCATCATGTCCTCAATTCATATGCATACTGAGGTCCATCCTATGGATAATTAAGCTTTTTTTTCCCTTTTCACTGTTCTCTCTTTGATCTGTCTTTGTGCAGGGCCTAGCAAAACAAGGGGTCTAGTTTCCAGTGGGTCTCTACACATTGATACAATAACCATACATTGGTATAAGATCACTGCTGTTACTATAATTTTATTTGAATAGATTTTCGTTGTCAAATATCACTTGTAACAATTCTGGCTAATGAATATTTTTGTTTTTCATGGGCAAGGGGGTTACTATTGCATAAATTAATCCTGGCTACTTGCAAAAAAAGTTGCATTGCTGAAAAAATTACATAGTAGTAACAGTCATAGCTTCTTGTTTGCCTTTTTGTTTTTTAAGCAGACAACTCATTAACCATAAACTTTCTTCTAACAGAAAGGGCCCCATGTTTCTGCTTCTTCACACTCTGAATAGAAATAAGAATGAGTTAGAAAAGCCTGCAATCCAAGAGGCTTATCCTTCCCCTCTTCAAACCGTTGCTCCATATTTAAGGAAGCCTACACAAATACCTGTGAATTAAATGTAACCTAATTATAAGATTTAAGATCTTATAATTGCCAGATGCAGACTCCAGTGTCATTTAACACAGTTAAATGTGGCCCCCACCTGCAATCAGGTACCTTGTAATTATCCCAGAAGTATAGAAGCAGACAGTGGGAAGAGACACGTCCTAGTCCTGGATTTGTAACGAAGCCCAGCATAAGCACCTGCCCATCAGCAACAAAGACGCCCAAAGGAATGCTGATTCTCATTAGCCTGAAAAACATAAACAGCACCATTATTAATCGTTTTTACCTGACACAAGAAGAGTACTGGGAAAGGGATTATCCATTTTCTTCTCCTGATACTCAGAACTAGTAACAACAGGTAGCACAGCCCAATAACTTCTCTGCAAAGTTTAACTGGTGTGGCTGACATCCCAAAACAYGTTCATTTGTGACCTACTGAAATGCATTGACTGCAGTGAGTCTCGCCCTATCTGGCTGTTACTATGCTTAAAGTGCCTCAGGGTGCATTTTGTTTCCAATAAAGCACGTTGGATCTACTTGTGTAAGAAAGAAATACAGTTGCTAATCTTGGCAATGCTGCTGATTGCGCGTGGCCTGTGCACAAATTGTACATGGACAATTAAATTTACAAACCATTTCAAAATTACGTACAGCTAGCAACAAAAATGAGGTTTGTGATATTTGGATGGTTGAACTTGATGCCTGATAAATCTTTCCTTTCTGCCTTTTTCCCAGCTCATTCGGAGGGTGCAATGCACATGTCAGAAGAAGGAAGCTCACTAATAATGTTTTATGTGCTTTAAAATGAAAAGGTCCTTGTAGCTGTAATGATGTTGATTTTTAATGATGTCATCGCAGGTGATGCTTAAAATAAGCAAAAGCTTCTGCATGACTCCCACTGTACATGAGTGACAGCCGTTGTTAGGAAGGAAAACAAAGATAGAAATATCAGATCGTTGCAAGTTAACAAGAAAAAAAGCACAGAGAGCGAGGAGGAGATTTGTGACCATGAACTTCAAAGATATCTAGCATTCCCCACAGAAAGGCGGTGGGTGCTAGGGGAGCACAACCTTACTAYGGCCAGGTTGTGCAAAGGTCCTCCTGAGTGGCGCTGGGTGGGACAACACAAGGAGAGACCCTATCCAGGCGTTTGTTCACCAGCGACGAGACCGAGTTGATGCTGGTGAACCTAACAATGACATTCCCAAATGTAAGGGTTGCAGGGTCCAGAATTAAGAAATACTCTTCTAGAAAAAAAGGTTGAATTAAGAAATATTCTTCCAGAAGAAGGTTTTGTGTGTTTGTCTACATAAATACATGTAACATCAGTATATTCTCTAATGAAATACCACAAGGAAGGCAGCAAGAAAGCCTTTTAATGGTGTGGGACACCAATTAATGTGGAAAAAGCAAGAAATGGGAATTATAAAGCAGATGCTGTCTGGGCAGAGACTTGAGGAGATTCTTTGCTGGTATTTTTCCAGTTATTGAACTATCAGGTGTGACTGTATAACACGAAATATGGAAGCCCAACAAATGTCATACTAAGTACTTTTCAAAGATGTAATTGATCATCAAATTCCAATAACAGTTTAGGTACTTTAGTTGATATTGAGATTAATATACAGCTTCCTGCAGCAGGAACCTCTTCAGTTTCTGACCTTGGCTGGTAGTAAAATCCAATCGATATTTAGACCAAGCAAGCCTTCCAGAGAGGATGCATTGAACACATTAGTTTTCTAAAAAAATACTGTCATCAGCTAGAAAATCTAATCCACTGTGAGGAATATGGTGGAATAGAATTGAGCAATAACTTACAAGTATGTGAATATTCAACTGAATAAAAATAGAATTTACTTCAACTCTGTTTTTGCTCTCCTGGCTTCATGATTTTCTACTGCTAGTTCCCTCTCATGGAGGAAGTATTTGGTTCCTGCATAAAGGCAGGCATTTACTTTGAAAACCTGGTAGAAGAGAGGGAACCAGCAATGTAATACAACCAGTATGTCCAATCAAGACTAACTGGCGCATCCTAAATTACAAGTTGCTACCTACATGCTACACATAAATACTTCACGGGTCAAGAATTATTCCTGGGAATTCTCTGAATTAAAAAATAACAGATTCACAAATGCTTTACATTCCTAACTCAAAGGTCTTGATAGCAAATCCACTGACAATGTAATATAAATGATACTTTTACCTATTGCTTGATTGAAAAAATATTTTCATCATGCAGGTTATGCCTCGTTTTCCTTCTATACCTATCARTTATGCCTATATAAGCATATAAAATATATTGCAAAAATATATGTTTTCCTGAGTTTTATTTATTTGGCCTTCCCAGTATCTTTGTGATCTTAGTTAGATTTGATTATCTCTGGCACGTGTTACACTGGGTGAAGACTCCATTTCCAAAGGGCTCAGTCCAACCTGATCTTGTGCAGATCATGTGCAGGTTATTATGCCTAGTGGGCTGATGTCACCTCCCCACTGCAAACAGAGCAGACCTTCACCAGCGGCAAGGAGTTCCCCAAAGAAGCTCTCTGGCTGTGAAATTGGCTTTTATTATTTAATGCTCTGCTCCAGTCTGAACTGACAGCCTCCGTAACGGTCTGATTTCTCAAGGCTTCCTTGAGGAGAAGAGAAGAAGGATGAGCGGTGGGGTGCTTTTGTAGGCTGGGATTTCATATACCATAGTGAGCTCATTGTTTTTAAAAGGTATATATAAAATAGTGAACATTATGTCTGGAGAATGGCTCATTCCGGTCTCCTGAAATAATCACGATTTCCATTCTTCGTGATGAATTCTTAGTGCTAGTTAAGCACTTTACTGTACTAAGCCGTGTTTGCTGAGTATAGCTATTTGCAGAGCCAGTTTTTCCGAGGCGGTGCGGGCATTAAAAAGCCGAGTTTGGCAGCTGAGCTCCCGCACTGGTGTCGGCACCTCGGCGCGGTGACGGTGACTCGCTGCGCTCCCGTCGCTCGCCCTTCACGCCGCTCGCACCGCCGGAGCGCTGTCCTGCCGCTGCCAGGCTTCGCTCAGCTTTGCGGCAGAAACACAGTGCTTTCAGTTCCTGTCTTTTACAGGTTGGCAATAGGAAACACTAATGTTTTTTAACAGATTTATTTCCTTTTGCAGCCAGGGCCCGCAGCCGCCCYGTGACACACAGCAACCGCTTTGAGGAGCTGCTCCTGCAAAGCAGACGGCGCCTGCTGCGTTCCCTCCGTGCAAACGTGGCCACGCGGCTCCTCCCGGCCTCACCCCCTCCATGGGCACACAGACCCTCACCCCGCACCTCCCTGATGGCCAACGTTTTATCAAGCTGAAGAAGGAAAATATGACATCAGGGACAACTATAAGTAATTTTTCTACGTGGGATACGAGAACCTAAAAATAACTTTGAATAATGACTTGTTTTAATGGCTATTTATTGGACTAGCTATTTTATAAATAATCAGACCAGGAGATGGATGAAGYGGGCCTACCACCTGCCCATCTTTTCTTATTGAAATGCACATTTCCCTGTACYGCTGAGCAGTGAAAGGTCTGGCCCGTATTGATACACACCGGAGTGAAGAGAAGTGTAGCAAACACAGCCGCTAATTGCTACCCTTTTCCATTCCATTCCCTTCAGTGGAGAGCATTATTATTTCTAAATATGAGATTAATTCAAAAAGAGCAATAGGGGAATAGAGGCTGGAGCAATTCTGTGCTTTGGATGACATAGGTATTGTACTTGGCATACATCTGCAAATCGTGGCCTCTTAAATCACATGCTACTCCGTTGCAGTATCTTAATTGTTCCAGGTGTTGTAGTCTGTAAACATTTGCTCAGAATTTTATGTGTGCACTATACTTTGAAGATTTGTTTTCTATTTAAAATACTCATTTTTCCTTCTGTCTCTGAAAAAGCTTTTGTCTCACAGGCAGAAAAATTAACCCTAGCAACCTATGTGGGGTCATGTGCATTCTGTCTGCTTGATAACCTACCCTGGTAGAACTGCACTTTCCATATGATTTTTTTTTTAATGTGCTCATGCTAGTGATATCTCCCTGCTAGCAAATAAAACTAACATGGAGTACAAAGTGCAGTTGTAGAGGCCACTTTAATGCTCTTGTTATAAAAACAAAAAGTAAGCAATGGATGGCAAATGATTACAATATATTCGAATTCAAAAATTCTTTGCGTAGGTCATTACAAGACTGAAATTCATTATGTTATAGTACAGAATTGAAACAGAATGGATTTTAACAGCTATGATTTTTATACTAATTCCTGTGCAGAACATAAGCAGGAACTTCATCAGTATTCTGGCATAGACCTTGGGTTCAACTGTATAACAAATAGAACAGCAATATCCAATACACTCTCTACCAACACGTCTGTTGTGCTTTACCTAACTTATTCCATTTTTTTCATCAATTCATCTCTCTCCTCTGAAAGAGTGAAGAAAAAGGGAGACATTATCAGCTCCTTCCCAGAAGCCTCTTTTACCTGCTTGTACGTCACCAGGAATAATGTGGCCCAAACACCCTAACAATTAACAGAACAATTTATCTCCTGGACTTTGGCCACTTCTTGAAATACAAAGGTGCCATTTAAACCTAGCGCAGACTGTCTAGGAGAGCCAGTCTCCTCCGGAAAGACACACTCGCTGCATCTGCCCCAGTGGCGAGGGCTGCGTGAGCCGGGGCCCGCAGCGGCGGCTGTGCTGCGCCGCGGACAGGTCGCACAGGGAAGCCTCCGCGTCCTTCCCGCAGCTTTGCTGGATAAACCCCCAAAGGCACTGCAATGTCTAACACGTGCAATGCCTAACGCAGGCTCTGCTTCTCTGCGCAACTCAGCTCGTAATGCCTGATGCACCGTACGTTAATTATTAGCGATGGGAGGAAGGCTCTTCCATGCTGATTCTCGATGCAACCAGCACACACGGTCGTTCGGGACTGCTGACACCTCATCGGTTGTACAGCCCGTTGCAGGGCTGAACAAGGTGTTGTTCCCCCAGAGGCATCAGTAGCAGCCCTGCAAGAAAACCACGGGAGATAAKACGCTTGAAATAGTGTTGTGTTCACCACAGACTGCGATTCAGGAAAACAGCTGCTCACATACATCACAGTATCTGTATGTGCTGTTGTTGCTAGAGTGACCATTTCTTCTAAAATTGGTTACATCCAGCAATGCACCCTCTGGGTGCTTCTTGTGGGTGCAGTTACGCAGACCAGAGGGGGCCGTTTGACCACATGCAAAAGACTGCAAAGCAAAGCACACAGGCTTTTCACCCTTCTAATGAAATCATTTGCAACCATTTAAAATACTGCTGGGCTTAATGCAGGCCAGGGCCGAATTTTGAATTTTCCAGACGAAGGCCTGCGGGAAGCGAAGGAGAGGTGGAAGCTGATGCCGCAGGGGTGCAATGCCCGAGTGGGAGCAAGGGAGCGAGCCACCAGCTCCGGGAGCACGTGGGCAGGAATGTCACATTTATCGCAGCCCCAGCCCCAAGGTGGGACCTTGCTCTCCAAACAGCTCCCTTGGAAACAGGCACAGAGTGTGGCCCTGGAGAAGCAGGGATGTGGAGGAGAGGGGCTAATCCTTCGGGGTGCCGAGCCGGGGCCGCCTGGCCCCACGCTCTGGCAAGGAAAGGCTCGTGGCAGCGCCGAGGGTGCCTGCCGCTCCGGAGGGCAGAGGCTGCCGGAGGCGGCCTCCTTGCCCCTCGCCAACCGCTCCAGAGGGGTTTTGCATCGGGCTACCCCAGCCTTGCCTTATGGCGAGGAAAAGCCATAAAAGTACCATCAGCTCAATGGCCGCAAGGACTACTCTGGAGCTTTTTATAGGTGATAAGCTACTGCAAAGGTCTGCTAGTAATTTGTGGGTAGGGTACATTACTGTTATCCTTGAGGAGTTTCTGCTTCCTTTTTATACCCCTTTCTTCCCTTGCGGGGACTCTGCAGTTAACAGAAGGCGTGAGTCCGAAGCTTGCCCGGAGCCTCTGGCGGAGCACGGATCGCCCCTGCTCCGCTGCAGGTGCGATCTGGTGCTCCTGAGGAGACCCAGGGCTGGATGTCTCCTTCCGCCCCTCTGCAGTCCAGAGGACAGCAGAGGGGCAGGAAAATGAATCGAAATTCCCTGGAAATGGTATAAAAAGAGGGGGCAAGAGATTCTAAATAGCATAAACCAGCAAAAAGCTTTAATGGTCGTATATCACTGCATGCTTCCGAACCAAGGAGGGGAAAAAATGTGGGAGGTTGCTTGGTTCGTGAACTGCCCACAGGTAATTTTTCCATATAAAGCAAGCTGCAGTCCTAGGCTTGGGCTGGTTCTTCCCTTAAAACTCAGCCCAGATGAAAATTGATGGCGATCGAGTAATTTATCCAGTAATGATAAAGCTCAAGCAAGTGTACTTTGCTGGGCTGTAGCTGACACGACTGGCGTGCCACTGCTTTTTCTAGCAAATGCTTAGCACTGCAGGCAGCATTGTTACCAACAAAACAATCTTCCAGAGATCATAAAATGTTAAGAAGTTCATTTGTTTAAAGCATTATGAAATAGTCCCCTTGCAGATCTCATCCTTTAATTTCCTGCACCGCGGCTGAGGTGTGGGACACCAATACTGATAGATCAGATTAACACCTCTGATGCTCAGATTTTCCCTTGTGCTGCTGCAAAACACAGCAGCGCCGTCGCAATATGAGCTCTGGATTCTGGACCTGTTGCCATCAGGGAACTCGAACAAACTAGTGCTGGGTAAAAATAACATAAGATGGGGAAACTAACCCACCTGGATCGGTAATTCGCCTCTTGAAAAAAAATTCAAGAAGGAGATGACTTTTTTTCTTTGTATTCTCAATAAATCCATTTTATCTCTGCAATGCAAGGCTCCATAGAAATCTGGAAAGTGCAGCAAACTGCTCTGTTTGCATATACTGGCTGAAATTAGTCAAAGCCTGGAGTCTGAGGGGTTTTGCAGCTTTCCCATGATACAGACTGTGCTTTGGTAAACAAGCTCTAAGGCCCAGCAAAAATAGTTTGTGTGAAGCAAAGAACATTTTGGCGCATTATTTGGTACACTGGAAGCAGAATATTTGATCCTCCATTTTTATTCATTCTCTCTCAGTGGGAATTTTAATAGCACAAAAACAAAGGAAGGTGACTGTTCTTCCATTCCTGCAGCACGTTGTAACGCCTAGCAAATGATGAAGCAGCGCTTTGCTCTGAATCTGAAGGGTCTTTTCCCACGGCAATGACATCTGGGTGATTTGTCCCTTACCTGTGGCTCAGCCCTTCGGTGTCAGGCAAATGACGGGTGAGCCCTAGGTGCGTGGCGCTTGGTATCAGCGTGGTTACACAGCTGTGAGGCACCAGGCAGAGAGCCAGGGAGCCCTGCGAATGAATCAGCCAGAGCATTCCTGCCCCCGGAGTTTCACGTAATGAAATAAGTATAAGCAAAAAAGATAAATATTGAGTTTAAACCTGGGAAGCTTAAATTAAAACATAAATCAGACTTTTACAACTAGGTGATTTCTTTTTTTTTTCTTTTTTTTTTTTGGTGGTTCCAGATTAACCACAAGAGGACAGTAGTTCATGGCAAAAAGCACAGTACACAATTCTGCAGCTGACAGAAATGCATTATGCAACCAAGACTTATTTATGTTTTGTGTATTTGTAAGGATTTCCTGGATGAAAATAAGTCATTTCAGCTATGCACCAGATAGGGGTTTCACAACTATATAAAATTCCATATTCTATTTTTAACTAGCAATATTCACCTTGTCATCTTTCCTCTGTTTTACAGAGTGTGCGCTGATATCTTGGGGAAGTTAAATATCCTTCCTGCTCTCCGTTCCCAGSTAGACCGCCAGGAGCTCAGCCTTGCACCAGGCAGAGCTTGTGCGTCAAACCCGAGGACGCTCTGCTGGGCTAATCCTGAGGATGGCTTTAATGTCATTTTAAGGTCACAGATAGCTGTAGGAAAAAGCTGAAGGCCGAAGGATGTTCATGTCAGTGGTAGGTCTACCTCCAACAGCAGCCTGTCCCGCTCTCCATCTCCGTTGGAGTTCGGTCCCGTTCTGACCCTGCAGCAACACTCGTACAATAATCTTACCAATTTCTGCCCCATAAATTCTCCTCACTCTTCTCCGAGAGAGGCGTCTTGAACCTGCCCGGCTTTGCCGCTTGAAGGCCGTCCCCGGGCCCGGCTGGGGCGACCGCAGGGCAGCAGAGGGGACGCTCCCGCCTGCCCCGGGCGGCCGGGGACACCGCTCCCCTGCCCTAATCGCGCTCCTGCTGCCAGCGTCCCTGCGGCGAGGGCGGAGGACCCGACCGCAGCCTATCGCCGAGGCCGTAGAGCTGCCTAAGTGGCCGCGGCGTCCCCGTTCGGCAGCGCTGCGGCCGCTGGCGGTGCCGCCGGGCGGGCGGAGGGCCCTCGCAGCGGGCGCGCCGGCCCTCGCCTCAGCGAAGCCGTGGTGTCGCTGGGCGCCACGGCTGGGCCGAGCCCCGGGGCCGCGCCAGCCTCGCGCGCCGCGGCTTCAGCGCCTTCGCTGGAGCGACGCCGCCTTTCCGAAACGTGCCCCTCAGCTCGCTCGTCGTGACAACGTTCCCGGCTTGCTTCTGAGGACCTCGTTTACGGCGGCCTGGGGATGAATCCAGCCGCTCCGCAGGGAGGAACAGCGGGAACAGCGGGACAGACATATTTAATGCTGCTGCAGGGAAAGTAAGGGCTGTTGCCCAAAATCGGGGGAGGAAAAGCCCAGGAAGAGTTCGTGGATTGGCAAGTAGCTTTATTCAGTGAAGTGGAACTAAGACTTTCTATAAAGGGCTTCAGTTAATCTTGTGTGAAAAGCTGTGAGTTTCACTATAAATGACTTAGAAAACACCTTAGAACTAATGCGCTTTACACCAATAGCGTTTCACATGTGCAACATCAATGGCTTAGTGACATCCATGAATCTAGAGCCGGAGGTGCAACTGCACAAAAACAGCAAAAGGAGGGAAAGCAGAGGCCTTTCACTGGTACTGAGCGAAGCCCAAATGGCTCTCCTTCCTTCATCCCAATCCTTTTAAAAAAAACCTGGCGCAGGGGATTTGTAACGGCCAGAGTGGAAAAATTCTCACTCCCTGCCAGAATAGCAAAGTTTATTTCTATTAAAAATGGTGCAGATAAGACTGGGAAATATACAGTATGTTTCCTTCAATATGAGCAGTAGCTGATGATGTTCCATCATTCGATCTCTTTTCTGTAAAAGCTCTGGTGTTCTCTCAGTCAATGTTCTCTCCTTGAAGAACCCCACCTGATGGAACCACAGTGACAGATATTTGGTGTGGGGAGTTTCTTTGCTTTACTATATTTTTGCCACTGCTGTAGCTTTATCCTCAGACAGCCAAGTTAATCAATGGTTCTGAGTCAGGTTTTGTACCAAAAGCAAGTCCACTGATCCCAATGTTATAGTGCAAACAACTGCATTAAAGCCTGGTCCAGAGAAATCCCCTTCCAGTATGGTGGTCCTTTTCTCGCTGTCAACCCCAATCTTTTTCTCCCCCAGCGACCTTTTCAGGGTCTGAGCCTGAGTAAAGCCCTAGGTCCACCACCACACACTGAAAATGATGTGAACTGATAAAGCCAGTTATGACTACCAAATACCCCATTAACTTTCACAGGACAGCAATCTCTATCTGTAATGGAAAAGAAAAATACTATTAATTCAACCAATGCATTAGATATTAATTACCATGTTTATTGAAATAAACTTTTTAAATAATACCAAGGAAGTAATTATAAAAGTAACTTTATACATAACACTTTTAGATCTAGAATGAGAAATGTATGT
The DNA here is from genome assembly GCF_003343035.1 of Apteryx rowi. NCBI lineage: Eukaryota > Metazoa > Chordata > Aves > Apterygiformes > Apterygidae > Apteryx > Apteryx rowi. Next base: position 4,895,421 of record NW_020448641.1, read on the forward strand.
GACTACTAGGGGCCAAAACATGGCACATTTAATTTAAACCCTGGCAGCAAGGGGCAGGTTCCATTGCAGCTATAATAAATTACATACAAGTGCTACAGAACAATAACAAAAACTGTGAGCCATCCATTTCAGTACCATTTACAAGAAATCAATATCAATACTTAATGCAATACTGGTGAAAAATGAGCAAAGATACAGAAAGCATAATAAACCAGTAATGAAAGACCTTGCAGTGTTTCACTTTGGAAGAAAAAACTAACTGTCTATATTTTCATGTAGAGGGATATTTCACTGAGGCAATGTGCTGGAGGTATGAGTGTTTTGCAGATCTAAGTTTAAAATAACCTCTTTATTAAATTTAAAAAAGTTCTTTAAACTGGGGATTACTAGCTTAGTAAAACTCATACATATGGAAGGAGGCATTTCATCTTTCTAAGGTTCTGAATATTTTTCATCGGATTTCTTTATACCAGACATCATTCTATTGCGTACCTCTGCGATGGTGCAGGCAAGGCCACTTGCTTCCACCAGATTTTCATGTTCTGCTTTGTAAATACAGGGTTTAAAGTTTCTACCACATCAGAAAAAAAGTAAGCTACCAGTGAACTAAACAGAATATTTCATCAAGTAACCCCATTTCTTCCATTGTTTTCAGTCTCCAGGAAGGAGAACTGTGTTATAATACCTTTCAGAAAGGACTGCAAGGTGGAAGCTGGGACAAAATAATCCTGAAAATAACAAATGCAAAGTCCCTGTCTAGTGAGACTACCAAACATCAGCAAATTGCCATTTGCCACTGCAGCTACCATCCTCCTCCTCAACACCATCACCATCATCCCTTTGCTCTTCTCTGTTGGGCTAACAGGCTGTCCCTGCATGCCTCAGAGAACAGTAAGAATTATAAAACTAGAAGGCATCTTCTAGATTTGAAACATTCCATGCTTAAAAAGTGGGAAGGCAAATAGTAGGACCTGCATCACAATTATACACAGTATTTAATGATAGACAGACAGACAAACAGACAGACAGGGACCCTGTTACCTCTGTTTTCCCTGCTGCAGCCGTTTGCTCATTCAGTTGCTTTGTCATCATGTCCTTCTCTTCATGAGCAGGGTAACAGGAATACCTAGAACTCTGTCACAGAAGACTACCAAGAAACAAGGAACATCTATGAACACCTTTTTTGGCTAGCAAAAGCTCTGCTCTTATTATGAGAAAAAGAGAATCAGTAATATACCTTAAAAATGTCTTACTAACCTTTTGGAACAGATGGATTTCAAAAACACCCTGCAATGCAATGTTCAGTATTTAGCTGATAACAGGAATCTGGTAACAAAATATGTTGGTATTAACTATAAGAAAGGACTCTCCACAATTTATTACCTCAAATTAAAGTTGAAGTGCCCCATTCAGTAGAGACCTCTACTAAAAAACAGATTCTAATAAAACAAAGAGAAAATTAATGCCATCCAAACAATAAAGGCTAAACAATGAATAGCTTAGTCCAGTTACTATATTTATATTAGTAAAAATAAACAACATTTCTCAATGGAATATACTAAAGGTTTAAGTGCAAATTATCAGAATTTGCAGTTTGGTCTTAAGGCTTGGCCTTCATGGGCACAACCATGGAGAAACTTGGTTTTGGCCTGGGTTCATCTTTCATTCACACTGAAACCAGCTTGCAGGAACTGTTGAGTTATTTTATGCAAAGAATATAACCTTTCATATGGGGTCTTCACCAATAGCAAAAACAGAAATTCAGCTGATCGAGCAGTGACATATAACAGTCTTCATATGCGATGAAGCCTTTCACAAAGAGGAAGGTGAGAAACTTTTCTCTGTGTGTTTGGTGAAAGAACAAAGAGCAGGTTTAACTGCAGCAGTGCAGGGTTTAGACATGGTGGGCAGGGGAGTTCTGGTGGTAATGGGACGAGGTTTGGAGTGGCGCTCGCTCCATCCAGAGAGGACGCTTGGACTGTTTGCCAAGAGTGCACCAAGCAGCAAAGACTATTAGTAACAAAGACAGAGGCACTCTGTAATCCTATTGCAAGGCTTGTATGGTTGGATTCAGTGCGAGATAAGGATGCCTTGCAGCACTTTCATCTTTCACCCAGTATCAATCCTACTGAGGCTGAGGAAAAGGTGACAATGCTGAGATGGGTTGCTTAGTCCACCTTTTTGAGTTGTTCTTCAACTCAGACAACTGGGAGAGCTTATTCCTGACTGTTCTGAAATGAGCAAACAGATGCATATGAAGGCAAAGCAGTGAGATCTGATCCCTAGCAAATACATCTGGCTTTTGCCATCTACTTCATTGTGCACAGGGATTGATATCCTTTCGTGGATAGTATTCTTTACCATATTACTTCCCTATGTCAGCATGATTACAGAGTCTCATGTAGCAGCTTTTTTTAATTTTCCCATTGGAAAGCATGAGTTTGTCCTCAGATAACATAAAATATCTCAGGGAAGAATTCATCAAGTACTAATATATGAAAAAGGCAAATGAGGCTGCCTTTTTGGACACAGGCCATCTTCTGGGGTTTGTCCGTATGGTTGCTAGCCCAAGGGAGACCTGACACATGATTAGAAGTGATGGAGAATAAGGCTGATCAGGAGTGGACATGTTTGCACTTGATCATCCATCACAGTATAACACAGGACAGTGGGGATGGCGAGAAGGAGGGTCGTGAGGCCCTGCTCCGGGACCGCCCCACTGCTGGGGCCGTTGGACCTGCGTCTGGGTGGTCCAAAGCAGGAGTCCTGCCCCAAGGACCAGGGCTCCATCCTGGAGACACTTCTTGGGGCAGCTCCCACTTTTGCCAGCTCTGTTGGTAGCAACTGTATACCAGTCCTCCAAAATTTCTCAGACAGACGCCTGCGTAGTGGATGGCTACAAGAAATCCATTTACAGGCACAAAATAAGAGCACCACTTACTACACAGGATTTTGCATTGCTTGACTGTGTTGAATAGTACCTTACTTGGACAAGCAGTCCCTTAAGGATCATGGTACTAACGGATGGTATAAAGCACTTCTCAGATGTTATCAGGATTATGTCCAGAACACTTACAGATGTGTAAAAGTCAGTGGGAACCTAAATTATGTGCCAAATGAACATTAACTGGGGAATAAAAATATTCTAAACATTGTTTCCTCTAATCAGCTTTTAAACACATCCCCTCTCCAGGAGGAAATCAATTTTTTGCAAGTAATACAAGGGATTCCTATTACATGGATATGAGTTAAGTCTAACTGATTAATCCCTTAAGTAAAATTTCTTTCTTTAAATTAATTCAACGCTTTCTGCTGCCATTCAGTTGTTTTGCCTGAGGACATCACATTTGTTTGCTCACTCATACCTGTCTAGGCACACCCATGCAGTACTATAATGCCCTCATTAGTTAAATGGATGATTCCCTGTTATAATTACGTGAGACATATTGCAGGAAACATGCTGTCTCACTCTTTAGATCTGTTTCTCATCACTGAGTCCAAGATGTTATTTTAAGTATTACTCTAGCTGAGCACCACCAGGCAAGGCCCAATCCAAATCCCACTAAAGTTAGAGAATCTTTGCAGTGATTTCAACAGCCTCAGTGTCTAGGCCATAATGAAATGATAACAATTTTTTTTTCCTGAAATTGTCTTATGAAAGTGATCATATACTTTTATTGCAATAGAAAGAGATACAGGGAAGGGCTTGGGAAAATGGAAAGTTCAATACCCAGTAGATGGTGCTGTAATCAAATTCTAAAACCTGTTACACCAGAGACACTTAGCTATGTGTCATGGTAAATTTCTGCAATTAATAAAGAAAGCATGTTTATTTTAAAGACACGTGTTATTGTGTTTAAAACATGCTTATTAATCTGAAGCGGTAATTGTCTAGGCAACATGCTAAAACAGCATCCAATCTGAAGAAACATGCAATGTGTGCTATTACATGTCTGACAGAGAAATGGTTTATGGATCTTTTCGCATTTCACTTAGGCTCCACGGTCCTAGGCTTTCAGGATAATTTAAGTACAGCACAGGTAATGCATGTCTCATTTTAAGTAAGCAAAACAATATTCTTCAGACTGCATTATCTTGTGCGTTCCACCCAGGGACTGCATTTCACAAGAGCAGATATATAGTCAACTGATAAGACAAGAAAGGAACATCATTTCCCGAATGAATAAATTACATATATTTTGTTTAAAAAAAAAAAAACCTTGACTTTCTTTAAAACTCTTTGATTTTGTTGCTGCAGCCCCACCACCACCACTTGCATTTGCATATTTGATCCTCAGATTCCCCCATTTTACAACTAGAAATGAATGCAATGGTCATATCCTGAAATCCGCCCTTTCTTCTCTTCTCCATAATCTTCATTAAAACTCACTGCTGTTGATAAACCTTTGGTGTCCTCTCCAGGACTGCCTATTTCTGTTTCACTTATTAGCTGTGCACACCTGTCCCACATTGCAGACTCTTTCAGGGAGGGTTGAGTGCTGTCTGTAGACCGGCGTGCATGCCTAGGAGAATGAGCTCTCAGGAGGAGCTGGGGAAAGCTCAGGAGTCTAGAGACAGGTACACTGATCATACAGCTGTTGACATGCAGAAGGCTGGGGACCATCGCCAACTGGCAGAAAATTCTGGCATGGTTGCTGTGTCTAAGTAGCTGCAGAATTTACTTCCTTTTCTAGGGTTTTTTTGGCCTAAGGTCAGCTTGGGCAGATACCCCTTCTGGTGGGAGCAGCTCCGGTGCACCACACTCCTGGCCAGGACATCAGTTTTACATGACTTACCAAGCACAGAGGCAACCCTCCATATCCTAAAATATCAGACGAGCCTCTTCATTGTCTGCTGGCTCTCTGCACCAGCCTGGAAGTTGTGGCCGCAGCAAACCGCTGAAAAGCGGATCCTCCACGTGAGTGGCCCCCACCTTTGGGACTCTCAGCACCTGGCAAAGTTAGTGCTTTGGTGTTAATTCAGCAGCTTGCTCTTCACATGCTGGTGCCTGTGTCTGGCATACTTTAGACCCTCTGCTTTGTCTTCAGCTGTATGATTAAGGCCCAACTGCATATTGACTCTTTTTGGTTCTGAGGAAGTTTTAATTCACTTCAAAAGCAAATCTAATACAAAACTTGCGCAAGCAGTGTGATTATGAATGCTATGTGCCTACATATGCAGGCAGTTGTAGCTTAAGAAAACTGAACCAAAACAAAGAAAACTTTTTCTCATAAATCATGTTACCTATAGTAACAGTTTTCACTTACGCAGAATGCAGGGTAGCCGCGAAGGTTCCTTGGGCTACAGAATTTCATTTAACGCACAGCATGGTTTTTAAATAAGAAATACAGCAGGATGAATTCCTATACTTTCTAAAGCACAAAGCCCTCTTCCTGGCATTACTGATATACATGCACACCTAGGACCATGTTTTACCCTTGACTACATGTGCAGGTCTGAATTAAAGTCAACAGAAACTGCACAAGTACATCTGAGGACAGGAATTTCCCCTCAGCATAAATTTTTCAGAAAATGTAATTATTATGTATGATAATTTTAGCTAATGAATACATTTGTATGATTCATTCATTATGTATCAGTCATTTATAAGATATTCACAGCATGTTTTATTAATTATTATTAAAACCTTGTATTTATTTTAATTCATATTTCATCAGGGCTACCTCTCTGAAATGCTGTAGACTTTCCTTTTACCTTTTCTAATCTAAAACCTGATTCCAGAGAGACTCCAATCCAGTTTCTATGGAAGACAATAGGAAGCTTTTCAAAGATTTCAATGATAAGGCCAGTTATACTAGAAGGCATATTATTAGGTCGTTCACCTATGCTATGCATATAGATAGTAGTAGAATAAAACAATTTGACACACAAAAAGCGGGGGGTGGAAATGACCTCAGTAACCCCTGAGCTTTGTCCTCCTGGTGTACGTGAGAATGACCAAAGCCAGGTCCCGGAGAGGAATGTAGCACAGGAGCCATCTTTTTTGTTCTGCACTTGTCAAGACATGGGAGAGCAGGATCCTTGCCCAAGACTATGACTGCTGTCGTGTCACTGCCTTTTTAATTTTTTACACAACAATCTGCTTTATGTTCCTACTTTCTACCATATTATTCTGCTGGTTCATCTGTTGTTACATTCTGTTGTTATAAAGGAGAACCCTATTCTTTAAATATAAGAGCTGTATTTTTTCCTTGGGACTTTTTATAGAATGCAACCACTGAAAAAAGCAACTACATTTCTTAAACACTGTGTTTCTTTCCAAGCACTGCATGCACACAGTCTCCTTCCTCTCAGTCACTGGTTTTAGACCAGACCAGGCAAAATTCTAAGAAACGGGGAACAGAGAAAGCCCAAGTCTTTGGCACTAAAATGAGCCTCTGTCTTTGAGCATACAATGGGTGAGTAGCTTTCATATTTCAGTTTATTTTGTAGAAAAACAAAACCAGTGTCTTTGCAAAGAGAGAAGCAAGGCAGGGCACACTTGGCTTTGGGGGAGCAGCTCTGAACCTGGGAACCTAAAACAAGAGCTGAAATTCATGAAGAATAAGAAGTAGACAGAATTCTGGAGGGGTAAATGTCATCTGAGTTTCCAGAGCCTTTGCAGAGTAAGCTGTTAGTAAGAAGGAAGGCAGATAGCAGCTGAAGCTGGTCCTATGCAAAGTGGAGAGGCTTCAGTCAACTGTTACCGTCTACAAACAACATGCAAAACATATGTTGCAAAAAGGCCAACTCATTATTAAAACTCAAGGTATTTTCCTTTCAACACACTGAGTTCAATCAAATATTCAAAAATGTTATAGAAAGCTCTTCATTTTTTACTCTTTGGCAACCTCAAAAAAGCCAAAATCATTTTGGAGGTAAAATGAGCAAACGCATTTTCTCCCCACATGTTCTTGTGTTAAAATTCAACTCAGACTGAATTTTTACAGCTAAATTACAATCTCTGGGAAAACAAGGGGGTTGTATTTGGAGCCCTAATACAGCTTTCACAAGAGTGGCCCAACTATATTGCTGTGCCTTCGCCCCTTTCTTCCTGAGGTGTGCTATTTGAGAAATGCCTGGTTCCAAATGTAGCAAAATGAGAAATTACAGAGCCTGTCCAACAAATCAAAAATAAATGAAGTAACAACATAAAGGTAAATTTACTGTTATTTATAATTTACCATTTTTACCTTGTTTTCAATTGTCTCTTAGTCCTCTTCATTCTAGGAGCCCATTACATTTTATTATGCTAAACCCTATCTTCTGTCACATAAATTACAGTTAAAGATCTTAATATTAAAGCCTCTTAGCTCCCAGACCATATTTCAGGCTTTGTTCAAACCAGACATTAATGCTGAAATTGAACACAGATCACTTTGTCATCATTACCTATGATCTCAAAAGTATAATACAATCTTTGCTATATATGGCACAAAAATGCTTCTTTGTATAACACTGAATTATGGAGATATATTGATATTCTTAATATTTTGACAAAACAATAAAACTAAATATGTTAGCTCTTTAGCAGATACCAGCATATCAGCCCAGCTATTATAACAAGAGTTACCGAGGTAAAGGTTTATTTATTCTGGGTAAAATAGGAAATTAATCATATGGTTATTTTAATCCTAATTTTGCCCAGTATGATTTAGCCTTTCTGCCTGCTGATAGAGAAAGTCTCCTGCCAATGTTCGTCATCATCTGCTTGGGTTCACAAYATCCACCTCTGCTACATGAACCATATTCTCTTTACAGCAGTCATGACTTGAGCAAGGACAAACACCAGCGCAGACTCTTGCATCTTCTTGTGTACTCGTACTTTCGCCCCAGTATTGCTCCAAAAGCCTAGCAGAGGTGTTGTTGAGCGTAGGCGGGCTGGGGGCCGGGCGCGGGGATGGAGCAGGGAGCCGCAGTCTCCCGCAGGCTCCCAGCTCGGCTGGCTGCAATGGGGAATTTGGCGGCATGATGGGATGCCAGGCGCAGGAGGAGACGCACACGACGCCGAGGCTCCGTTCCCACCAGGATGGCCAGGGCCCAGACCCGCAGCAGCGCCGTGTGTCCGGGCCCCGAGCGGGAGCGGGCAGGGAAGGACGGCTCTCACCCCAAGAGGTGGCCGGGCTCCCGTCCCTGCGTGGGCTGGCTCRCTGCAGCACGGCGTGTCCCCAGCGGGTCGCCAGAACTCGCTCCCATTTCCATTACTATTTTTAAAGGACTGTTCTTTCATTCCAGCGGAGACTTTCAGGCTTTTCCAGCTCACGTTCAGTGCTCACCGACCGATCTCAGCCCCTTTACAGATGCATACGTACTGGGCTAAATTCAGTTTCTAGCTATTACCATGTCAGTCAGGAGAAACCCTGCTGAATTAACACTGGGGTAACAGAACAAAATGCTGCCTGTTAGCAGAGGATTACGTTATTTTGCCAGTGTAGATGTTAGGATATCTTCTCACAGGCATCATGCAGGAAAGCAAACACAGTATTTTTTTTTACCAAGACATCACCTGGATAATATCTATTCCAATAAATGAAAAGCCATAGAAGATTTTTTCTTACTCCAGGCAATTAAAAAAGTCAGTGCTGTCTGTGGCACCCTGGTAAGGATCTAACCACATCCTGCCCCAGTGACAGTGAGAGAGACACTCTTCAAAAAGCTCTTCCCAAGAGAAAATGCCATATCTGATTTTTCGTGAGCTTTTGGACTGCCCACAAACTGCTCCATTCGTCTAGTTACTACTGATTAGTTGCTGCATGAGAGAGGGCATTGAAGTCACAAAGTATTTTTTCTGCAGCCTGGTTGGGTATTTGCTGCTTTGGAGAAAGGAGAGCTGCTTCTCAACGATTAATACTTTCGTCTGCCCGCAAATTCTCTTTATACAAAAATCAAAGATCCACGTCAAAAAGGTTGGGCTAATGGGTCTCAGGAAAGGTGGATATAAAAGTTGAAATCGTAGCTCTCCAACCTAAACAAACTCTCCCAAACGCTTTTTTTGGACAGGTGCTTGTTTGCATGTACATACTGGCTGATGACAATTTCTCCAGTGGAGTACTTCATGCAATACTTCAAAATGTCTCTGTCCACTTATACTATAGTTTGGGGTATAGGAACATCTTTCATTATCAAGAAAGGGTTATTTTTTTAATATATACCTTTTCATTACAACTAGAAGTAAGGTCATGAGTTCTTCTCATGATGGAGGTATAAATATTACATTGTATGGCTGAAATAGTCTGCCTCCGTTCCTAGAGAATACCCTTGGGTAAAATAGTGTGTCAGGGCAGCTGATTGCCTGCTCATTTCAGTTTGCTTACTTTTTCAAATAAATTGCTAGACAAATGAATAAAAAGAGAGTGTTAACTCCAGACAATCATATTCATAATACAGAGCCATTATTGTTTCAGAGGCTTTAAGACTAAATTAGAGTTATTTCTGAAATTAGCAATATCTTTTTTCTGGCTCATTTCTTTTCTCTTAGAAAAGCTATGGGGAAGCTTGTAGTGACAGCAAGAACACGGGATACTTGAGAGATGGATTTTGTTCTCCATCACGGTTTTCTTGTATGAAGCTGGGCAAGTTATACAGGCTCAGATTTAGAAAGCCTCTTAAGCACATGCTCCATTTGGGTCTTGTGAGTGATTCCAGTTGGCTTTGAATTGAAGATGATACATAATCATGTTAATCATGTGCATAAAGCCTTTTTGGGGATCAGTGCTTTATCCTTCCTGCATCTCAGTTCCCTGCCTATAGCTAGAAATAATCATATCCCTTTTCTTCTACTTTTGGCTTTCTTATCTTTTTAATTTGCCCCTGCTTTGCAGGCAAGAGCAATTTATTACTCCATGTGTGTGCAGCGCCTAACACCATAACCTCATTTTTAAGCATGAACACAACTGCAGAGACTCTGATGTTCTGCATGGCTAAAACTTTTTCCATTTCTGTCTTTTCATTTTTCTCATTCACGTTATTCAGTAGGTGCCACTTTCTGATAGATTTTTCAAGTATTCCCTTTTTTGGTAGTTTTTAGATGCTGTTATTATCCTGTAAGTGCTAAATGACAATGATTCATCTGTTCATTTCAATAGATACACAGTTATTTGCAGAATGGTTATTAACCAGGGGTTGTTAATTATATAAGAAGATAATTTCATGTAAATGTTGGACTTAAAAAGCAAACTATCTCTCCTGCTTATTGCCCAACAAGCAAGTATTTGGATTTGATTTTTTGTTTTTGTTTTGTTACTTGTTCACATGAAAGTGAAGCGGCTGATTCATTTGAGTGAATGAAAAATGCATCATAATTGCTGCAGTCTGTCCAGCCTGAATTATTTGCTGCTGGCACAGGCACAAATAAATAATACCCCGTCTGTTTACCGCTGCGATCAACCTTGCCATTTGAACCACTGGCTAACAAAAGAGAGAGGAAATCCGCAGTTTGCAGATAGCGTGAGCTGGGAGTTGGCAAACAGCAATTATGCGTCGAGAAAGGGACCTCAGGCAAACRTGGCAGTCAGCAAGGCTGGGGAAAGGGGTTTTGCCCCGCAGCCCGGTTTCCGATTGCCCCCTTTGGGAGGGAGCTCTGGGGCCCTTCTTGTCCTGCAACAAGGACATCTCCACCAGGCACCTGAGTATAAGCAAAGCTGGGGTTAGTGGAGTAATGTCATCCCTCTAGGACAAAGCTACTTCTGCAAGTCCTTCATGAAGTAACTGTTGTCCCAGGGCCTCCTCTGCATGTGACTCTCCAGCGTCCTGTTCTAAAATCTTTTTTTAAGACACAGGCTGATTTGAGAAATGTAAAAATTGGCTATTGCAAACCAGCTTCTTTACCATCTACATTTCTATTCCTACCACTGCTAGTCTTATTTACAAGAATCCATGGCTGTGTATAAGATCAAAGAATACATAAGACCTGAAATGCCATCAGAAGATAGCTGAAAATCATGGACAGAAGGAGCAGAAAGCTTTAAAATAAATATTTCACCTCAACAGTAGCAAGTGCAAAATTCTTGGTGACTTCAGTAGGCAGGATTCATATACAGGCTTTCACTCTTCCACACGGAATTCCCTTTTAAATCATACCGTCGTTGGATTTAAAAGCTTGAGCCACAATCCAGACTAAGCAATGACAATTTTTCACTGACTCTATTTAACTTTGGCTAGGCTTTAACATGCTCAGTTGATCTAATTCTTGACACCCATGTTACAAGAAAAAAGTGTTTGCATTCATGTTTTTCTCCAGCATTTGATCACTGATTTTTAAAAATTATTGGGTTTAAAATTCAGATCAAGCTTTTATGATTTCTTACTAGTGACCTTCACTATACCTTTTTCCTTTTGCAGCTGTCAAATTAAAATGATTCATATTTTCTAAAGTTAAACCATATTTCCGATGATCGTGATAATTATCTTCCAGATAAGAGTCCATCATGTTTAAGACGTTAGGTCGACAGGGGGGTGTAATGGCAGCTATAAGTCACATGAGGACTTATCTCCTGGGGACTGTCTTGATGTATACCAGAGAAAGATACGCCAGTGGGCTCTCAATCCCGACAAAGAACCAGCAGCAGCTGAAGTTCTGCATTTGAACTGCTTGCAAACATAAGCACATGTGCCAAGCTGGTATAAAAATGCATTTTAAAATGCATTTTGGTATGCTAATTACAAATATATAAAGAGAAGCCTTACTTCAACCTTTCTTGTAAGGGAAACATGAAAGATGTCATTCACAAGGTAAAACGCTCTTTTGYCGTTCACTTCTTCCCTCCGTAGAGTTTTATTTGGCAATTAAAGAAATACTCACATTAATATAGTAGACTGAGGATTCTGACTTTTTTATTTTGTGTGGAATAATTATATCCACAAAGAGAATATTTTAGTGTGTTATGTTTTAAATATAAATTTGCTTTATTTCATATAAAAGGAAAATTAAATTTACTTTCCAAGTATAAATTAGATCTAGTAAAATGCAATGGACTGTAAAGTAGGGAGAAAGTTCTTTTATATGGAAAATATTCTTTCTACAAAAATTAATTGGTCCTTACTTTAAAATTTTTGCTCTGGCAAATATGTGTTCTCTATGTATATGGGATTATCTGGCAGTAAAATTTATTGCTACCTGAACTATTCATCCCCATATTTCAGGACACCGAAAATCATCAGGACTGTTTCCTTCTGCTGAGGGGAAAGCTTCCTCAGAGCACAATCCTTTCAATTTCAACACGACGAAAGACAGTAAGTGAAAATGCAGGAGAAGTTTCAAGAACTGTGGAAAATTCTTCACCTTTTGAACTGCTGACTTTTATAATCCAAATAGTAATAATGTCTGAAATAAGAAGGACTTGGTTTTCTCAGCAATAACTCATGTTGCGTATGACCTGCTGAAATCCTGTATCTCCTTGGATAGGTCGCTGCAGYTGTGATTAGCAGATGTGGCAGATTTGGTCCTAAAATTGTTAATTTTTATAACAGTGAAATCAAATCTTGCTCCTATTTCTGATTTGAAAGGTGAATTTTCATAGATAATATTACATGGGACACAAGTCCAATTTTTCCAAGGTACTGAAACACTTAATTGTGCAGAAGACCATTTGCAAGATTTTAGAAATGGCTGTGGGCTGATTTCATTGAGAGCTCAGCACCTACAAATCTCTTAAAATTCAGTTATCTCCGATAAAGCACCACGATACCTGCTCCAAGGTCACTAACTACTCTAACAGGAATAGCTGAGCTATGCCGCCTGCCAGAGACTTGTTTTCCAGGCTGTATCCTGGTCAGAGCCTCAGGCTCGTACATAAAAAAAATAGGTAAACCAGAGCAGCCACTGAAGTCACAGTACCAAATAGGTTTCCAGGAGGAGCTTTCTGACTCCCTTTTGCCTGATTGCATCTGTGTCTTTGGGACACCCCTCCTGACAAGGAGCAATTAAAAGCTGGGTGAGTGCCTTGGCCTCAGGACCTGGCCTTTAGTAAGCAAGATAAGGTGCCACCAAGAACAGCATCGAACTTGGACTTYGGGGCTGCCTCTCAAATGGGGTCCGAGGCTTTCCGCAGGAATTTGCTGATGTTTCAAACCATGTAACTTTACCCTTTGAAGTGACTCACACTCTCATTTTTCTCCTTTAAATAAGGAAGCCTTTCTTAGTTGGTAACRATACATAAGCTTTTGTTTTCTTGTGGAGTTTCAGAACATACCTTTAGACTTACCAAAATCCACTTTTCCTGTTGTCTCCTTCTCAGCTACTGCATCACAACCTCTCTCATCCCTCTTCCCCACATTTTTTGTTTTCTGTTACTCAAAAATATCAGGCAGGAAATGATTCGGGGCTAATGAAAATGTGTAAAATAGACCTGCTTTGGGGACAGAGATGCCTGGGCTCCTCTCATGTCCTTAGACAGTGCGCATGCGTAACATGGGGCTGCAGCACGTTCCTCACTTTGGCAGAGTTTGATGCCTGCTCAGAAATGGGCCTGGCCACGAAGGGCAAATTGCGACCAAACTCTGCCAGCCTGCTGCCCCAGCTCCGCCACATGCCCCATGCTCAAGAGAAGGCCCTGCTTTTCCTCTCACTTCCCTAAATAATGATGGCTATTCTCGTTTTTGCTCAATTACTTCATATAATTGCAGAATATGTGGCACTCAATTGGAAAACTAGCACAAGGCTATAAAAATGATGCTGTGGTAACAATCTCTATAGGAAGAACATACACACTTTAGTGTGAGACTCCGCTCCGGGACATCTTCCACAGTTCCAGCAATTTGCTTCCCCCGTAACTGTGTTTTAATCTCACTGCAGCATATGCATCACACTGGAGGGTAGGGATATATGAATAAATGAAACTGTTCTGTTGCTTTCCTTTAAGGCATTTCTTACTTGTACAGCAAAGCCCGTTTTACACCATTATGTGAGGGACAGGAGAAAAGTCCTGTTTGTCAAACTTTCAAAAAGTTTGAAAGTTTTGACCTTCTAATAAAGACAGAGAAGAATTGCTTAGGAGCAGTTTGGTTTCTGAAGACAGAGAGCTGTCTAATAAGTCTCCTGCATAGCTCCTTAGGCCACCTGCAAATATGGGAGATCTGAGCCCTTATGTTGTATGCATCTTACAATTTCAGACACTGCACTTTTGAGAAAGGTACTGCTAAATGTTTGCCATTTACTGTCACCTTTGATATTCAAGCAGGCCAGGTTTAAGGAACAAACTGAACCATCGACAGAGGAAAAAAAGTGTGCAAAGGATCCTTGCAAAGCACTTATTAACTCTGCCTTTAAAAGACAAGTACCCTGATTATTTGTCATCTTGGCAACCATTTCAAAATTATTATGAGAAGCCAGAAGTACAGGTTGGTAAACCACAGGACCTGGCAAACTTTGAAGAGATTTGAGATTAAGGCTGATTGAGATTCATAGGCAAACTCATTCCTGTGACAAAACTCTCTTATTATTCCCAACAAAAAGGTTGCTGTGCTTCATAGATCGTAGAAATGTAAAGTATTTTCATGGAAGAAAGACATAGACTGAAGTTGATATGAGTCATCTTCTGTGAATCTGAACTGACCGAGCAGCCTATGATGAAGAGACTGGATTTTTGTTCTCCGTTAAAATGTTTCCACATGATGGCCCTTTCGGATATTTTTGTTGAGTTCTCCCTTTTCCTGAGAAATGGGACAAATGTCAAGATGATCCAGGGAGACACAAAGCAGTAGAGTCAGAGAGGCGGGTGCTTCAGAACATACTGATCCTGCCCATTTCTAGAAAATGCATTATCGCCGTCTTTGTTTGCATCATCTTTCATTAGTAACCTCTCAGAATAATTGCTGCCAGCATAATTATTGGTCATTAGAGTTATACCAGTGTCAAACAGTTACTATTTTTGTCACAAACAAGTCCCATTTTTTAAGGACTGACCAATGAAAAATTTGAACATTCAGTTGCTGCACAATACACACTTTTTGTTATTTTACATACATCTCTCTTCTCAGTCTTCATCTCCCATAGGAAGGCTTCATCTCTTTTCTTGGCCTTGTAAGCATTTCTACAGCATTCCCATATAATGAAGGAGCTAGAGAAACCAAGGATAAATCTCTCTGCTTTTTTTTAGCAGAGATACTTTGACTGCAGAAGTTTTTATGAAGGGAAACCAGAATAATGAAGTCTAACAAGGTTCAGATCAGAAAGGGAGGACAACTTGCTGCATGGTGTCCTTCTATCAGCAACTATCTCATGGGCAAAAACCAAGAAAGATGAAAGCAGAAAGTGGATCAGTACCATACCAGTATTGTCCTGTACCATCCCCGTAAATTCAGCAACACTCCTGTATCTGGAAATTTGGACATGTCCTTCACAGATTTGGCCACAGGTGTTCAGTTGCACTGTGCTGTCAAGACCTGGGTGCTTCTGGCAAGTCCAGAGTCACGTATTTAGAGATCTCTGGATGTTTACTAGCAGAAATGAACACTCTTCGGGAAATCATGCTGGCACGAGTAAGCGGCATCCAAGGGAGGATTTAAAGCACCTTATGTGCTTTCTAATGTTTTGCATGTCAAGCTTTGCATCCGTGTCCAGTTTCTTTATGACCTATACCAATTTGAAGGATACTTCTACATGGTAGTGTTATTTTGGCTGTTTTCAAATACCTGATTTAATGCACATTTGTAGCTAATGCCTTACCCACTGAAACCACTGAAATTTTTACTATTGGTTTCAGATCCTTTATCTGCAATAAATTCTGGAAAAAAGAACACCCAGAAAATATGTGTGGATATAGGAGACATATTTCTAAATAGCTTTGCATTAAATTATTCATATTTTTCATCACGACAACCAGAAATTAGTCCAAAAAAATCCCAGAGTTTTTACTGGTGATAAACAGTGTGATGGTGCTGCTTTTTCTACACAGTGTAAACAACAGTTAAATAACACCTGATATATTGCATGAATTAGAAGTCCCCCAAAGCCTGATTTCATTCACATTGATAACTTGGTTAAACAATAATTTCCAGAAACTACAACCTTTTAATAAAGATATTCACTGCTGGCAGAAATCTCATCCTGCTCTCTATTTATGCCTTAGTACATTTTCTAAAGGTTCTCCGCACTTTGTTACTTAATTATGCATCATGTTTACCGTACTCATTTTACAATTACATGACTAGGCGGTTGTAAGCAGCAGCTGCTATGGGAGGCGAGGAAGAACCTCGGTTATCTGATAGCTCCCTTGATTCACTTTTCTGCCCCAGAAATAAGAAGCACCTTTGATTGCTCCTTGTAAACAGGCGGAGGCAGGTCTCTCAAGATATCCTGGCAGCTATTTGTGGTTGTCACTCATGGCAACTGGTTAAAGAGCTATACAATTTATAATGTTATCTTATTTTGAATGGAGATGCATAATATGTTTATAATGGCTATAGATATGCCCGCCCGTGTTCTGTCCATCAGCTGCGTGTGCCACGAGATCGAGCACCGATACGCGTTGCACACACATATTTTAACCAGCCAAGGCTTGCTCACCRGGGCAAAAAGCAGACAAAGGGAGCAGCCGCTTTCCTGCTTCCAGGGGCTTCGTGGGGAAGGCAGAGCAGATTTGCAGGAATGTCCTAATAGCCCGTTCCCTGGCAAACTGCTCCAAAGTGCCTGTGGAAAGAGTTACGACTACACAGCACCGGGCACGCGCTCSAGGTCTCTGTTTAGCGGCTACACCTCCAGGAGAGCTGTGGCCTCAGCAAACCAATGCCCCGCACATGGCCTGGGGAGGGCACTGGGGCACGTAGGCAAGTCCTACTTACAGAAAGGAGGAAGACAAGCAACCAAAACTGAAACGTGCTGAGAGGCACATGCAGTTTTTGTTACATTAATTAGAGAAAAGACCATTATCAGGAGCTGATGAAGGCTTAACCACAGGAGTGTTCCAGTTCTCATGTCACGAGCTGGTAAGTTTTGATTTAGAGGGGCATTTTTAAAAAACCCTGATTTGCCTTCAGCCCATCTCTTCCAAAATGCAACTAGCAAGCACAAACACACGAAGCGTTCTCTAGAGCAAACTGTTAGCACTAACAAAGCGGGGACTCTCAATTATGCTGGAACTGGTTGCTCCATTTTTTTCTGAGTCTTCAAGATTTGCTCAGTTGAAAAGGATGAATAGTCACAAACCTGTTTTTCTAATAATGAACCAAAGCCTCCAGTTAAAGAAAGATCAGGCATGTCCTTCAATAACAAAGTGAAAGCCTTCCTGTTGTTCTTCTACTTATATAAATGTCATTTTTCCCCCAAAGTTTTCTGGTGTCTCCAAAACCTATTTTTCACAATTTATGATTTTTCAAGCCCATTTACATTCTCATTGAATACCAATAGTTGTCCAGAAATACTAAATGGTAATGAGAAAAGCTGAAGGGCACTGATATGTGGAAGAAAAAGGAGGCTGAATGTCTTTAATTTGTCCCTTTCCTGTGTTAATGGCTAATTTCAAAATTGTGAACATTGCAAATAGTTTCACACACATATTTGAAAGTTAAGACTTCACTATATTGACGGATCTCATTCCCAAAAGATAAAACTATGTTTTTTTGTCAGTCTTTCCAAAGACAGAAGCCTTTTATTAGATCATAAATTATTGGGAGGACAGAGTTGATATAGACTTCTTTAGGCTGATAATGTACTTTGAAAGAAAAGGCAGTTTTACACTTCTGCAAAATCATATTTGAAATATTTATATACCTATCAACGGAGACACTGAGGTAATTCACCTCTGGGTCACTGGTTCAAAACCAAACCAGCTCTTTTACATCCAAAATGTGTTGCCTGCTGACAGCTGTAGGGTTGCCTAGGTTTTTTGTTATGCTCCAAAGCTAGCTCTCTGCATCATATAGTCCTCTTGGATAAAATTTGGCAACATCCGGAAAAGAGGCCTAGGACTGGAAAGAAAAGGAAATAAATAACGTTGAACTTTTTTCGTTTTAGCAAATTTTCAGAATGCTGTGGGTGAGATATCACAGGACCAAGCAATAACTTCCCTACTCGAGCTAATACAATACACACTATTAGGAAATGCACTGTATATAGCTCATAAACTAGCTAGTCTGCTGTACACAGAATGCCTGCAGTCTCATAAAATGTTATTCTTTTGCTTTATCTTGTTAGTATAATGTGAAGCTTCATTAAGCCGCCAGATGAATCATATAGTAATTGGATATAATGAATTTAATTATGTAATTTCTTTTTTCATAATGAAACAAAGTCATATTTTACAAACAGGCAAAGTATTGTTTGGAGTTACAGATTTAAGCTAACATTTGGCAAGAAATGCACAACTGAGGACTGATGGCTCTTTCTTCCCCGCCCCCGCCCCCAGTTTTGTCTGACCTTCACTGTTTGGATTTGTCCATGCAGGGACAACAACCAAATCTGTGCCAAATGGAGAAAACTTTGCTGTTGTGGGCGCTGGTGGAAGGGGCATCCCTTGCTGCAACGCCTCTCGTCAGGTCGGGTCGGTCTAACAGCCAGCCACTACCAGCAATGTCAGTTTTAAGGGAGGTCCTTGGCCAAGAGCCTGATTCTGCCAAACGCTGGTGCTGCTTCCAGGCACCACCGATTTCTCTGGGAGATGAAGTTGCTCAGAGTCTCCCAGAGACAGCTCAGCATTTCCCAGGGCAAGGTATTAATGTCGGCCCGTCCCTTCTTACCTCCCATTAATGACTTTCTGATGACCTGGGCTTATAATATCCCCCACCCTTCTCACTACTTGGTCATTGAGGATGTTCCAAGGAAATGAAACCTAATGATAAAACAGTACTTGAAATATCAACATCCCTGGCCTAATTAGAGTCGGGCCAATGGGCCCTAATTGCATAACTGAAATGCACCCAGTTGAGTTCTTTCTATTGTAACTTGACTACACGTCTCAGGCCTGATTAATAGAGCCAGCGCTGCAAACTAAAATGCAGTTAATTTATTGTAAGTTTTATTAGGCATATAAAAGGAGACCAGGAATTACTAGCCTTTCGTTGCTAGAGATACATTTCATCTATGACTCAGACCAGATTCTTCACAGATTAAGCTTGTTAATTTTACTTATTGCCAACATTCTTCACCGCATTGCTGAAGCGAGAGCCGCAGGCTCTTGTCTAGAATGGACAGTATGAAAAGGACCGGGGGCCTTGGACAACAGTAACATTAACTACTTTGTCCTTTTAATTCATCTAATTACATGCAAGAAAAAAGAAACAGACCATTTGCAGGCTGCCTTTAGTTGCCTTTCTGCAATGATGCTGAGCCAGTGCTTTTGTAGGCTTTTTGTTGTCTTATTAGCGCGCTTTTGTTCAGAGAGATGGTTAAAGCCATTTTCAGCAGCTAGCGAGATGAAACAGTTTCAATAAGGACACAATGTACTTGTTTAAATTACCTTTCAAAATGCTTGAAACCATTAAGGGGGAGGTGCTACAAATAAAAGTTGGATTTTTTTTTGTTATAATGTTTTACCCTAATAATAGCTTTTATTTTATTATAATCCATTAGTTGACAATATTATTCTATAGATTATTAGGCAGCAATTTTGTTATTTCATCACACTTTCAGCACTCACTCACAGTGCTAGAAACCACAAATCTCTCTATAATATGCTTTCAATTTTGTTAAAATCTGTATTTAACTGGTTTGGCTGTGAAACATTTTGGGAGAAAATGTGTTTTTAATTCTGTCCTGATTAGCGTAACGGTTGACAGGGCTGAGTAGTGACATGATGGTATCTTATTTTCTACTGTTCCTACTATTACCTTTTTCCTGACAGATTTTATTTATTATTTTCACTTCTCCCGAGCTAGCAAGTCCAAGTGTAATCCACAACTTCCACTAAAGGGAATTTATCCCTTGCTGAATGCACGTCACAGTTAGAAAATCTAATTAAAAAGAGCTGATGTTCCTGGTTTGCTGGCAGGCTAATAGTAATGTGAGGCTATTGAAATATTTAGTGCCTGCAGGTAAAATAAAAGTATATTTAGCATTCAGTGGTCACAAACAGAAGGTGTTTCAGAACTCTGGCTGGGAAAAGGTGGGAAATAAGGCAAGCAAGATTTCTTGGTTAATGCTGGCAAAATGGTGATGTGTTTATCTTGTTTCACACGTGTTGTTTACTCACCTAAAATCAGACCTGCTAGTATCACAGCTCATGGCAAAGAGCTGAGCTTTCCTGAGTGATCTGCAAGATGCAGCTAAAATTTGCAACTTTATTAAAGATCCACAACTACTCATTAATTTGCCCACTTTTGCTAATTACTGGAAGTGAACTTAGTGCTGAGGAAAGATTTCTTGTACAATATGCAGAGCTGAACAACTGGCAAGGCAAGACAGGCCAGCGAGGCTAATGCCTCTGGACTCTGTCGCTGCAGTGTGCTGCAGAAAGCAGCTCCCCTTGGGCCGGATTTGGTGGGGCTGTAAAGTGCAGGTTGGCTGTGAACTGGACGTAACCATCCAAGAAGCATCGCTTAGTCTCACCATGCAGCCGCAATGAACGTAACCCCGCGGCCTGGATGTGGCTGTGAGAGTTGACCCTACCAACTTCAACACCAAAGCAGGTCGCCCCGATCCATCACTCACGGGCAGGAAGAGCAAAGCGAGCTTTAAGCCCGGCTCAAGTCCAGTCTGGCTGGTTCCTATGGTCAGATTTAGCAGCTTTAGGGCTGATATAACTTTTGCCCAGACTTTGATCCCACCAGCTGGTTAATGAGGCTCTCCCCATGCTTCTTGGCAAGCCTAAGGGTCTGCTCATGCAAGATCAGACTGCAGGATGAAGACTCTGTGGATAAATAWTTTTCTATAACGTGTTATGAATTTCAGTGACAAGAGGAGTGAAATAAACCCATGTTCTTAGGACTTGTTTGATGGATACAAGCCATTCACATTCTGTATGTGAAACGATAAGTTATGTGCCAACATGCTACTTATCACCATAAGACACATTCTTCCACCATGGATTGCTATTACTCTAACAACACATGTTTTGTGATTTAGAGATGCTGATTAGAGAATTATGGCAAGGAGAGAAAGCAGCTTTCCTTGTATAACCAGCAAATTGTGACCATGAACCAGCAAAAAATGTGAATATTTGACTAAAGTTGAGCAAATATGGAAAAAAAAAACCATACCTTTTCACACACAGAGGATCTATTGGGGCTTTAGCTCATGTCTGCTTTTTGCATTTGCTAACCTCACTGCTGACTTTGTGTATCCTGAATGTGATTATAGTTTATCTTCTGCAACTGTCATAAAAGAAACATTTTTAGATCAGGAATAGTAGGAAACCATGATTCTTTATTACCATTCATTTTCCTCAAGCAAAACCAGAACGTGGTCATGTGTATTCACATTTTGTGAAATAAAATCTTCCTGTAGATATTCCTTGGACACAGAGCGAGTTCATGCTGTTGCATGGTATAAAAGGTTGGATAGATTCCATTTTCAGTGAGATTAGCGCCTCTTTCCAACGCACCGATTTGTCCACATTGGTTCCTAAGTATGATTGTGAAGCCACAGAAAAGCTACATCTAGGCAAATACCTAATTCCCTACCTGAACAATACAATTGGTGAATAATAAATTTATAGTCATGCTATGTTTTTTATGGGATTTTTAGAGATTTTTCTCTTTCCCTATCTTTCTCACCACTTCCAGGCAAACCAAAAATATTGCTGTGAAATTTACCAGTGAAAATGAATCCTTCTATAAAATTATCAACATTCGGCAAGTGCTCATGGACAGTTATATCTTAAATTGCTAGTGTGATTTATATATCCTGTGGGGAGAATATAATGTTCCCCAACTCCACTTTCAGATATTAAAAAAAAAAGCCTTAAAAGAGTAGTGAGAACTGAGATTAYGCCCAATCTGTGTGCAACTTTTGGCAACTGTAGAAGACTAATAGTGATTTTTATTCTTTACAAAATGTAACTCATTTCTTTTTAATGGTAATATGTTTGCTCAAAGTGGATCTCTTCAGACAGATAGAGGAAAAACTATAGAGACCTCACACAAATAGCTCTTTTGATATTCTTTCTGATAAGACCACCCTTTTAGAGAACAAAAATTAAGTTTGGCCGCACATTGTAACCTCCATGTGTTTGACCATTGAACGCAATGTGCGGCCATTAGAAATAAAAGAAAAATCAATAGGGTTTCATTAAAACAGCAGGCAATCAGGGCTACGGCACTAGCTTAATTACAGTTTCAGTAGCATTTGCTTTAATTGGAAAGAATAAAAGAAGTGAAGTGGAGTGAATGAAGAAATTAGCATATCTATCACTGTTGTCACATTGTACTGTGGCCTTAAAGCACTGTTTGCTCTTTAGTATCCCTGATGCTTTGTGAGACCCTGAAAAAATATGGAAAGGCAATTAGCAAATAATCAGATTGCACCTTTGTAGGATTCTAATTAAAGTTCTTTATAATGCTGGGAGTGTATTTTTTTAATCTTTATTATATACACCAGATATAATTTGCAACATGTGTGTTGTGTCTGCTCCGCATTCTGCACACATACATATAACCGATAGCAGAGCAAGGGTGTTGTGCTCTATGTTCAATGCTCTCCAGTGGAAGTCATCTTGCAGGCTGCTGTCACGCAAAATATCCTCTTCGTAAAGCAGCAACCTCCAGCGGCCAGGTCACTGTCCAGTCAATGGGCACTTAGTAAGGAGGAAAGAGCTGGGCACGGAGAGGGACCCCAAGCAGGCAGGAGCCAGGGCTCCTGAGCTTCTGCAGTGGCAGCGCGAGGACCCATCCAGATGTGTGCACCCCAGCAATGGACAGGAACGTGAGCAGATGAACGATGGCCCCTGCTGCACCTCAGACCCCTACAAGACTGCAGGTAATGCCCTGCAAAAATTAGCACCAAGTCCAGGCTGGTTCTTGGTGACCCCAAGACTCTTGGGAGCTTAGAACCTGGACCTGAGCAAACAGCTATGCTACAAGAGGAAGGAAACCGCCCCTCCAGCTGATATTTTCCCACCACTGCAGTCATTGACAGAAGAGCCACCACCTCTTGTCCTGACAGTCTGGATGTGATACCATAGGATGTGTGCTTGGGTTCCTGCTACGCTAACTTTAAAAACTGAGGTTATCAAAGCCATTTCTTTACAGGCATTTAAATTTGGAAAGAGTTGAGGAAGAAGAGGTCTGGATTTTACATCTGTCAACAACCAGATCTGACTGCAGGCAATGCATTTCACTTCCATCTCATCATATCGCAGTTTGGAATAAAACTCTTGCTTCGTACTTATGAAGAGATCAACCAGTGAAGGGGCATTTTTAGCCTTTTTATGCAGGTGTCTATTGAGGCCAACAGAGTTACACCAAAGTACATATAATACTAGTGAGATCACAGGTAGGCCAAAAATTATGTAAAAGAGCTAATGTATTATTCTCACTACTCCTGAAAAGTTAATTCAAATGTCAATTATCTTCTTGTTATTAAATTGCTCACAAAGCAATCATGATTTCAATGGATTAATTCACTCCTTGAAATTATTATGTGATTATTTTGGGGAAAAAAATCATGTTTCAGTTCACAGATTATTCATGAATAATTCATTACAACATATTTTGAATATTCTGACAAATATCTTGTTCCATCTTGTTGTGTGTCCCATCTCCTACACAATGCTCAATACATATGAAAATCATTTATTGAATTTCCTGTGCTCGGCTTTTCTGAGTTCCCTCAAAATTCATCAGAATTATATACAGGAGCAGCAATTGCACTAACTTCATTTCTTTCTTTCATTTAAAAGCCCAAATTCTTAAACAATCTCTCCAGGTTTAAGGCTGTATCTTCTTGTAGATCTGTAAGGCAGTACACATGCAGACACTGCATTTTCAGGTCTCTTCTGTCCAAGCCTCAGTGTCTACCACAGACCTTGGGTTCTTCCAGTAGTCTTTTAAAAAAACTCTATTTTGGTTTTGAATATTGACTATTTCACCTCAAAAAAATAGAGAAAGAAAAGACACTTCTGCTGTGGCTGGTGTTAAACAGCACCATTCCACCAAGTTTCTGTGTGGTCAGCTGAGTGTCTAACTGCAAGAGTGGAATAATGAGAGAAAGAACTAACCTAACCATTCGATTCAATAAAACAAAGACATGAGAAGGAACAATTAGTAAGGAGAAAATAAAATAGTGAATTAAAGTCTGGTCCTTTCTCCAAAATACTGTATTGAGCCCTTTTTGGTTTTCTTTAGTTTTTACCTTTGCCCTCTCTCTGTGGTGTGAGAACACRGGTTGCTTTGAGATGCCTGATGTTTCCGTAACCCTCAAGGCCCAACTTCTCCAAGTATTTCACACAGCATTAGGCATCTAAACGTGTGCGCAGAGCTGGCGCATTTGGGTACCATTGCACAAAGTACATGACGGAGAGCAGGGAGCAGAAGCTAGACCAAAAGCATGCCAGTGATAATGAAGGGATACCATCTATTTTGTAAAGAGAACTAAATTCCTAAAGATGTAGGTAGGTACTTAAAGCAATTTTCAAAATCAGCCACTCAGCAGTGGAAGGTGCTAAAATCAGACTGAAAATCAGCATAAATTAGATATCTGGCAGATCTAGGCCTCAATCACTTTGAAAATCCACATTTGCAAAGTTGCCCATGAAAACATTTCCTATTGACCACTTTCATCTTCCTTTCTTGGCTTTAACTTAAGGCAAAGAACAATTCAAAGGGACCGTAAAAAGGGGAAAGATAGTAAAATCCTACCCTTTTTTGGAATTGTAATTAAATTCCCATTTGTTTTCTTCTGAACGGTACCAACAGGCAAACATTCCTGTGATCCTTACCAGATTACTGCTCATCCCTGAAACTTGTCATCATTTTCTCCCAACTTGAGGAGAAAAAATTCTATCAGCATGTCACTTGCTGAGCAACCGCTGGCTGTTTTTTCCCTCTGGCTCCCAGAGGACGGCCCAGGAGCTCTGAAAGGCCAGAAGATGGTGACATGAGTATGAAAACACGGAATCGGCTCCTCACCAAGGAGCTCAGAAGAAGACAGCGTACGAAGACAAATGTTTTGATAAATTACTACCAAAAAAAAAAGAATGAAATTAATTGCAGGTCTGATATTGTTTTAAGCACTGTCGAATATAGCATCCTCTCACACAGCTACTATTGAATTAACTTCCTAAAGTTACTGCAAATGCCTTTTGGCCAGAGGATTCTTGAAGGGCAGAAATATATTTATGGAGTGGAAACCCAATTTGAGTAGGAACTTCCACAGACACAAACAAATGCCTCAAACCAGTTTGGCAGTACGTGATAACTCTATTTGTAATTAAAGGTTAAAGTATACTTAAACCAGTTTGGCAGTTAAAAACAATTTTAATTGAAAATATACATTTGTAATTGCAAATGGAAAGATTTCCTGTAATAGCAGTAACAGACCCATTTTCTAATAAGATGAACAATACAGTTGATGACTGAAGCATCTGTATATAGTTACATACAGCATTTCTGTACTGCAGGCTGCCAATTTATTTCAGCAGTGAAAAGCTTGATTTATTGTTTGTAGCATTACCATCTGTTGTAGTTATTACAGAAATTATATATAAACCAGTTAGTAAACACTTTGCCCCATTGTCTGTTGTTTTGATAATCACCCATAATAACATCTAGCATCAATATGGTCTTTAAACCCGATTTGGGAGTTAATGGAATAAGAGGAGGCAGTCAGTATATGCACCAGGGTAATGTCATTAGGAATGTTTGTGAAGAACAAATTAAATCAGTTGTAAATTGTGCTCTCAAGTCAGCCAGAAAACCAGTCTTGTTCAGGAGAAGGGATTTATATTTTAACCTCGTGCAGAAAATGTACTTAAGCAGATTAAAATAAAATAGGGACTTCGTCGATGGATGTAAATGGTAATTGCTGGAGCTCTAATGGCTTCCTGTTGGCTATGTCATGCAGTGGGCACAGCTATTTTAAAGTTAACCAGTGCTTGAGGTCATACTTTTACAGATTCAGTCATTAAACAGGACTAGACATGTCACTAAATGGCTGATTATTCAAATGATGAGCCTGCTCAAAAGTTATCCATGTCATATTCTGGACAGAGGATTACAAAAAAAAAAAAATAATAAGGTAGAGTTGAAATAAAATAAAGATGAAATGAATTCAAGTATCAGTCAATAGAAGCATCTGTTTGGGGTCTCATTTGTTTCGGATGGCAGACTCTGCTTTATATCACTTTGTAGTGGTTGGTTAAATTATAAATATTGGGCTTTTTCTTGAGTACAAATAGTTTTATGCATCAGAAGTGTAGTCTCTCAATAAATTTTCATATACTAAAGTATTATCTGTATGAGAAATTGCACAGGTTGTACAGGTAGCATGAGGAATAGATTTATTATACACTAGCACAATTTATTACCTGGCTGTGACCATTTCACTTGCCCACCTACATGCCAGCAGTGTAATGTTGTTTTAGCACCATTTTAGTGATATACTGAAAAGTCGAATATAGAGTTTCCTGAAGACTCTGGTTGCATGGAGCTTTTCTTCCAAAGAAAAATATAGCTTCTCATAGCTAATCTTCTCATTGTTTTATCTGCACCAATGATCATTAATATGCAGTTCTTTAAGGCCTTGTTTACGACTGAGATATTAAAAGGATTTATTCTGAGTTGCATTCCAGTTGCATTTGAACTGGTAAAAATGGCAAATGTCAAGCTAAAAATAATGGTTTTCACAGAGTTAGCAGGTAAGAAATAACCACAAAATGTTTAAAACACAAACAATATCTTTGCCTGCTTATTGTCAGTAGATGTACTGCTCTGGTAGGGCACATGAACTTTAGACTGTGCCCAGAAGCAGCAAGGAGGTAAGAGCTCGTTTCCAAAGCCGCGGCCATCCCRGAGAAAGGCTGCTAACACCACCTCCACTTCCACACCGAGCCCCAGYGACTCATTCCTCCACCACGTACCACTGAGAAAACTCTCATGGACCAAGATTTTCTGGACTTCATAGAGTAAAACCAACATATTATTTCTGCCTTGAAATCCCCAGGCAGCTGGTGCAGATCCCAGAGCAGAGCTGGCATGGGGATGCATAGCTGTACAAAACCTCACATGCTCGAACCCAGATTTTGCTTCTGAGCAAGTGGCAGCAYGATTTAGAGAACATAAACATGCTTCTTGCCTCACAGAGCTTCCAAAACATGCAAAGACACAAAGCTGAAGGGGAAAACCTTCATGTCTAAGGAGCTGGGAGGAACTATGGGGATCTAACAATGAATGAAAATAAAAGGATGGAGGAAACCTGTTGTCTACATGGGAATTAGAAGGCAAAAAAAAGGGAGTAAAAAGAAAAAGTAGTGTGTTTGGAATATTTTCTGTATTAAACTACTAGAGAGAGAGTATTTTTCATAAACTAATACAATTATTGTAATTAAAAATCCTTAAAATATTAATGGCAGGCGTCTGAAGGCAGAGTTAATTAAAGCTGTGCCACTCAGTTGTAGTTAAGGCTCTGTCTGGATTTCCATTACAAACRCTGTTTTTGAGAGGTAATAACTCAGTCAGCCCAAATTTACTAATGGGTAAAACTTTATGTTGAAGTTCTCAGCGCAGGCATGAATTTTTCTTCCGTTTCCTTTGTTTCCCACATTTCTTAATCAATTTGGCTGTTTGCATGGTACAGAAAGTTTTGAATGTTTGGATGTTTGCCCGAATAGAGTCTTTGACCAGAAGGTTTTTCTACCAGTATGCTTTATTAAGAAAACATGTGAGAAGAGACACAGTTTGAAAACCCAAGTATGGACCACAGCCCTGCAGGCGACCGAGCCACAGGCTAAATTCACTGCACACATACTTACTCACACCAGCGCTGTCTGCCCTCCGTTTCGGCATGGACATGCAAGTCCCCACGCTACCCTGTGAGAAGACGCCGGCCGGCAATGTCCATGCCTTTGCTTTCCATTTCCCCAGGGTACAGAGAGGGGCGGGCAGCTGAGGAAGGCTGCTTCGGCTATGGGAGCCAGAACCTGGGATCCCCTTCACCTGCTCTGTGGGCCCATCCAGCAGCCCTTAACTTGTCAAAYCCAGATGCTTCACTCCGTTGAGAAGTAAAGTAAGAGACTGTGTAGAGGACTCCACAGAATCTATGGCACAAATTTTATGTGTCCCAGGAGCAAACTATACCTTTTATCATTTGCATTAACATTTTTATTGAATTTTTCTTAGGATCCTCCTCAGTTTGCAGCAAGACCTTACCAAATAGCGTCTGTAACACATATATGGAGAAGAAACAGTTAGTACGTAGCAGCAAATTTTATGCACAAAACATGCTCCACTTTTATTTTTTTAATTTCACATAAGTTTCACCCACTTGAACAGACGAAGGAGCTTTGTTATTTTCTCATAACAAACTTTAAAACACAAATTTATGCTAATCTTGATATCTGCTGATAAATATCAGAGTTATTTCCCTTGCCTAACTCAGSCATTAAACCACTTTTACCATGGTGTGAGATCTGGCTTGAATATGCCGTATTAGTGTGAAAATTACCCTAAATATGACTGCACCATTGTTGCTTGCAGGCTAATGGCTAATATTGTATGCACTGGAAAAAAAAATCATTGCCTGCATGTTTACTGCATCATCTCTGTTAGTTCTGCTGGCTGATTTTCATAGCTTATTATGGTTGCTGGGGAAGAGGGGGAAACCAGAGAAAATGCACATAGTTTCATTGCAAGCATCATTCTATAACCACACAATACTGATACCTTGCACTTTGCAAAGATATCTGCCAGCAGGTAGAAATGCATTCCATTCTCACTACCATATAGGATTATTTAGTAACCATTTAATACAAGATTGCAATATGCTAGTAGCAGAACATTTTTTCACCTGCTGGGTAGTTGCACARCTCAACCTACTTAAGGAGATGGGCTACCACGAGCACAAAAAGACACAGCCCTGAATAGACTGTCGATTATTTTTGTTTAAACAATATCTATCCTAGTATTATGCAGTCACAGTAGTTATTACAAAGTAAAGCGTAGACAGTCCACAAGTTTGAAATGTGAATGTTGTAATAAGAAAAAATTACATTTGTTTCATTTTCGATCCTTGTTACTTTCTTCCTTGTGATAATAGATTCAGATTTTGTGCCATTATCTGGCCTTATTAAAGGAAAGTGGTATCAAAWTTAAAACTTCCTATATAAAGTAAGAGAGCACCTGCTCCTAAAATGTATTTTCCATGCGCCTCGCAAAATACGGTGAAATTAGCAAAATGGCTCTACTCGATTAGAACAAGGGCACAACTGTTACTATCTCTCAGATTGATTTTGATGAAGATTATAGGGATGGTATTTGTCTGACAATGCCAAGCACTCAAAATTTATCCTTTTTGTGTTTTTTGTTYAAAATTGTTCATTCTTAACATCACATAGCAAAAACTATTTCCCCAAATTATAGCTTTTTTAATATAAGTTTTAGAAAGTATATCTATGTAAGAATTCTTTTTCCTATATAATTTCCTGGATTGCATTATCACATAGACATGATGTACAAGCTTAGACCCTTAATGTACAAGAACTGATATAGTCTTTATAGGATAAAACACGTGCTAAACTGGAAAATGGGATTTGTATCATCAAATCAAAGTCCACATTATATATAAGACTCCTCAGTCTGGAACAAAATCATCAGCAAGAGCAAAATGGATCCATGCCTGACAACAGGAACATTTTAACGAAGAAAGGATTTCACCTTTTTCTCCCGCAAGCCTGCCTGCAACCCTGTCTCGAAGAGATTTTAAGTTATTCAAAAGCCAAGMTCAGCGCCCAGCCATTCCTGAACCAAAACGCCGTTGAGGCCGCCAGCTGCTCAACAYGCCGAAAGGGCAATGCAATCCACTGCCCGGTCCCTGTGCTCCCAGGAGAAACCCGGGGCAAGGCTGAACGTTTTGCTCTCGGGGGAGCAGGCCCTTCCCGCATCGCCGGCCCAAGAGCATTCGTGGCAGGAGAGATCGGAAGCCAATTACACCACTTCAAACCCTCTGGAAGATCCTTCTCACTTAGGGGAATCACTTACGGCCTTGTTAAATCACTCCTCAATTCCTCTTACACTGATGGAAAGATGAAAGGGACTGAAGCTGGAGATCAGTATCTGATTGATAATTGCAGCTACAGCAACATGAGAAGCAGGGAAAGAGGATGAAGCAAGTCAGGAAAGGAAAAGAGGTAATGAAGCATATATAAAATCTGATTTTGAATAGGAGATCTAAGAAAAGGCTTCTGACAGTATTGCTGCATCTAACTCATAAAGATAAAAGGTTTTACATCATGGTGTGAAGCTTTCAGCCATCCATTCTCTCCTAAAGAATTATTTGAGGAGTATGTGGCATCATCGCATTCCCCTGCCATTCCCTATATCCGGTCCAAATGATGGTTCTCCCACCCCACATGAGAAGCACTGTTTATTTACATGTGCAACACTGCACCTTGCCTGGCATTGCCATTCGGTAATGTCGGGCTCTCGGATTCAGAGCAACAAAGTGCAATGCATATTGTATTTTACTGGTGATTGAAATAGAGAAAAATGGTTTCTTTTGAATTAGCTGGTCCTGGCAGGTTGCAGGCAGCCAAGCTTGAAGGAAAAGATGAAGTGAATGCTACTTGGACCACATCACTCTTTTAAATATAGCACACCATTAAGTCCAGCTTGGTTTTACATTCTTGCAACATGACTCTTGTTTCAGTTATTTACTTCTGTTTCCACATAAACGTGGGAATTCATAATCCGTGGATGCAGCCTATCCATTGTACTCTACTGAAACAGCATGTGCTGAACTCTTGAACTGTAAAATGTATTGATTATTGTTTCCTTTTGTAATTTTTATTTACTCACAGGAAGATTGCTCTTTATTACTCTTCTCAGCATTTCCTTTATATATGCTGTTTCTACTGCAAGGCCCGGATTCAGGTAAACACTTAAGCACATCTCTGTAAAGAGAACGATAATCGTGCCTGAGTCGTGAAGTTATCCTAGAAACCTCAACCTGCAAATGCTTGCAAGGGAGACAAGGCAAGGGAGGCAAGCCTTGCTAACTGGCTGCAGGTGACTGCAGGTTTCGGTCCAGGCAATAAGAGAACTGGAAGRGAACTGGAGAGTCTCAGGGTAGGCTACTTCTCTATTTTGCAATAGCAGCATTGCCRGTTACTCTGTAAGGGAGCTGTAGAATTGTCTTAAATAAATTGAAAATTCCCAGGATATGGCTGCAAAGGAAAGGGAGAAATCTGTAAGCCGTTGACTGCCTTAATCTGATCTACAGATGCACTGCTAGAGCTAGAGCCACAGACAAACTGGCATGGCTTAAACCGTTATTATTGCACATAAACTTGATTTTGACTTGATTAGCCATGATAAGCAGGATTTGCTGGCACTTGAAATGATACCATCATGGTACCATATCTGATAAAATGAGGCTTACAGCTTTGGAGTGTAGCAAAACCTATCCATGCTGTCTTTGCTAAAATGCCAATTAGTGAAATAGGCCATGGTAAATGCGTGGAAGATTTAGCTGAAGCTGACCTTGCCTGCTGTTCCCCAGGCTAACAAACAGATCAGCAGAAGAGTCTTCCACTTTGTATCAGTTCAGTGCCAGGGATTTGCCAGCATCTGACAGCCTGGTCAAATCCAGTCTCTCCTGTTACTGGGTGACTCTGGGCTGCTTTTACTAGATTACTGATGAACGTGTAATCATGAAACACTGGTAATATATATCAATTTTAGTAAGAAAGCATTAACAATGACTTCATATTAAAGGATCATTTAATTTTTACAAATGTGGGGAAATGTTTCCCCCCCAAAAAATAACCAGACACGTCTTCGGCTGTGTTGCAAATCTCTGATTCACACTGATGGTGACATAGAGTATAACAGTACCTACAACAACACCAAAGCCTACCGTGAGACCTGGTGATGTAACTGATCCTCAAGAACATAAAGCAAAGCCAAGCAAAACCCTCAAATAGATTGTGCAGTTCACCTGGACTTGTTCCATTAGCAAATATTTTGGGATCTGTTTGCTTTGGCTCAAAAGCACTCATGGAAAACATGACCAAATTCACTGCTGGTATTAAATAAGTGTGATTCCATTGGGAATGACCATAACACATCATATTTTTCCAAGAATTTCGATACTCCCTCTTATATCACTATATATCTATTTACAGAGTACTATGAAAAGTATATATACCATACCACCAAATTAAAAACATTATCTTTTATGGGATTATACACCCTCTGTGGTTAGGCATGAATTACTCAAGTAAAGAATCAGAGAATCAGAGAATTTAGACATATCCAAACCATGAATACCTTACAGTTAGACAAGAGAAAAACAGTAAAAATAAGAACTACAGACAAAAAATTGGTCATTTTCTCYAAAACAAAATGTTGATCTCCATTTACCCTTACTCATGAGAACATTTCACATCATATATCACAGTTATGTAAATATTAATTAAGAATACGGATTAATTTAGTTCTTTGCCACTAACCAAGTCCACATGAATAGCACGGATGCTGACCTGCATCACAGAAGAAACTGAATTAACAGGCCATTGAGCCAAATGGACTTGTAGCCAGGCCACACCTTTAAAAGGAATAGGACAGTCCTAAAAATGCAAACATATGCCATCTTTTATAGGATCAATCACAGCTGCTATCTTTAATTAATGATCCAGTTCCATTTCTGACAAATAAGATTATAAATCTAGAGGATTTCACAGTTATGGCCATGAACTGACATACATGAAGAAACCCAACTTCTGGCCAGGTTTGTGTCCRGGATAAACAACTCTGCCTGTCTTGCTGCCAAAAGCCATTTACTCACACTCACTCACGTATACACAACCAGCAACAAATATAGTCTGAACGCTCAGGGAAAATCAGATGCAGAAGCTGTCTATCTGGAGAAATAATCCTGAGTAGCTATTGCAGAGTTGCTATTTCTCTAGAGCTCTCTCCTCCCGCTGTAAGGACACTCCCTCTCCAGTCTCTCATTCTTGTTCATTTGGGGAGCGCATCATGCTAAACTACAAGAAGACACTTTGAGTGTAAAGTATCTAAACTGGCAGTTACTGAGGAATCACTGTGCTTGAAATTCAAACCCCACCCTTGTTTCATGCTCACTTCCCTCTGCACACCACATCTTCTTATTAAAGACATATAGCTGTGAGCTACAGAGAAAAGACACATTATTCCAGAACAAGGAGCTCAATTTATTTTACTTCGACTTTTGACAGACATTAAGAGGGACATTTTCAAAGCCATCAGTTCATTTTCCATTCATTTTTCAAGGAAAACTGGTTGTCTAAGGGCAAATAGACCTGAGTTCCTCTGCTTACATCCTTAGTTGATCCAGAAGCCATGCAGCGATATCAGCATGCAGCATAATGAGCCCAGCCAACATGTTGACTTAGCTGAAGCACACTTTCTGCCTGAAGTCAGGATTTCAGTTTACAGAAACCTGTTCAGTCTGCAGTCCTCCTTTTTGTGCATACCATAGTTCAAAAACCCGTATCAAATGGCCACAAAAGAGCGTGGGATCATGTAGGGCAAAGAACACTCTACAGATCTGAGACGGAATGGTAGACTTACCTAATGCTGAATGTCTTCTCCTTTATGACTGTATTTCAGAGCCACTTTTGTTGGCTCTTCTATTGCCACTGTGGGAACTAGCTACCGGAGTTCCCAGGTTACAGATTTAGCCGATCTCCTAGAACTTTTAGTTTATTTCAGTGGGGCCTACACAGAAAATTCAGGGCCCAATTTTAGGTCCATCTTCTTTTCCTTGTTTCATTTGACACTATAAGAGGGCTTGTTATCCTTCAAATTCCTAGCAAGCTAAGAAATCCTTCCCAATGGACTCTGAGGATCTTCTGTGGGCATGTACACCGGAATGAGCTTACCTTCCTGTTCTAGGCCCCAGGCCCACAGAAATCATCATGCCTCTAACAACAAGGAGGTGCAACAGGGCTCATCTGTGTTCTGCATTTTATTTCCAACATTCAGAAATTCATGGGAGCCTAAGAGAATCAGACATCCAGCACCTTCATCATGGTGAGAGAGAGAATAAAGACCAGGAGAACCTGAAATATTTCCACTGCCAGGTTTATGGAAAGAAAATAGCAAATGACCTTTATGATTCTGTCATTATAAGCTACTTTTCAGGACAGCTTCAAGAGAATATCTGAACAGTTCTTTGCCTTTCTACCTGAGAATGAAACACTACCAAATTTCTAGTCTTCAAAGTAGGCAAGTAAAGTAAACTCACTTTACCTAAAGGCTATTGAGCAAGACATAAGCACAGTGCCTTCAGCCAAATGAGTCCTCCAAGTAAAACAAATACTCTTAGTACTGATGAATCACACAGCCAGATTTACCATTTGGCATTTAGCACTTAGCTGTAAGGTTTTAGCTGCAGTGCTATTAAGCAGCRCACTTTCCCTGTCAAAAGAAGCCATGAGATAACTGAAAAAAATAGTAGGATGTAAGCCCAAAACAGGCAGATAAAGAAAGGGAAGGAAGGAAAGGTGAAAAACCTTTTCTGAGTAAATATTAGCAGCCAGCACAGCAGCCTGCTATTCTGACAATGTGGTCACTTTGAGAAAGGTTGTTAGAAATAATTATGGAGGATTTCCTAATGGCATGAAAGGTGGTAACTTGTCCTGCAGCTCTTCCATGCAACCCAGAGAGGTCTCTTCCTCCACCTGCCAGACTTATTACAAGGTCAGATTTCCACCAGATACCAAGATCAGAGGGAAATAGTCTTATATTGTCTGATTTCCTACAGACTTCAGGCCTATGAATAGCATTTTTTAACTCCTGCTCTCTGCCAGTAAATTGCGGAGAAACTGAGTATATATTTAGAACGACCTCCAATCCCAATTTCGACTACAGCACATCCCTGGGTAAATTCTTGCAATGGCCAGTTACCATATTTTCATGTGTATAACTTTAAATAAACCACATGCTTTTAAAGTACTGCTCCTCAAAAATAGTCCTCTAACAACCTCAAAACCAGCCTCACACTGCTTGGGAGGAAAGATGCTGAAGAGAGACAGATAAGGAAGGCTGAGACTAGAGGCAGGCCTACTCCTGAGAGGAAGGGATAGCATTTGCTTTCCTTGTCTTACCCATACAGGCATAAGCCACCCTGCTGATGAATTTCTTTTTGTTTTTACAGCTCTCAGGTTGATACATATGAAAATATATTGCTTGCAGAGTTCACAATGTGGGTCATTTCCAGGTTGAATGCAGTCTGGTTTCATACATATTACTGATGACTATAATGTCCCATGAATATGCCTCTACATTTAACAAGGGCGTGAGAGCAGATCAGATGGACTGTCACATTTAAACCGTCACATACAGTGTTCATATATAGATATATATAGAAATATATCCATTGTAGTCAACATCTCTTCAGTGAGATGTACCTATTTATTTTCACTAATATGTTCCACTAAAGGAAGAGAGCAATCTATGAGGAACAGCTGCAGTCACAAGTTCAGAAAGAGAATTTCTAATGGAAATGAATGTTTCTAAGCCAGTTTTAGCTGAAGCTTTCTGTGCTTCTCTCCAGACTCCCAGCATGGACATATACTTTAGCTCAAAGGCTACAGCAGCACTATAACAAACTTGTCTCCAGATAGCTCAGTCTAAAGCCTCKTCTTTCCAGTTATTGCATTGACCAGGCAAACTTTAAGCGATTCAGGGTGCCTTCAAAGCCATGTGTTGACCTCTGTATGGTCTTTTCCGACAGCCAGGCTCACTGTAGGTGCCTGCCTGGGGATGACAGTCTTTCAACCTGAGGGCTGAAGAGAGCTACAGACTAGAGGTGGCAGAATAAAAGCAAAAACGACCCAGTTCCACAATGACTCATACTATTGAAAATGATACAAGTCAAAAGCTTCTTGAAGTTATCTGCATTTTAACAGTGCTAATGGCTGGATTGTTGACCTAAACAGTGGGAAGCCAGAAGGAAGTCAGGTTACCTAAGTAAACCATGCATAATGCCTCTGAATGACATAGACTGCTATTTGCTCAGCCTGGTGACCGTTTCTCAGGTTATTTTCTTGAGCTAGCCAGTTGAACAGACACCAGACTGACAAATTTGGGAATTCTGTAATCTCTGTTTCCAAAAAGTTTTCACAGCAAGCTTGATTCTGCAGTATTCTCTTGTTTTGGTGCTTTTGGAGATCCCCTCAGGCAAATGTTTGCTTTCTTTGCTTCCTGAGTAACTGAACATCTGGGTTGATGGCCATCCTGGTCTGTGTCCCCTCCACAGCTTTTTTCAAAGCTCTGTATAGATATTGACTGATGGAAAAATGAATGGAGGCATTCAGGTAAGCACTAACTTCAACCATGTGCTCAAAACCTTCCTCAGCTCAGGACTTCAGAGAGGTCAATAGAGAGGGAAAAAAGACCCATGGTTTCAGGTTGCATAGTATGCRATTAATGGCATCTCTTCATTCATTTGCATATTTCACAGGTATATTTTAAGGAATTATTTTTGCTTGTTTTTTTCGCAGTTCAAAATACACACTGCAAAATGTAGACACAGGCTTTGGCTTTAGACCGTGCACAGTAAAGTGACAGTGTGAYGCACATGGGGCGCTCCCTGTGACAGGAGAGCCTGAGTGACCAGCATTCGGCAGCTCTTCCAACCCAGCCCTGCCCAGCACCTCTGGGCTGGGGGCTCGAGGAGCTGAGCCTTAATGGCTGTCGCTAGCTAAAGGCGCGGAGCGGACGTGACTCTCACCGCAGAAGAAATGTGTAGCAACGAGGACCCTGCCTGGGACCTCTCTGTTTGCTGTCACACCACCAACACTCACTTAGCTGGGCTGAGGCTATCTGTAACGACTAACAGTTTTCAGATTTCTGGCACCGCTTCCCCAAAGGCTTCTGAAAGGTTTAAGCCAGGGATCACACTTGCACAGCTATGCAAGTAGTCGCTGTACAGCCATTATCTGCTTTAAGAATAAGACTAACAGATTTTTTTAATTAAGAGTTATGGTTGAAGTATGCTGACCTATGGCTACAGCGTAGTAAGGTGCCTTGAGGAACTTGAAAGAAAATATATCATAATTTGTGCTGCACTCTGTCCTGCTCTTGAAGATTGACTGCCTCCTGCTATTTGAAAGCCTGTCACAGTATATTCAATAACAATATAAGCTGCTTCTTTTAGTTCTTCCACCTTGAAAGCTATATACAGAGCATGGTCTTCAGCTTTATCGTAAAAGACCAACACCTTCCTGCCTAGTCTGTGCATACACTAGTCATATCCAAAAGAGACCATGTCCTTTAGAGGAGGAGTCAGCTCATCCGCTTATTTCAGCCAGTCACAGGAAAGTCAAGCCTTAATAACCAAGAGGTTTGGCTCACGGCGCTGTTGCCTGGTTCCCTCTTCTGGGACAGGATCCCAGCTGTGCCTTGGGCACCTCCAAGTCTCAAGCAGAAAACACTGTTGTGTCTGACCATTGCGGGTATCTAGTCCTTCAGGTCATTCCCTAAGGACTCGGGAACCAGAGCTCCAGGTTATTTTCCAATCCTCATATCCCCTGAAAAGAGGCTCCAGAGATGTGTAAGTGACTGGGCAGGATGGACAATGCTTCCACAGAATTGCTTCTGCCATGCCTTTCCCTCAATTTTGCATTCATTTCATGCTTCCTTTCTCTTTTCTCTAACGCACACAGGAGGAACGTGCTTTCTAGCAACAATATTTGTGTATATTTCCTGCAAAAATCCTGCAGCTGCTAAATATCAGCTGGCTCACCGTCCTAGCAGCCGCTATTACTGAGCATACCGTACATACCATGACTGATTAATAACCTGTGACGGAGCGGGACAGAAAAGCCGGGCGTGGGGGGGTTCACAGATTGATATTTTTGTTATTTTAATTTGCTCAGTGACAGTTTTCAGAGACCATACACTAGCAAATATCTCTTTCTGCAACAGTGGAAGAGTCAAAAGTGAAAACCTTTTCAATTTTTACAACCTTGCCTCTGTGGCAGTCTGAGTCATTTCAGAGACTTCCTGGGCAATTTGTCTGGGATCAGGCTATTTCCCCAAGCATCCAGAAAAATCAACTTTTTTTTTATGTTCAGCAGGTTCACAAACAACATGAAAAAGGCCACCTGAAAAACAGGCACATTGCTAACGCTAAGCAAAGAAGCTGCAAAAGAAACAATGCAAAGTGGAAGACTGCGGCAAAGAAAATGTGTGTGCAGCCTTCTCAGAGACAGTCACTCCCTCATCATAACAGTTGTGTCTCCATCTTCAAAGCTCCCCTGCTTTCATTTTCATTTCACATCATCAAGAATTTTTTTTTTGTGCTTCTTTTTAATCATAGACCAATGTATGGTAAATTGAAACGTATGTAGGCATCAACATGGATGTCAGGAGGAAGAAATAACAACTAAGGCAAATGAAAATGAAGGCTGGATTATGTTATATCTGACCATTCCAATAAGATTTTAACAACCATTGTATGTAATAAGAGTTTTTATATAGCTGTAGTTTTGGAACAAGTCTTAAAACTCAAATTCCTCATTAAAGACCTGTACCTAAAGTGTTTACTTGGGCAAAACTTCGATAAGCTTTGGTAAATACCAGAAGGGTTACCTGCTCCAAGGTTCGGTCTGGCTCTAACTGAAATCACAGCTGAATTCTCTGTGATCAGTTTTACTATTTCCAGTCAGGCCAACCCTGTCTTAAAACAAAACGGAAGCATTATGCAAGGCTTCACTTGGCTTTACCGGTAAACCCTTTCCTCAGTTTCACCCACAAAGAACTTTAAGAACAAACTTAACTTTTCTAAACAAAAATAATTTCATCATTTTGTGTGGCATTAACACCCTGCTATTTCTATATGTTATCTATATTTTTCTTGTTGACATTCAACCAATTCAGAGCTAAAAATCCATCCTGCAGTTTTTCTGGGGTCGTAAATCATAGAAAGGTTATATTTTATGAAAGCTGAAGCTGAGAAGTAAACAGCATATTTGTATCAAAAGAGTTTCATCTATTAAGCAGCAATGACAGGGCCCTCTGGGCCAAAATCTAGTTTTCTTACTTAAAAAGCTTAGTTCTTTTGTAGACTCCTGCAGGGACCTATAACAGTTGGAATTGGGTTTTTTATGCCTTTGAGGCCTCCAAATGAATGTTACAGTTTTCCATTATTTTCTTTTTTCTTTTGAGAGAACGAGGCTACCTGCTTATTGCCTAAAACCTACACCCTGTGATTGTTCTGTTGCAAAATCTGTCTTCAACCCAGGAGCCTCACATTTGATCAGTACCCTCAGTATTTCCTTTCCCTTTTCCCCGATGCAGGGGAAGAAGAAAAGAGATGCAGAATACAAACGTAGATGATGCCCACTTAAAAATCTCATGCTAAAGGTTTGTGCATCTGCAAGATTTCTGCAACTACCTTTGCAGAGCAGAAGCCTACAGAGATGTATGTGTGTTCACATCCTTCAAACAGGCATTTTTTATATTGAGATACTTACATGTCAGTGGTTACCTGAAGCACAGCTCTCTGCGAGGTGGCAGCGCAACGGGGCCTCATGTCCATTCCCTTCCCCGTGACGGACTCTCTCTGTGACCTTCAGCTTAGAGCCAGAYGCCCAGCAGTTTCTTTCCGGTCTCTGGGAGTTGGGCACCTCCGTATTTTGGAGGGTCTGACATTTTGTATCTCCGCTTCCCATTCGTAAAATACTTCTCCATTGCATCTGGWTCTGTGAGGGTAAACACATTAGGTCTGTGTCATACTCTGATACAGTGGTGTTAGGAATCATTTAAATATCTAAAATATTGCCCCTGATTTCCAAGGGATTGCTCACAGTGTATAGCATTAAGCACGTCTGAACAAGTCTTTGCAGGATAAGGAACTTAACGCATTAACTTTGGCCATTTTCGCCTAACAAAAAGCCTCAATTCTGATTAGGCCAGATTCATGGCAGGTATAACCCAGCCAATCTCTGTCAAGTTGCACCAAGGACAAATTTGGCTCAGCACCTACAGCGCTGATCTCCTGATTCATCCCCCCGCTGCCACTGAAATTCTCCAGAGCACTKGGGAACGCACCGTACATGTGAAATAAAGACATCCGTCTACATCCTTCTTCTTATTAAAATGTTGCTATTAGTCCGCCTCCAGCCATTAGAAGATGATAGACCTGACCCTTTTTGAATGGTGTAATTTACAGCCGTGAATATCTATATATTACACTCTGATTACATCACAAGCGTGAGCTCAGAGTCAGCAAATTTACCACCTCTAAACTAGTAGAATAATCACTAACAATTAACAAAATGATATATCCAAGTCACAGTAATCTTTTTAGCCACTTTGAACATATATTTGTTCTTTTGATGTCCTGTGTGAATAGGAGTGCTTTATCTGACTGATGATGGGCTAAACAATGGTTCAGAGTTGTAATATAGAACTCAATTTGCTGGAACTATCATCTGAAAGGCCTGGACAATTTATTGAACACTGCAGATGAAAGAAAGGGGAAAAAAAATTTAAAAACTGACCACTTCTAAAATGAAGAAAATAGAGCAGTAAAGGGTATTGTAATATACTTTAATCTTCCTTAATGTAGAAAAATATGAAATGCCATTAAAGCCTCCTTTGAAATGGATGTGTCTGCATGGCTTGAGCACCAAAATCTAGTTAATGAATCTATTGTTAAAGCAAATAAACAGGAAAGCAGCAGAGAAGGAGTGATCTGTGCTTTATACTGACTAATTCAGAAGATGAAAGCAGAGAAAAATTAAAGTTAAATTCATATAAATATTACAGCCAAGGAGAATAGTTGCAGGTGTTAAAAAAAAAAAAGAGAGAGAGAGAGAGAAAAGGTAAAGCATGAATTTTCATTCAATCCGCAAGTCGCAACCAGGAGACATTTTTTGTACAAGAGCAAAGTCAGGCAAGATGAAAGCTTTTCAAGGGGCACAATAATTAACATTTTAAAAGGTTTTAGCAATAAAATAATGATTCCACAATAACAGCAATTTAATCATTTTATTTGAGAAATTAAATTGATTGCCAGTGTTCATTTGCAAGAAGTGGCATTTACTGCATTTGTAAGAAGTTATCAAATCATGTTTCCGTTTTAACAGTTTTCTTTATAAGTATTCAACGTTCAGACAGAAAAGAGACGTTGCCGTCATTTGTTTGCCTAAATGATCGCGCCGGATGCAGCATTTTTCATGCACACACCCGTGTTTATAGTATGAATAAATGCTGCTAATAAATGTCAGGCAAGAACTATGTGAGTATCCTAAGCAGAATAGAGTTTTGTCACCCCTAACAGTCCGAGGCTGCTGTGTATTTGGAATTAGGAGTATTTAGCTAACTGAGCAGCGAATTCTTCCTGAAAGAGCCGGAGCAGGTCTGAGTTACCAGCCTGGGAGYGGCCGTACGTCCCGGCGGACGCACCGGCAATTGGCAGCGCAGCGCTGCTCGTGTCTCCCCGCAGCTCCGAGAGCGCCGAGGATGGGGTAGGCGTTTCCAGAAGTCGGAAGGG
Source organism: Apteryx rowi (assembly GCF_003343035.1). Classification (NCBI taxonomy): domain Eukaryota; kingdom Metazoa; phylum Chordata; class Aves; order Apterygiformes; family Apterygidae; genus Apteryx; species Apteryx rowi. The sequence goes on from NW_020448641.1 coordinate 4,936,990, forward strand.
ATCACACTGAGCTGCGTGCCACCACGGGGTTTCAAGCCTGGGGGGAGAGGACGGTGGGAAATGCACTTTCCCGCAGTCATTTCTGAGCAGAGGGGATGGCGTCCTGAAGATTCCTCCTGCCGGGACGAGGAGGAGGATGCCGGTGCTCATGCGTGGGTAGAAGCAACGTGGTTGGTGGCTTGGATCAGCCCCGCTGCGGCAAAGGACCTGGCCTGCCCTCCTTGCTTGTTTGAACCCAAACGGCTCCGCACGTGGCCTCCCCGCTGGGGTCGTCCCGCAGCTCTGGCGAGGGACGCGCAGGCAAAGGGTGAGGTCCAGCTCCCGCTGAGGTCAACGGAAACATTGGCAGCGACTCCAGGGGGTGTACAGAGACTTATTCCATAGAAAAAAAATCACTCAAAAGTCCTTCAAGCAGCTAACACAAAGTATTCAAGACGGACCCAGCTCCGCTTCAGGTCCATGAGAGAATGACAGGGTCCTAACTCTACACATCTTTTGCAATAATTAAATCATGGCATAGATAAAGTGAGCAAATCATATATCATCTCAACCAGACTATCCATATAATTGTCAAAATCTAATTTAAATGACAGATCCACTGCAGCATACGTTTTGTGTACATCTAATGAATTTGTATTTCCAGCCCATATATTTTAACTTTCTGATTGCATTAGCTCTTTTGTTGAGTGTCCACACGCCAAATAAACATCTCTAAGATAATGATAATGCACCGTTCTGCTTTCTATATCTGTCCGGATCAGAACGTAAGACAAGATCAGGCTCTTGGAGCTGACAGTGGCATGTGTTCTTTCTCTTTTCTTTTTTTTTTTCTCTCCAATGTGCATTGTTCAAAATTGGGCTATTTCAATTTTCCTTTTAAAACTATAAGCTTTAACTCTCAGAGGTGGGAGTTGTGTGGGAAGAAGCTGCCAGGTAACAGATGTATGTGTTAAAGTTGCTGCTTGAGTGTGGACAGTAATAGGATTTCCAGAAATGAACTGCTATTTTGTGAGGCACTAACACAGAAATGTACAATGGGAAATGAGAGCTTGAACTTTGCTTCTCCTGGAGAATTGAACCGTCTGTTTCCAAAAAAAAAATAATAATAATTTTAAACAAGCCATTTTCCATTGCTTATCCTTTAATTTATATTTAATAATATGGACAACTTTTTGCTTTGTTTTAGCAGCTAGAATCTGTGGGCCAAATTCACCCTAATGTACCTCCATAACTATCTGTCTGTCTATCTGTATCTGTCTGTCTCTCTCTGTCTATCTTACGCTCATGGTAGCCCAGGATAACATGGTGATGTTGTATGGACAATATTTCCTTTGACAGGGTTAGACCAAGGATGCTTTTTGTTCCTCTCTAGCCACTATGCAATAACTTTATAGTTTTTAAGAAAGCTGAGAAGATTTATGTCCTCTCCTAGCCACACACACAAACAAAAAAAATCTCTTTTAAAGGCAACAGCTTGATGAAGGCTAAAGGTTAGGTCTACCGAGGGGCTGTAAAGGTTTTAGGAAAGGTTAACAGAGCTCATGCTGCTGCACAGCTAATGACCTGCACTGGCCCACGCAGACGTGTGGTGGCCCTTCACCTCAACCTTAAGCACACAGAACTAATTGAAAAGTCCTCCGTTCTGCCAGAAGAGAATTAATTTCTCTTTCATTGACTGACCTTTCGAGTCTACCGCGGATTCTCTGTTAATCCATGAAACGGATGATTATAAAACCTTCAGTCTTCCTTTCTCTCATTAATAACTAGTTTTAAAAAAGATGTGTGCTGGTCATGTCATTTCACATGCAAATGCATATCAAAATTAAAAATGCATAGCAACATGGTATGGTAAAAACATAGTCACAGTAAAATCACACAAGAAAATGTATTCSTTACTGAGGACTGCATCACTAACAAATACTTTTTTTTGATAGTGGGCCACAATGTTTGCTACCGAGTTCTACTTTTTTTTTAGGTCAGGTTTCCTATGAACGCCATAGACTTGCGTCCGCTGCAAAAGCAGACCGGCACTGTACTCAGCCTTCTGCTGTCAACAGAGCGGCTGTGCTGAACTGAGGGGCTTTAACCCCTCTTCCTAAATCACATGTCCAATCTACAGCCTGATTAAATCCGAGGCGCTTTTCACATCGCCTTCGGTGAGTGCTGGGACCGGGCTCCTCATTTCTTTCTCGTGCTTTTCCTTGCTAAGTGCTAACGCTTTGATGAGTGACATTTCATATGGCAGCCCTCTTATTATACATTTAGCACCTATTCCCTGCTTGGCCGATAAGCTGTTTGCAGCCCAGCACTTGCCTAATTTTTTTCTGTTAGCTTTCTAATTCTCCTCTTCACACCAATTCAGTTGCAAAATTCAATTACGGCTGGTTAAAAGCTACGCGTGGAGAAGACGCGCACCCGGCGCGAGGGCAGGCTGTGAAGTCTGCTAGCGCAAGCAGCAGATCGACAGGGACGTTCTGACACTTCAGTTCGTCCCTCGGCTTTCGGTGGCTTGTGCAGGTATCTTGATCTTTTGGTCRCTCTGCCACAGCTCTGAAAGACAGCTAAATGCCCTCAGTCCATGGCGACAACCGTTTACTAGTCAAAAAGGTTTCTATATATGCACATGCATGTATATATATATATATATTCTAATTTCACCTTTAGCTTTGGCCTCGCGTGGGGTTCGGGTTTGAGTCACGGGTCCCAGCAGGGATGATGCCGCTGTGCCCAGCGGTGCGAGGCTCCGCGGCCCGACACCAGCTCCGCGGCGAGCCGGAGGCGCTGTTCCTGCAGCTCCCCTGGAGCACGGAAACATGGACGCTAGATCACTTTGGGCTTTTAGAAGCACTATCTTTTAAATCAAATTGCAAGATGGCGAATAAAGTGCAGCCTGAAACAAAAGCCTTAGTGATCTTTGGCAGCTTACTTTGGGAAAAGTATGGCCCATTTCAGAAAAATCAAAGCAAAGAAAAACATTGACTACAATTCAGAGGCCTAATGTATTATTATGGCTTTTTATGGATTTTATATATAATTTCCTGTAAAGTTAAGAGGTTGAAGTGATCTCTTACATTCGGCTGCATTATCAGCATAGCACCAAACAATTTTCTACATCTTATTATGTTCACAGTTGACATACTATTAGAGAAATGTGCAGCTGTCTTACTCTGCTATTCATTTCCTCATTACTATTTTATAAATATATGATTAACAGTTATTGCAGCTGCCTAATTCACATTTATTGCAAATGCAACCCCACAAATGAATGTTCAAAGCAAAGAGATGTGGTTTTAGAGTAATTTAAATTTTACAGTTCCATTTACCCTGCTTTTTAATTTACTGTATAATGACCCTATTAGAATAAAACACATCTGGAAGTTCTTTGGGGAACATTTAATTTTCTGTGGCTTCAGTACTAACAGAACTTGTACCATAAAGGCCACAGATGCTTTGAACACTGTACAAATTTTCACATTTTATGCCAAGATGCTGGTTAATTGTACAGATGAGACAATTACAGCAAAGCAAAAGATAAAGTTCTCCGTACCTTGAAAGCAAATGAAAGAACCTTGCCCTTATAAAACTGCTTTCTGATAATGGCCACATTTTACCTTCGCCTCTGGAACAGGGGAAATYTGCATTTGAAAGTAAAAATGACCCTAAATTTTCATATCAGAAAAAAAAATAATTTTTCCAAGTCCTGGGACTTCTGCTTAGTCTTAACACTCTTTTAAGGGAAAGCAAAATGCTATCTCACATGACTTTCTGAGCCTCGTTGCCAGCCCCCAACCTTCTCATCATCACTATTAAGTAAAATAGTAAATCAATGAGACCAGAGAAGGCTTTGGAGGTCAGTGAGCACTTCCATAAGCGTGCCATATTTACAGGCTGTGGCAAGGATACAGATGCTGCGAATCCCAGCCTGCCATATTAGCGGAATCATCCGGAGAATTTGAAATTGATTTGAATATTAAATACAGATCACTGCAGCAGAGCTCTTTTACAAGAAAGAATGCAAATCCATTCGCATTGATTAGTTAATTTATGTTCTACAACTAATCGAAACACAAATCTCATTAGCCACAGGTCAGTAGACTTGGGGAGGGAGAGAGAAGAAAATCATTTGGATAGCCCAGTTAGCTGTAAAGATATAATTAGAAGCCAAACTGTTCTAAAGCCAGTGCCCTGCTCAGCCCGTGCGCTGGATTGTCAGAAAGCCATCGTGCGACTTATCCTCAACAGCGCTGGTCTTAAACCTATTTTTGAGTAAGAGGGTTGCAGGCGCTCAGCTATTACAGTGAGAGCAGCAATATCGGCTCCTACAGACACAAAGCAAAATAATGTTGGAAAACCCAAAATATTCACACAACAAACACATAGCTTTAGGGAATCACTGGCAACGGTAATTAATTAATTAATTGTGACCTCCTTCTAATATGGCACGACTAAAACATTCCACTTGGCCTCATCTCCTCTGCCCAAAAATATGTTCCTGCCACCTCGAGTACCAGATATTAACAACCTGGAAATACAGTCAGAGATGTACTGTCTAACTCCTCGTGACTGTCTGTAATTTCTCCGTACCTCCGAGCACCAGCAGTTACGTGATGTTTTTCAGATAAATAACTGACACCGTATCTGCTCTGAGGTGTATAAATACRGAGGCATTCATGCTAGAAACATTTTCTGTTCATTGCTGAATAGTTTGATGAATTAGAATTTGACAACTATATTCTAATACAAATTATTTGTTAATTAAATGAAAATTTTCTGTGTGTTATGTAGGTTTTTCCATTTATATTAGAAGTAATGGGAGTCATTTCATTAAAAGCTCATATGTTGCACTACAATTTTACCCTGAAGTCTTTTAGCATCAAAGTTTCAAAATCAAATTATTATTCTAGGCAGATCTTTCTGTATTTCCGCAGTACCTTACATTCTGTAATTGCTTTATAGTATATTAAATGAATAAAAATAATATTCAGTATGTAGTAATAATAATAATGAACACTAGAGTTGCAAAGCTCTGTGCACACACCCACTCAGGAGAGAGGGGCAAAGAGCAGAAGGTACCTCACTTTTCCAGGTGGGGAACGCGGGCGCAGGGAGGTGGAGACTTGCCCAAGGGTGCGCAGGTGGTCAGCGTCAGAGCTCCGACCAGCATCAGGAGTCCTTCCTCTCCTCGGCTCATCCCACTAAGCCAAACTTCCTACGTCAACTGAAGGATTGGCTTAAGCGTCTAAAAGCCRGCAGACTGAATCCAGATTCCATTGGGCCAACGCGTTACCAAAGCCGGGGCGGGCACCCCACATCTCCTGTGCCAGGAGCGGTGTCCCACCACCCTCGCCCTCCGCCCGAGGAGCGAGCTAGCCCTTCTCCCGGCGTGGCGCCCGGGGCAGAGGCTCGGGAGGACAGCCCAAGCCCGAGCAAGGGCCGCGGCATTAAACGTCGTCCCTTTGTCTCGCTAATCCTGCCGAGGAGCCGCGGGGCCACGTGCCCGCAGCCCTGCCTTCCACAGCTCAGCCCTCGTCTCCGTGCCCCTCGGAGGACCGGTGTCGTGACGTGCTGTGGAAGGAGGCAAACTGCCCTCATTTAATCGAAAGGAATAACGCAGAGGCTTTGCACGTGGGGAGAGAGAGAAACCATTGCAGCAAGAGTTAAAGATATCATTAATTCTAAACACTCCTGTCACCTCGGATTAACATTAGGTTAATTGGGTTTGTGGGCTTCCATGCGTTTATTTTATTCTGTGTTGTTTTTTCTAGGAGAGAATCTATGCCACGGGGAGCAAAGCAGCCTGGCTGCACTGCAGTGCTTCTGTTCTTTCTGGTTGTTTCGATGAGAAATGTGGGAAATGTTGCTTCAGGAGCATCAGATTTCACCAGCGAACACCAAGCTTTGATGCCTCCTGAAAACAGCAGCAGAGGGATTTAGCAGAGGTCGTGCTGATCTCGAAAGCTCTCTCCTTTAGTATCAGTCAGAGCAAAAGACAGAAAACTAGGAGGTTATTGTATTTTATTCTCAACAAATTCAGTAACTCATTGTATAACCTTTGGGAAGTCACTTGACCTCTTTGGCATCCATTAACCCACATGAAAACTCAGTAAATGGTAAGACCTTGCTGAAAAGCAGATACTTAAAACTGAATTTTCCTGAGTAAATAAATGAGAAAAACAACCAACAAAGAAAGGCACTGTTCAAAACTCATCCCGTGACCCCATTATTCATGGATCATTAGTGTAATAGGCCACATGGGATCCATAAAAGGCATTATTGCCTTTTATGTCATTGCGTATTTAGAGAGTGATAATCCATATATTATTGAAACAATATAGACTCTAGCAACTCCTTCCAACCTATTTTATGAGAGCCTGAGATTTCAAAAACAATAACCAGTGAACATCCCATATAACTGCATATGACTTATCGTGAAGTAAGAATAACTATAGTGCATTTAGAAAGAAAACTCCTTTTAATCTCTGGACTGAAAGCATCTAGTTCACATTATGGTAAGTAGTTGGCAAATGATGATTTTATTAAGTTAAAGGCATTCATTAGTGCTGCTTTGAAAAGGCTATGAACCCTACCCCTCCCTGCAGAGAAGTATTAATGCGTTAGATGGCTGAAAATTCTGATAATCAAATGAAGCACAAACAAAAAAGCTGGATCTAACAGCACATACGCAACATTTTTTCTCGTGGTTGAAACACTGTTATTCTGTATTCTGTAGTTCTCATTTTTTTCCTTATCTGTAAAGTATAGAGGCAGGTAATTCACTCCACATCTCCCTGAAAAAGGTATAGGAAGCCACTGTCTTGAAATTAGCACTAATAATAGTTACAAAGGAACAAAAACAAAGCACATTTGTACAGTATAAGGTGCAGCCATTCTCCTGATCTTGACATTGTCTTATTTTGTTTTCTGCATTCCTTGCCTTCGAAGTCGTTCGGTAGGAATTTGGTCCATAAATATGCTTTAGGATCTGCACCCAATATATCAAGTACTACCCTACAAACATATGAAAAGATACAAAATCTATTCTCTCCACTCAGAAGAGTAGAGGCAAGGGACCTGTAAGCCTCTTTTATATTCTTTATTTCCTACAGCCTTCAGTACCCAGTTAAGCTACCAGCACACCTTGCGCCACCAAACAGCATCCTCCTAGACCCCAGCTAGCTGGTGAAGATACAGCTGCCCCTGGTTTATGACCCTGTTTGCCATGGCTACCACCCTGCAGATCTGCAAGCTGACCAGCTCGTGTGATTGCTCCCAAACCCACTTCAGTCAATGGYAACCACGTTAGCGAAGATCTGCTACTTAAGCAAGTCAAGCTCACCCAACCCCTGTTGACTGACAGTGGGTTAGGAAACGACCAGATGAACTGCTGAGGCAGGAGCTCGGAGGAGGAATCCACCTCCAGAGAAAAATACTCCAAGGATGGCCTACTTGACGGAGTCCCTAAGCAGGGCAGTGGTCCCAATATTAAGGCTGTCATATGTTGTCAGAGGAATGCAAAACTCTTTTGTTAGGGGCTAGGAACAAGCTCTTGAACCCTACTTCCAAAAGCGTACAGCTGATATGGCACAAAATGTAGCAGCACAGCCAAGGAAGCAGCGAATGCCCCAAGAAGGTTGTGCAGCTAGCCAGGTAAATTCAGGCCGCTGTCAGTTTTAACAGCTAGACAGCCTCTCTGCTTATGCGTGTGACAGACCGAAGGGGTCTGCTTCTTGAAAGTGTCTTGTCTCGCGCCCATCCTTGGAAATACCCTCCCAACGCCTGCTCAGGCAGGCAGCTTTCGAATTTACAAGGGACTAAGGCTTTGTGAACCAGTCTTTATTACCCCGTGATTTGGCTACTATTACCTGGAAGGGGGCAGAAGCATGAATATAAGGAGATTTTCTGCACAGACCATAATCGTCGTGTTTATTAAACACAGCCCCACTCTGGCAAACTTTGAAGAAAAACATAATATTTTATCAAAACACCCATTAGACTGTTACAGGCCTTTTCTGCATCTTTCCCCCATCACAGCTGATTACTCAGGCTGCACATCTCTAAGTGTAAATAAGTGTAAAGCTTTCTTCTTTTATAACTGGTCATCTCCCTCCTTTTCTTTCCAGTTCCCAGATTCTGATGCCAGAATCCAGTATATGTGGTATCGCAGTTGCTTCCATGGTGATGATTACAAAAATAAATAAATAAAACTCTATTTCCAATATGACAGTGAAAATTTCAAAGCTGTAAGTTTCTGTGGTGGAATGGCACACTGCAGCTCGCCAGCAAGGATTTGTGATTTTTATTTACCTTCCTGTTTTTCCTGTGTCAACTTCATAGACAGCTTGGCTCACAATCCCTCTTTGTTCTTCTTAAAAAAAAAATTGTCTGTTGTTCTTCTGATGCCTTGTGCTCACTTCTACTGTGCCTGCAAGCTGAGAAAACCTTCAGAGAGTACGCACATTTGACAAAACGAAGTGCTAACAAGATTGAGAAACATCATAAAGTCCCCTCAAGCTTCCTGCTGAAACCAAAAACGTACTCTTCTGCRTGTGTACGTTAAGATATAACCCCCCATCTCAGCAAGCGATGCAGTTCTTCAGCCTGTTTCTGATAGCGAGTCCCCAATGTGCCATTTGGTGATGACAAATCTGGCCCGTTACATAAGTTAATCTTAATCCGAGAGAGTTTAATTAATACCATAGTATTAATATATTTTTTTCATATTGGCTCTCAGAGGTGTAGCCAGTCACGTTATAACATGTTTCTAGGGGGGAAAGGAAGAACATGTAGAAGACCTCAAGTCTGATTATTYGTAGGTGTTTCTGAAGTGGGACAGCATCATACTTTACTAAAGGAGGGTCCACAGCCTAGAACTATTTAGCCTCTTTACTCATGATCTTTGTCTACACGAGGAGTCAAATGTCATACAAATTTAATTCACACGATCATTTGGGGTAGTGCTGTAGTTTCGCTTTGCCATTGCCTCTTCTCGAATAATTCTGTATTCAGAAAAGAGAGCTTGTAGACTCCAAGCTGTCAAACCAACAATTTTCACAGGCACTAACTGTTTCAAGTCAGTGAAGCTACAATGATTTGTATGGGGAAGGAGCCCTCCCTTGATATTTTAACTTAAAAAGTAGATATAGATCAAGTAGTATTACATCCTGCTTAGATTGTTTTTCCTGATTTGGTGTGTTATACCTGCAAAACAGCCCAAGGTTTCCTCAAGGCACAAGTAGCCATGTGAATATTATAGATATTCTGCCTGGTTTATTGGGAGAATTTACTCACAGCTGCAGTCACATTGAGACATCAGTTAGGATATTCAGTCGGGCAGGTTAAATGCTAATTTCCTTTCTACTGTACCATTTTCTAACCTCCGTCCATGAATCAAAGTGAGTAAAAGGTTCTTCACTTAGAGACATAAAACAAATTGAACAAATTATGTTACTTAACTGAGGAAGAACCAGCTAGTTCATTGATTTTTTTTGTTTGGCTTCAGATGTCCCTTTTTAATTAATACGAATTTGCAAACAGGATTTTTAATTTTAAACTGTTATTTCCCATATATTCCACCCATGTATTTCAAAGTAACAAGGGTCTACCAGTACTCTTGTATGTCAAACAAAATAAAGAGAAAAATTCTGACTTTGGTTACAGCTATTTGACCTCATTAAAGTCAAACACACGCGATTCGCTCTTACACGAGTGTAAGGCAGGGACACTTCTACTGAGGCCAGTTTTAAACCTGGGAGGAACACGATACCAGGCCCCATGGGGCTCAAAACCTGAAACAGCCACTACAATACATCTAAATGAACCTAAAACTAGAAGCCAGGAGATTAGAGTACAATGCAGTCATCAGGATATGAAAAACAGCCATTAAGCTCCCAGTTCTTTAGGATGGGTCATGAATCACAGTCATCATCAGCAACAAGTTTCTTAAGCTGACAGTTTGCTATTTAAGGAGTACAAGAAGAGAGGGAATTTAAGCTTGAGCCAAGCTGAGGTACATTTCTCTTTCTATGGCAGCACTGACAGCATGAAGAGGAAATGTTTAATACTAATGGGGACTTTAAATTTTTTACATAGAGGATATTTTGGTAAGTATCTAAAATTGTCTGAGTTTATTCCTGCGTTGAGGGAGCAAAATTTGCACTGTAGTCTCCAAGCAGGCATGGAGAAATGATACACAAAGGCAGGTTTCAGAAAGACAAATGTACTTGTGATTGCGGATTTTGATTTTGCAGCTGAAACTGCTATCCGAGAGAGTTGTTTCTCTTGTCAGTATAGGTATTAATAAGAGATATCAGTAATAGGAAATAGGCATTCATTTTTGGTACTGGTGAGTCCATTTCCGTTATACCCATTAGCTTTTTTTTCTTCTAGAAACGCAGCCTTCTCCTGAATTACTCATTCATTTACTTTGCTCGGCTGCTTCCTCAACAKTTTACCGTACTGTATATATTCATGAAGCGGGCATAGGTAACAGACTTGGACAAATCCCTTCCTGTCACCCATTTTAACTCCTCAGGCACTTGGGTTTTGYTGCTACAAGTGTCCTGGACACTCGTCAGGAAACGGGGCTAGACTCACCGTTCTGCATTTAAGAACTTTCTACTGCAAATCTGTAGATTACTTCTGCAGAGGTAAGTAGGTTCACGGCGAAGGTATCTACAGCCTCCTGAGCTGGCCTTGATTCATGACCAGGGAAAGTATACGCACAAGTATTTGCATGAAAGCACTTATTCCATCGTGTTGAACCCATCATTTCATATCTGTTTCTACTTATGTGTTCTTAATGACAGATCTGTGCAAAGGAGGGATTTCAGCAAGCTGAGCAATATTCTCAGAACCACCCAGGAAACATTACATCGTTTAGAAAACTCTACGGCGTAGTGCTAGGACTCCTACAAATGAGGAAAAGAGTTGCTGTTTGAGGCTAACTGGGTGAAAAACAGGATGCAAAAATAGCTTGTGAAATATTTGTCTTGGGAATAAAGGTTAGAGCACTGTAGTGAGCAACCCTCCATCCACAGCAGAGAGATCTGTCCCTCCCCACCTTCTCTCTAAGTTGAATACTGACATATACAGACAGCTGCTTTTTAGTTTGGAGCAAAAGCCCTTCTAGCAAAGACTTTCTTTTTTTTAAAGCCCATTTACCAGCAAAATACATGCAATACAGCTCAAGGTTTATGTGGATATTTATATTTAACCACTAACAGAATGTTGCAGAACTTTTTTTTTTTTTTAATTATTTTGCTCTCCTTCTCTGGGAAAGGATAGAATGAAAAAATTGATGAAAATCATTTTTCTTTCCTAAATGAAAAATAAATCTGAAAAATAAAAGTTACAAATAAAGCCAGTAATAATAAAAACCTTCATCTAAACATTCTTGTAGAAAAGACACTTCAAGTATAAAAAATCCACCCACAACAATTAGGAAGTTGTATTTCTTTTGTCTTTCACCTCCATAAAACTACTTCTGAGACATTCCTTGTTGATATCCAGCACTACTGGAGCAAGGTTGTCTTATGGCTAAGGAATAGGCACAATTTGCTTTTGAACCCTGCACCACCTGGAAGAGAAACTTGCAGCAGAGCAATCAAACCTGCTTAGGGTTAGACTGCCAAACTCCTTTGGGTCGGTGTCTCCTGCCCACGTGTGAAGTGAGCCACAGAAGAGGAGATGGTCACAAAACAGGTGACCATGACCCAGCCAGCCAAAACTCCAATCTTGATTTTAAAGCACGTGCTTAAGTCTGTGGTTGGGTAAATCTTGTTCTGATATCGCTATAATATCGTACTTTTCTTCTGCTTATGGTGTTAAATGCTAACCTAAGGCAAAAATGTAGGTTATGGCATAACTTATTAGAAAATCAATACCATATTCCCCAGTAATGGCACAAAGCACTACAGCTTATAATAGCTTTACTGGAGTACAGTATTTTTTTTATCATTACTTTCCAATATGATAACACTTGTTCTAAGGTCAACAGACATCACATGATCAGGTAAATATTTTGATAAGAGTGAACCACCAGAAGGGGTGCAGTCCTAAGCTGGTGCACGTGTCCAGCCGAGCTCACCGCAGGGCTGGGAGGATGCACACACACAAAGCATTGTAACCAGAGACACGCCGTAGATCCTTGCTTTCTGCACTTACAAGCAGAACACATCGTATCGCGTGGTTCCTTGAAGGCTCTTTGAAGGCTTTTCTGTGCCACAGCTCCTCTCAGGGTTAGGTCCTAACCCTTTGCTATACCAAAGGATGCCCAGTTACCTGCTAGCACACACTAGTACACAGCCTGAACTCCTGTATCCCCAGAACACTGACTGTAACGGGCTTATTTTAAATGCATTCCTTTCTTCTGCTGGTTGTCTCTTTAGTTGCTAGGTTATCTAACCTATACGATGAAGAAAAAACCCTAAACCGCTGCAAAGGCACTTTGTGTATGCAGCTGGGACAATGAAGAATGCGCTCAATGAGATTACGCTAACTTTATATAACTTATTAAAATGAATATCAAACTTTGTTTTGCCTCATTCAATTTTTGATGCTAATTAAGTAAGCACAAGCATAAGAAAGGAAATTGGATTTGCTACTTAAGGAACTTCCAATAAAGCCATGGATGTTAGTGAGATGAGTTTCTAATAAACATTAATAAGTGTCTATATAACAAGCAGTGCTTGTCTTTTAAGAACATTGGATTTTTCTCACAGGATATGGACAGCAATAAAATACATTTGCAAATATGAAGATATATTACAGGCACATTTTTCACTACTAGCTTTAACAAGCCTCAGATCCCAGCTTTCTGATTTTGTGACCTTGGGAACAATCATGGGCCAAGAAATTTAAAAAACCATTTTAAAATTCATACAAATGTAATTTAGGAACAGCACCGGCTAGATGGGAACTTTAGACAAGATTTTTTACAGTGAATAATGCTTTTCTTTGTCCATTTCAGACAAATTTAATGTTGCTTCTACATTTGACATCAATCACCCAGTCATGAGCAGCCACATCCTTGCTCAGCCTAATGACAAGAGAGGAAGGTGTACAGCCCGGAGAGTACAGCTGTGCCCATGAAAAAGCAGGAATAGCCACTGCTTCTGGTTTTACCTTTTCTGCTTCAGCTCCGACAAAGCTATCGGACCCCAGGAGAAGGGAAGCTTTTCCCACAATTACGCTCATTTATCGTTCCTAAGATTGGGTGTTTTCTAGGAAATTCTTAGCTGGGCAAGAAACTATTGCTGACTTAAATAAAATTTGAAGCAGACTTTGTATGCCTACTGCCCTTGTGTTTGGCAGCAGGAATCAGYGACAGATGCGCAAGAAAAGAATTGTTGAGCAGGATGGCGACATTTTTACATAACAACATTATAACAAAGTTGAGAGTGCCACACATGGTGGTTAAAGATATAAATCTGGTGTCAGTGAATACACATGACAAAAGAATAGACCTGGTAAAAAAAAAAGAGATCTTTCTCATCAAAACAGAAAGAAAAAACCTTTTCATCCCCATTTTCAGCTGAAAACCTTAGCTATTCAAAATATATTTCCATTTGAAAATGCTGCCAGTGCAGAAACGTTATTTCTGGTACCATCCTCAATTACAAGTGACTTCCCTGGCTTGACTGTTTCCTGCAGGGTCCACATTTGCACTCAGGGCAAAATAAACAGTTGCATCAAAGGAGTACCAGGGCTAAAACCGGTCCCTTYGGCAAGCCGCTTGTGCCTTCTCCCCACCAGAGGACCATCAGAGAGACAGAACTCTGCCAAACTCGGAGATGTCCGCGGGGCTGCATCTGTTCACACCAGGTGAGGAGCAGGGAAAGGCTCGTCCTTCGCACAAGCATGAACCGCTAGTAGTTCACACTTCTGGCAAAGCGCTTGCACCGTTTTCTGCCCACAAGCTGAACATCACCGCTTATGCACTACCTCGCTTTTCAGATCTGCTCAGAGGCTTCAGGGAGAACTGCATAAATTTAGTCTGGGTTACATCTGGCTTTCTCTGTAGGTTACTCTGCCCATTCAGCTGAGGGTTGTTTAAAGTGAAAAAGCCCGAAGATTGTTCACTGGGGGATTACTAACAAAATTCAGTGATTCTGAGATCAGAACTTTTAGCAAAGGGAACTTCTGTGCTACAACTACTAGGCAGACAAACATACATCAATTTTCCTTATCAAACGTGTTGCGTCAGCAGAGGTACTCCTGGCGTAGACTTGCCTACTGGCCTCGAAGCCACTAACTTCAAATATGTGAATTTGTTTGCCCATAATTAATATGATGTATCTCAGCCCATTCAAAATAATAACTGCATCCCTTCCTGGTAATGAAAAGTGATTAATTTTCAATTATAGTAAGTATCCAATTTTTCACAGTGCAGCACTGGTCTAAGTCACCCTATCTCTAACATTCTAATTACAGACATTAAAAGTTCCCTATAATTATTGCAGAAAGATCAGTAAAATTAAAAATATTGGTTACTTGCCGCTATTATTACATTTGCTCTAATGCAGCCAAGGCTGAAATTTATGTCTGAGCTGCCAGCCATTTCATCAATCTCTTTTTGTGACTTGTTTAGAACAACTGGTTTTATTTCACGGTCTCAGTAACTGTTCCAACAGGTCTATTAACGGTTTGGCACTCTACATTTTGTAAAGCTTTAATTAAGTGAAACAAGCTAAAAATCACTAATACGTGCCTTTAGCAAAGTAGCGATGTAATTATCTCATTTAACAGATAACTACTTGTATTTCATTTTTCAAAGCACAAAGAGAAAACTAGCTCTAAATGTCACTTTTCAGGCTCATTAAACTCACTAGAGAAATATCAAATTAGAGATTTCCACTACAAATACTATAATAAACTCTATGAGCTCATATAAACAACAGGAGTATTTGGGGAAGGGACAAATATTATAAAACATTTTGTTTTGCAGAATAGATGCTATTTACCTATTTAAAAACATTTTTTATTCCAAAATTACCTAAAATTCTGGTTCTCCTAAAAAGAATCCAAAACATCAAATTCTATATTCTATTCATTACATACTTCCAGAACCAAACTCTCTTTCTTTCACCCTAATCCTTGTTTTTACTAATTCACCTTTTCTAACTTACTCTTCTGAAGTGAATAAGAACTGGCCTGTGAAAGAAAGTTAYCGAGATGTGAGTGCATAGCTTAGAGACGTGATCTGTGTGTGCGCATATACCTGTGGGTGTATCTGATGGAAGCATTAACATGGATGCAATTATCTGGCACAACCATGCGATCTCAAACCAAAATATTTATATTAAATCCTGACATCTACACTGCAAAGTTTTCATGCAATAATCATATACTAATCCACAGATGGCCACTTGCTCACTTGTGCTAGCAGTTTAAATTTCTGAACGCTGGCCTATTTCCAAACACAGGCCTTACCCATATTTGTATTTATTTCAGTGACAATATAGACGCATCCATCCCCCACAAAATTGTCCTTGCTGATGACAGAACCAGCACCCATGCATAACATTTTCAGAAAGCCTATGAGATGTCTCCACACCAAGGGAGCCAAACGACTAAGCAAACACGTCCCTGGCTGCTCCGCTTTGCCAGCTTCCCTTCTGCACAAAATCCACCAGCCCAGGACTCCGCTTCTTCTCAGCCAATGCAACAGGCAGTTTTCCAGCAAGCTCCCCAGCCCGCACACCGCGGCTATTTAGACGAGGGAGAGGAGGCCGCCGGCCACTCTCAGTGCCCAGTCCACTTTTATGGTCAGCTGTCCGCTGATGGGGGACTTACCTCCGCCTCTGCCCTGAAGTGGAAGAAGCGGGTGCCCAGCGGGGTCCAGGCTCCCGGCAGAAGGGTCCGCCTGCTCCGTACCTCTTTCTTCAGCAGCTTCCTTTCAAACACTGCATGTGTGGTGGCAACAGGGTTCATATCCGTGATAAAGAGCCACAACCTATTGGCCAGGTCTGCCCCGGCTGCTGGTAAAGAGCAGAGGGAAGCCCCGTGATTCCCAGGACCAGCCCCTATCCAGCAGCACCTCCTAATGGGGGTTATGACCCCCTTTCCTCCGGCGCCTCGGTGGGGTCTCGGGGGAGCAGCCCTGATCAAACTGCGTAACCGCCTAAGTTACGCCGAGCACTTTGGGATCACGAGTCCAGGAAATAAAAATATCCAGCTAATGGCTGAAGGCCCACGGCTTCGGTACAGCCCGGGGGGAAGAACAGCCCTCTGCTCGGCTGCCTGCCCGGCCAACCTGCTTCATTTTTCCACCCTCTTTAAACAGCGTGTCGCATCCTAGTTACCTGCCCAGCTGGAGCATGGCTTACGCCAGGGGCCTGAATCAGTCCCTCGGAGCTGGCCCGGCAGGCCAGAATCAATGACGTTACACCAGGGATGCATTTGGCTCAGCGTGACTGATTCTCTGGGATATTCCTAAGAGTGCGGCTACCGGGCGCGAAGCAAATACACAGAAATGGTACTGCATTATAATGCATTTGTATGCTGTTGTGTTTCTTATTGTGTATTAGAATATGGCTTATAAGCCCGCCGTAAAGAAAGTTGAAGCAATAAAGCTTGACTGATTGATTGATGCATTGCCATTTTTAGGGTCCGTTGCACAAACTATTTTGATAGTTGAAGCCCATAAAGTATAATGTCTGTGCTAAAAGTGACACAATGAAGAAGATGATGCACCTGCTTCAATTTCAGCTTTGAGTCATTATTTAGAGCTGGGGGTCCAGGAGTTGCAAAATACTGCATTTCTAGTTCCCTACTGGTTCGCCAGAAGATAAATGTCTAAAACTAAGGACCCCGGGCGCACAATAATAGAAACCTTTTTAGAGTCTAGACCCTTCCACTAGTTAAAGGAAACCTATTCCCATTTTTCTGTTAGGAGAAAAAATGGGATGCAGTTTCCCAGTGACAGAGATCAAGTTTTTTATTTATATTAAAAATGCAGGATTAAAAAAAAAAAAGCCTTGCACGGACAAGACCAGTGGTAAGAGGGGTAGATCTGATCCCAGCTCCTCAGCTCTGATCCCCGTGCACTGCAGAAGGGAGAGAGACTGGTCATATCTCCATAGCTAGATACTCCTTCGAAAGGCAGAGTGCCAACAGGGCTGGCTCCCACCCGCTGCACGGGGCAGAGGAGGGGAGCACAGGGAGTGCGTTGTGCCCTGGTGATTCTCAGCCAGTGCCTGGCACTGTGTCACCTGCACGTACGAAAGAAACACCCAACTTGCTCCCGTCTTTATCAGAATCATGACCCTTAAGCTTACACATGAAGAAGCAAGGCCAGAAGACAGCCCTCCTCTGCAGTTTTGCATTCATTTTGTTTGCCATTTTTTCCTTTAGTCTTATACTGATCTAAGGCTTCAAGTCCCATTTTTCTCGTCCTCCTCTGGAGGCACCACATACAACAGCAGTTTTGAAGGTTATTCTACTTTCATGCAATGTTTGGGATTTCCTGTCCAGGTGAATATCCAGATTTCCCATGGTCTTGTTGAGCATCCCAGAAAAACAAATTTTGAAAACCATGCTCGTAAATTAGCTGACAGTGCAATCTCCATTTAGGGAACAAACTGTTTTAACGAAGCACTCCAAAAGCTGAAACCAATTAGAACACAGTGGTAGTGCAGAATTATTTCCTTTCCCTTTGATAAACATGGGCAAACCTGCAAGATCTGAGTCATCCAAAATTCAACCTTCTCCACATTCGCCTGTGCTCAAAACTGAACCTCTCAGTTCAGTCCCTACCTATATTGTAAGTTCTACAGGTCTGTGAACTGGCACAGGCCCTGGGAGGAACATACCCCTCTTTTAAGCTCAGATCTGTTCATACCTTTTGAAGGACAAATCCTGCAAAGTATGTGAGCAGTTTCCATTCCCACCGACACTAACAGCAGCTAAGGATATTCAGGTTAGATGGCCCAGGCTGGACTTTCCCTCAAGCATATGCTTAGCTATTTTATAAGTTTGGGGCTATTTTTAATCAGGATGAGTGATCCATAGACAACATGCACACATGCACAAACACTCGCTCACACACAAAACTCTGTTAGAAACTATGAGCACTCACGAAATTCCCACTGGAGCTGGACTGTGGAAGCTCCTTACTCTGTCGGCACTGGAAACTGGGTGCGAGAGGCCAGGTCGCACAGGACCTGCCCTAGGTTGTGGCACCGATCTCAAGAGCTCTATGAAGCTGTGGGTGGCAGCATCAGCCCCTCCAGAGCTAGGGAGGAAGTCTGGTTGCAGTAGCCAGCACAAAGCTTTTCCTGCATGGGAGAGTTGGGCACGGGGCACTTTTGGGCTCCACACTGCCCCTGCCTGTCTTTGCGGACTGCAGCGGCTGCCATGGAAGAGTTTTGTGCAAAAACGAGGAGCACACAGTGTCTAGCCCTACGTGGCTGCTGTGTGTGGCCTTCACAGAAAGTGCACCCAGTGAGATGCCCAACTACTTGAACCATCAAATTTGAGGATCTGGAAGATCCTGAGCAATAACAATCACATTTTGAGATCAAGCATCACAACAAAGAGACAAATTTTGAGCTTGCTTTTTCCTATGACATAGTGCCTTGCAGGTATTAAATTTAGCACATTGTTAAGCTTTAATTCCCAGGAAAAGAGACTCTGTTGTTGTTTCTGTCTGCACCAAAGAGGAAGCTACTGGAGAGAGGGTATGGGCAGCAGGAAAACTTGCTGCCCGGTTTTTGTTATAGCAGACTATAACAAAGTTGAGCCCTCATTTCTCTGTGGAAAACAGAAGCTGAGACTAGGAGGGCCTACTTGTCATCTCCTTGGCACCAACGTTTTTTAATACAAGTTTGAAGTAGGATATACCTCAACTCCTTGCACTGTTCCTCTTCCATGGAGAAGCCAGCTTGCAGACCTTTGGCAGGGTGTTAGAGGGGAGACAAGAGCGGCACACTGAGATCATTTGACGGGTAGAACTCTTAGCACTTTAAATTACCTTAATGTTAAAACCAGTTCAGTGCATGTGGACTTTCACCACATCAGCCTAATACAGCTGCAGTGTGGACTGCCTTGAGCATTGCCCAGCAGAGAATTCAAACAGGATATCAATACCTTGGAAAGCAAAGAACAGGAAAGTTAGTACAACACAGAGAAATACGAGTTTTACACATTCAGTCGAGCCTGCGGCTTTCAGTACCAGCTGGACTTCAGCAATGGACTCATGCACAGGATGTAACAGGTGGGCAGGAGCAACAGAAGAGATGTTCAGTGAGGGGTCTCTATTTAATCACGGTCTCTTGACTTTTACACCAACCATTACTAAGTGGAAGTCAGGCGGGAAGAGGAATAAAAAGAAATAGGAATGAAATCAGACTTTTTTCAGAGACCATAAACTAATTAACCTTGAAATGAACATTTCTCAAGCAAGTTCATTAAATATAGATTACTCTTTCTAGTGTCATATTTACAGCATACAGCTTTGTATCTGTGGAAATTGCATGTATCGTGCTTTGCATTTATAGGGAAGTGGCTTGGATATCAAATGACCAAATAGTGCTGAAGAAAGGTTAAAGAGTGTGACCTATTGAACACTAACTTTCAACTGTTCTTGCAGGAGATACATTTTCCCTTAAGGAAAATAACTAACCTTTGAACCTCAGACTTTCATATTTATCTTTTGCCTTCTGGCTCTTACTGACAAAGTTTCAGTAGAACAAATCAGGTTTACTTCACCCTTCTGATCAGATACAGGTACATCTGGCTATATTCCGCCCTTTGTCTCCCATCTATGAGAGCCAGATTCCATTAGCTCTAAGTGGAAAAATCTCAAGACCAGAAATAAGCTTTGCTTTTTCAGCCTCATCACAGTCATCATCCTAGAATGCCTGAGGACTAGATCCCAACAGCACAGAATTAGTACAGGCACCCTAATTCGCTATTACAATATCTTATATCTGTGTATATTATCTGCAGGATTGCACTTCAAAGTAATGCCAAATATCCTTTTCAGATCGATGTCTCCTGCTTAGAAAATAAATGTCTAAGATTAGCCGTGGACATTTAGGTAGCAGCAGGAGACCATTATCCTGCAACAACATTCTTCTCCATTGACATTATCTCTTAATTTTTACCTACTGCAGACTAAACTAGCAACTATCAGGCAGGGAAACTCTGTAAGTGATTCTCCACTTTGGTATCATTGCCATTAAAACTTCACTTTCTAAGAGTTTCTATTTAGATTCCACTTGCATTCAGTCAAGCATGCATTTTTTTTATATAAAAGATTGTAACATTTTGCTGTAAACCACATCCATCAAAGGCTGTATCCATCGTTCTTTCCCTTCTCTAACATGTGTAAATCTTCTCTAACACATTCCACAATCCTCCTTTATTTTCCATGGTTTGGCGGTCTTCTGTTGGGAAAAATAATAAGTGTGAACTAAGGTACTGTACTACTAACTCAGAAATGCTGAATACAATTACTAGCACTATCACAGACGTTCCATGAAATTAGCATTTAGCTTCCCTATACCAGATTATGAACTGCTCCTGATATTCTCGTGGCTGCTCGCTTATTCAAGCAAACTATCAACATCAATGTAAGAAACTCAGAATCTATTCTTCAGTCTCCTCCTTGAAAAATTAGATTATTGTTTCTTACTTTCTCTGACCCTTCGTCTGAATCCAAGACGTTAAACTGGCTCTTCAGCTGGGTTCGGTTGAGCTATGCCAATTAACACCACTGAGGACTGGCCTACTTGGAGAATTGTATGGAACCACTAGAATATTCAAAACCAACACTAGGTCAAAGCAGTCCTCATCCCTGATATGTTTACACATAAAATTATAATGTTGTAACCCATCACCTTTTTTCTTCTCTGCAGCTACCGTTAGAGTTCATTCATTTGGTGCCACCTGCAGAAGAAGACCAGTAGGCAAGTTGTCTCTTTTCTTTACCTGAGCAGTGGGCTGTAAGTATCCACTGAGCTCTTCGGGAGCATCCAGTAGATGGTGAATGATTCCTCCAGCCCCAGATTACCTTCAACAAGGGTTGGTGGTGGGGGGGGGGGGGGTCAGCTTTACCATTCCAGCCTCCAGCCATGACCATTTATCTGCATTTTACCAAAAGGAGTTACCAGTCCACCTGTGCTATTGCTTCATGTCAGGATATTAGCTTCACCTGCCTCAAAAATGTGTGAAAGCTTAGGAGGTGGGAAGAGGTCTTTTCAGAGCCACCACGAAGATCAGTGACGTCAGAAACACTGTGTACGGAGCTTGCTGAAAAGTGTTTTTCTCTCTTCCCAGCAAGGTTCTTCCTCTGTATTTTCAGACTAAAATAGTGCAGTGAACTGTGTTCGGGGCAGAAGATGAAATCAATGCAAATCAGTTCCCAGTCTGCAAGTAATTCAAAGACTCTGTCTAAATCTTCAAAGTAATGAACAGGACAGGGAACTCTATCCATGAACCACCAAAACAACTGTACTCCCCTAGCTCACACCATTCATGATAGCCGGGGTAAAATATGTGAGCGCTAGACRCTAGGGCTGTGGAATGAACTTCTCCAGCGCTATTAGATCAATCCAATCTTATCACTTCCTTTTAGACCAGGCTTCCCATTGGAGCTAGAAGATATATATTTGCATATGCCAAGCAGTGTTTTCTACAATCAAGGCAGAGAGAAGACCAGAAGACTCCATTAAGTTAACTATCCCTTCCTTGTGCAGATTTAATTTGTCTAAGACCCACAAAACTATGCTAACAATGACCAAAATCTGAGAAGGTACTTCCTGGCTTTCCCTCACGGCTCTCCTCATTCATACTGTCCTGATCTTCAGCTCCCTGCTATTTCAGGCTTGGACTTCCCTTGAGGTAATACCAGTTTTTGTTCTGCAGGCTACTGTCCACTAAGGACCACCCAGCTCATCTTCATCTGTGAGTGACCTCATCAAGAAGTGGACCTCCATATCCAATAAAATAAACTTAGCCGTGCAACCAGCTTGCTGTTATACTCCCTTTTTGAATTAGCATTGCAAAAAAATAAACGCGAATGCCTTACAGAAGCAGCACCAGACAGAGCCCATCCATAACACGCTGTAAAAGATTTGCTGTGGGTCTCAGAAAACTCAGGATCTCTTAGCTAAGTATCACAGCCTACAGGGTGCAGAAAATGCTCTACTGTTTTAGGAGTGCTACATTGCCTTATCACAGTGGAGCAGATAAAAAGGAGGACTGCAGCTTTAACTTTACATTTCTGGCTTTTGTTGGCTGAAGCCAGATCCTTGGTGTTATTTTAATGCAGCAGCAAAGAGCTGCATTTAATACATGATAGGTTCAAGATGCTTCTTTTTTCTTTCTTTTTTTTTTTATATGTGTGCTGAATATCCAGCATGTAATTGAAAAAGGAGAAGGAGCTGCTTGTTTGCTGCCTGATCCAGGAATGATTAAAGGTAGAAGTTTTTCAGACATTACTGACAGAAAGGGTATAGTTAAAGCTGCTTTAAAAAAGAGAGCCTTCATAAAGAGCCAGTACTCAAACTGCTATTAAAAGCATCATGCTTGTTAAAACCTGTAAAAAGGCAGGAAATCAGTGAGTGAAATGCAGCTTCTTCACCAATTACTGAAAGGAGCGTACACCTTAAAGCACTCTTTGAATTGTGCCAGAGCAGCCTCCTCCCGCTCCCGCTCCCGCTCCGCTCCCTCCCCACGGCACCGCTGCCCGCCAGGCCGGCGTGCGGGCGTGCGGGCGKGCGGGCGTGYGGGGCTGCCTGCGCCTGCCGCTCCCGGCTCGCTCCGGCTGCTGCCAGGCCTCGCATCCGCGCGTTAGCGATGGTGAAGGGCGAGGGGGAAAAAAGGGGCTGCGATGCTACACCAAGTTCGCTTCTCGCTTGCTGTTTGCGACCCATTTACGGCAGCACGGCTCGGTGCGGAGACGGCTCTAAATGACTCTCCCCACCTCTTCGCCAAGCTGCTTGTTTTTGTCATTTCTTTCTCTTTTTTAAAAATCCAAAGGAAATAATTGATAAACCAAACGCCGTCCACCTTAAAGGCAAATGCATATATCCACCTGGTTAAAATTCCTCCTCTTTCTGTTTTCCATCTCCCTATATCCATTTTGCTCGGTGCTGTTTAAACAATACTTCATCAAATGCAGCCCGAAGCAAATAAAAAGCACAGTAGAGTAAATAAAAAGTAAAAAAAAAAAAAAATCACAGGCTGGAGGGTAAGTACTTTTATTCCTGTACTTTCATTGCCTGGGGAATTATTATTCCATTGCTGGTTTCAGGAGGGGGGAGGGAGTGGGGGGGTGAAAGGACAGCCATGTTATTCGCAAAATGGATTGCTCCTCTCACTGCTTTTCACTCCTCTGGGTTCTCAAGAGTCCACTGATTGCAACAAAGTGTGGCCATCTATTCCGTCTTATTGACAAAGGTCCTTAATTACTGCTGCACCAGTAATACCTGCTATTAAATTCTGCTAAACAGAGGCTGCAAATTAGCTGCGGATCCCAGTAACCTTTTGTGTGTAATTACAGGCAGTGGGATTGACGCTAAGGCTACAGCACTGACCCGAGTCGCAGCAATGGGAAACCTTTGTTTATCACCTGTGGTGGGGGCCAAAATGTGAAAYTAAAAGCTCTCCATCAGTGGAAGGCCGTCAGAAGCCCAGGAAAGCAACAGGAAGGCAAAAAGCAAACTGCTTTATATTTATAGCCGACTCCTTCAATTGCTATTTAAACTCACAGCTCATTAACCTGGGTGCCTGTTCTAGCACAGCAGCCATGCAAAGTTTAAAATGGCAAAAATTTAGGTTGTCTTTTTGAGGTGTTCTGTATTTCATCAAGGCCTTTAACCTGCATTTAAGAACCAGTTTGATGCAATTGCTAACTATAAACAGCCTGTGATACTGAAAAACCAAACCCCATAATGCACAAATGTTTTGCATTTCTATTTCAGGAGACGGGTGTTTACGAAGCCCTGTTCTGCTTCAGGCAGGTTTCAGAGCGAGCCTGTCTCTGGAGTCCCTAAGCCACGGTCAGCCGCGGCTCCGCGCTGCTCCGCTTTGCGCGCCCGGCCCCGGCCCAGCCCACACGGACTGCAGCTCGACCGGCGTCCGTCCGCACTCGCTTGTTCCAAGCCAGCGTGCTTGTAGGAGCGGGGCTCCAGAAATCCGGCAGCCCCCATTACGTGGGGCTTGCGCAGACGCGTGGAGAGCAGAACTGGTCTCTAACGTTATCAGACTAAAAGTTGCTGATGGCAAGAAAAGACCCTTCTCGTTCTGGAAGGAGAAGGTGGACCTCCAATCCTCTCTGAAAAGTGACCTGGCAGACCTCTGGTCCTTTTTTTTTCTAATAGAAGGAAACCTTGTATTAAAATGTCTTGAATTATAATGGCTCTCTTCCCACTGCCTGCAAATTGCCATGCCTTATAGTCGGTCTACTAAGCAGGAGGGCTTACCAGGGCAGAAGAGGATGCTAGGGGATTTTACGGGCTGAAATCCTGCCCTCGTTGAATTCAGTACAGTGCTTCCATTGATTTAAACAGGAGCAGCGCTTGGCTTGAAGTTCGCAGTTTCCCGATCTCATGCGTGGTGCAGCACCAGGAGAAGACAACGTGCCTGTGCCCCTTTTGGAGGCAGTCAGGAGCCAGTTATACAAACAGGCACTCAGCTTAGAGCTCCAGAGGTCACAAAAATTCACAGCTCATTATTAATTTTATAGCTAGAGCTTCTGTTTTCTGGGGGGGGCAAAAAAAAAAGCGATCCATCTGTGGCCCTGCCACTGGCTCTGGTGAAAATCCCATTGAAGGCAGCGCTGGGGCTCTTCAGCTTCACTTTCTGCCCAGCAGCTGCATGGGGTTGGCAGAAGCTCTCATATCACAGGCCCGCACGCACAGATGTGAAGAGAGTCTTCCCTTACTGTTTTCTGTCTTACCAGTTTTTAAAGACTGCTTAAAATCCACCTCCCTCATCTATCAGTGGTAAACATTTCAACGCAATATCCAGTCCTGGCTTCCAGGGTTTCAGCTGATCTGCAAATCTTAGGGGCTAAGAGAAGATCTACGTGGTAGGCAGATGATTTCCCACCCACGCGCTCCTGACATTTTCCTCTGAGTCAACTGGCCAAAATCAGGCGTCTTCGTTTCACCTCTGGCGTTGTCTTCCCAAAACATGTCATTCTGAAGGGATTCAGATGGTAAGGCATTTCATTGGAAAACAAATGGGAGAGATATTTTGACCTACAAAAGAAGAAGAATATTTCAAGCAGTGCTAATTAGTCTTTGAGGATTAAAAAAAAAAATTAAAATAACAGAATATTATAACTGCATTGTAGTTGTAATGCAATGTCATATGGCAGTATAGCATATTAAATTCAGCTGTTGCTACTGAGATACAAAATGCTAGGAAAATAATAACATGCTGGTTCTTGACGGTAGAACAAAGGAAATTGGAGTTCATTCAGATTAACGACTTTTGTTCTTACATCTGCAAACTTTCAATACTGCGAGCTTTCCTGACAGGTTCCCCAGCACATCGGCAGCTCCTAAACTCCCTGTCCCACACTGCCCTTGCAAAATAAGCTTCAACTCTTCAGATAACTAGGCTAAAAATACACAAATGGAAAAGCTCACAAAATAATATGCTAACTGACATTCGAAACTTTGCAAAAATAATGCTTTTTAATTTAAAATTCTGTAGGAATTTCTGTTGATGCCATACAAACACGTACACATATGGGCTCCTTAAAACCCCTTTTTCAGATGAAAA
The DNA here is from genome assembly GCF_003343035.1 of Apteryx rowi. Lineage (NCBI taxonomy): Eukaryota > Metazoa > Chordata > Aves > Apterygiformes > Apterygidae > Apteryx > Apteryx rowi. The sequence goes on from NW_020448641.1 coordinate 4,962,727, forward strand.
AAATGTCCTCACACACCCCGAAATTCATTTAAGAATTAATGAATAAGACTGTTAAGAGCACTTCACAGATTATTTTTTAAACAAGTGCCTAAGGACTCTGGTACAAATCCTGCAGTCCTCGCGCCAGCAGCATTTCCACTTCCCCCAGCCGGCAGGCGATTCTTCTGAGAAATTCCCCCTAATTCCAGGTCTGAGGCCCAGGTCCTGGGGCGGCTATCCCCCCTCTCCTCGCCCCGAAACTCTGCGCGATCATACACGGTGCTCTGAAGCTCTTTAGCGCTTTCTACGGGCTCATTTCTGCCGGTTTCTGAACAATCAGGGAAGAGCGCAGAGCACTTTGCCGTCCTGAGGCACAGATGAGGTTCCCTAAGGATTAAATTTGATKCTATCCAGAGGTCTAGAACTAGACTTATACAACCCCTGAAGTCCCACTTAAGCCTCATTTTGAAGGCATTAGTGATATTAACTTTGGGTGTTTCTCAGTCTTTAAGGATGTAGTGGCACAGTATGGCAGCACCTTATTACAGATACAGAGACACAGCTCTTAGCCCTGCTCTAGAAGGCAGCCAAGGCCAAACGACCCATCCGAAAACCGATGCCTGGTCCTTCGCTCCAGGCATCCGCGCAGTAACTCTGGCCGTGTCATACCTTTATGTGCTACCGGCTGGAGAGCCACCCTGCCCTAACCGTGCTYGCGCAAGGGGGACATCCAGGCTCCAGCTACCAACTGCAGAACTTCTACTTCACAGAAAAAAAGGGGGAAAAAATGGCTATAATGGCAAGGCCAAGAAAAAAAAAGTGGCCCTTGCTCCCGGTTCCAGGATAGACAGGGAGCATTAGACAGTTTCATCGCTGTGATAATATTGCACCTCCAAGCACAAAAGTGTCAGTAACAAAAGGATAGGAATCCTTATAAGTAACCTATGAACTCAAAATACTCCACAGAAGTGTTATGAATAAGTTAAAAAGAAAGAATAATACAGAAAAATCAGGTATATATTTCTACAGTGAGGAGACCTGTCTCTTTTATGTTAACATCTTTAAAGAGATTATATTAATCTTGGGATTGAAAGAATACAAAACCCTAAAACCTTGCTGGCAGTGCTCAAGCTCTTCGTGTCATAGTCGCATGAAATCTTAAAGCTCCAGCTCCTGGAGCCTTTGTGTCTGTGAGAGGCTCTGCTGACCTTGCCCTCTTCTCCTTAGAAAATAAACTAGCTCTTTTGGATTCAGAAAAGAGTTTGAAAATGAGATCTAGAGGCTCTAAACCCAAAAGACAAATAAAAAGAAATCATAGTTCATTAGCTTTTAGAGTAAAAAGGTTGTTTGGATGTTTTTTTTTCTGTTGATTCATTTTTGGTGAGCACTCAATATTTTATAGCATGTGAGCTTAATAATATCAGAAATTACATTATGGAAGTGTATTACAGCTTTACACAACCTCATATGAAAATGAGATTTTTTACAACTTGAGAATTATTACATGGGGGTGTTTTTTTCAATTAACAGTGGTGCACGTTACTAAGTGACATTATAAATACAAATCAGCTATTTTAATTCCCCTTACAATGTTCACTTGGCATTAGATTCTACTTCTGGAGAAACTCTCTATGACCCTGCACTAAGTCACTAAATAAATAATGCAGACATCAAAGAAACTGCCACAAACTGAGGGAAGAGACCTTCTTTTTATGACTTGCGAATATTTGTATTCTTAACGAACTCATAAGAAACAAATTGCATATTAGAGCAAACTCTAGTGTGCTATAAAATAAATATGAAATAAAAAAGCATTCCTCTTCTTTTCTGACTATATCTTAAGAAAAGTCTCAAAACTAGCCTGAGGACCATGTTATCTGGATGTTTCTATAGTAACAGATATTCGTGTAAGTTTACTAGGGTGGCTGCCATCTCATCAACTTTGACGGCCTAAAAATTGGGTATCATCTACATTAGCCAGTCTAGACCTAAAGTCAAAAAATGCCTCCAGAAGGCAACTGCTCCCATCCTCGTGTGCGAACTGCCCTCCTGAGGCCCCCCGCTTTCCCCATGGGGTGGTGGTAGTCCAGATGACTAGCTTAGAGATGATTTTCAATTTCTAGACAACTTAGAGAGGTGAAATGAATCACAACCTATGTGAAGCTCATCCTAGATAGTTTTTTAAAAGTGTTCCCTTGGGTGTTTTCCATCTCAGCAGACCTTTTTTACCCTTTAATTCGGAGTGTTCATTTGAGAGCATGATCCCAAGCTCATGAAGTTCCACCAAGAGATTCCCTTCCAGCGCCTTTCCCAGCTCAGGATCCTAGCAGCGACCGCTGCCTTCTGAAGGGGCAGGTCTCCCCTACGAGCAGCGCCTGGGACCCCTCTGGATGGAGGCTGGTGGCTTTATTACGGCAAGTTTAAAAGACTTTGCCTACTAACTGCTGCCTACCGTGCCAGGATGGCACTGACGGTGGCGAGGAGGCCACGCCGCAGTCAGCTGCCCGCACGCTGCGCACAGCGCCCAGGGGCGGCCGCTGAAGAGCGATCTCCATAGCTTTCATTCCACGGAGACATCRCAACGTTTCCGGCTCACACCACCTTCAAGACCTTGTGAGGCCAGGCTGGGCTGTCCTTACCACATTCGTCCTACCTTTGCTTCTAGCAGTCTGCGCGAGCGGTTCAGGATCTAACCCTTCGTGAATGGGCCTTCCATTAACATTTACCGAGTGCACCTTAAAATATTAAAATGCAATCACGGATTTCCAGACCAGGATGCGGGTTGGGTTTTTTTCTTGTTCACTTAAAAAGCACTGAAGTCCCAATAGACACTGTAAAAATATGTGGCACTCCACAGCTCAGATGGCCAACATAGGCATTTTCTAAATTGCTTGCCTATCAAAATCATATTTGGAATTGTGTTCTGTAAGTATGTGCAAAATTTACATTACAAAAGATGCAGTATGACATCGAAAAAGAGTTACTACAACTGTTCTAAAACACCGTGATGTGGAAAAGGGGCCTCCTAGGATTATTTTTATCGCCCTTAGGACTGCTGTTTTGAAGTGCCTTAGTATGACAGCAGAAATCCTACAATTAAATATTTAAATCACCATAACAGTATTTTTTAGAGAGAAAGAACTTCAAGGGACTTCTTTAGAAATTCAGTGCTTCCTCGTGACATTTTACATGCTAGTGAAATAATTTTAAAATAAAAGGGTAATCTAAATTTCATATTGCCCTGGATGTAATAAGCTCTGGGTGAGAACAGTAATATTGCCGTAAAATATGAAAGTGCTGTGCGTTTTCTGATTACATCAGGGTTTTCTATTTGCCACTTTAATCCTTAGAATTCAGCTGTTCCCTATTCAGTGCTTTTACATCATCCTTGGCTAATCTGTCAAACATTTCAGGCAGCCAAACCAATTTTCAGATTGTTCGGGACTTTGCCACAAGCACCGTATGTTGTTAATAAGATTTTCATTTGGAATGATGCCACGTCGTCCGTGTTTTCTATCGTATATAAATACTGAGATTTAATGGCTTCAGGTTTTGTTTAATGTTAACATCAACAATAAAAAAAGGGAGGTTCTCAAACGCCGGGCCCCGTGGTGAAAGGCACTAGTGACAGCTATTTGCAAGGTTAATGTTGTGGAAAACAACATCCATCTTTGAAACAGTTTCATTAGCCCCGTACAGCTGACCTCTCCACATAATGTTGTCAAATGTGACGTGCATCAGATTATTGGGAATATGGAGATCAATAAATATGCAACACCAGCGCTTAGAACGCTCCTGGCATCATAGCCGTGCAAATGCCATCCAACATCCCAAAGAGTAGCTGTCATCTGTCAAATCTGCTAGCGAACAGACAGGCTTAAGGGGGAAGCTATCAGTAATAGTAAAATATATCAGTGAAGATGAATTAGGGAGAACAGAGTCAAGGTTCCGATGCATTACGGTTCCAAAGGAAAACCACCGGATAAACACTCCAGAGCACTGGCTTGCCGCRTTCGTCGTATCAAACGTGAGCCCCTTTCACGCGGCGACACGTGCCACGTCCGCACTTCCGCGCATCCGCGCCGTTCCTCGTCGCTCCTCCTGCCGCCGCGCTCGGCGGCCTCAGCAGCGGCACGCTCCGCAGCCCCGCGCCCCTTCCCGACGACGCGCCCCGCCTGTCCGGGGCAGCAGCGGCTCGGCGGCGGGGCACAGCCCGGCCGCGGCGGCAGCTTGCCCGGAGGCCGGCCGGCCGCCCTGGCTTGGGCRCCGCGGTAAACCTGCCTCGCGCACCTCTGGAAGGCAAGGAAACGGGAGCACTGCATGGCTTGCGGCAGCCAGCGGGCATGTCGTCACGAAAAACAAGCAAATCACCGCAAAGCATCGCTCGTTTTTAGTTTTTCAGATAAACCCTGTTGACACAGGTTTCTTCTGATTTAYTTCCTGGTCCTAGAAAAGGATTCATTTTCACGGCAAGCAGAGAAATCAGCGTGTATCAGCRCTGAGGTGGCGTGCACGCTTTGGCTCCGGGTGCGAAGAGCACAAGGTACAGAGCGGTGGCTAAGGACAGAATTAAGGAGCGTTTGGTAACTGATTTCCAAAGGGGGGGAAAGCGCTCAGTGCCTTGCGCGACTGAGCTGCCCGTAATTTCAACACAAAAGGAAGCGAAGCTACAAGATCCCTCCTGCCTAGTCTGCGAACATTTAGCGACTTTGAAGATACCCGATTTATTTTCTCCTGTTCTGTATGTACTAAATTGTTCTCATTAGCCTTTCCTAAATAATCGGCTAGTCGGTCCTCAGTCACCAGCTTTGGAGGCATTGGTGTGGCTGCCACAGTGATGGAATTTTGCAATAAATCACTGATTCAAATTACTCACTGAATGAGAGCTGAAAACCCCCTCCAAACTGGTACTACTTAATGTGGAGAATGACAYGCCTGTAAACATTTCCTCTGCTAAGATATATATGTATATTAAAGAGTTGCATTCTTGCTTGAGAACATGCTGTCCAATTAAAGAGCATAACAGATTGGTTTCTCCCCTTATGGGTTTTTAAAAACACCGCTCATGTTGTGGAAAAAGAGAACAAACAAAAAGCAGAAAGGTATTTTTGAAGTATACAGTTATAAGGTGCTTGGCTGATAATTTGCAACCTTGGTACACAACATACCTTTTAGCAAGGCTATTTATTTCTCAGGGAGAATGCTACAGTACTTACGATAAAGGCCTCTGTTGGACCTCTTCATCAATAGCAAACCTTTAAGCACAGCACATTTCATAAATAGGAGTTCCACTAACACAGACTTCAAAAGGATAGAACCTGATAATTCAAAAATAGAGCTATATTAAGTGTTCCAACAGTCCATCCATAAAAGCAGCCTCCAAACGCCTCCTCTGTGCAGCATGACAGTCTATTAGAATAATAGCAGGGGAAAGCATAATTACAAGTAATCATTGGTTGGAAAGGAGCTAGTTGTTTTTGTAGAGTAAAATGCCTTACTGAACCCAGCAGAAAATGCAGCACTGGTTCTAGCAGCGAGGGCAGATAGTCACAGAAAATCAGAGCACAAATCTTGAGTGATCTGGTTTTATTTTTTAAAGCCTTTTGTATGTCTTAATATTTTCCCAGTGAATCGCTCTTAATTTGCTACCACATTTTAAGTTTGGTTACTATGTTATTGCTCTTGGTCAAGCAGTAACATTCCTCCTGCTGGTATATCAGCTTAGTTTCATAAGATACACGACTTAATGACTTTCTTCTTGCTGATGTGAGTTACCTCAAAAGAGTCTAAGAAAAAACATCTCTACTAGCTGTAATTTTTAACACATGGAAGACTGTCTCCTGCAGACTGAAAAGGTGGTTCAGTTAATTGTGCGAGAAAGTTCACAAGGGGTTCACAGTCCTTTCCTCTCCCTTATACATGCAGCGTTTGGCCTATGTTTCCAAGAGCAAGAAAGAGCCCACAAATGAGTTATTTCTATTTGCATGCAGCTGAGCTCCAGAAAACCCCAGTTTCTGAGGGCTCCATTTTTCTTTCTGTTTTCTAAATGCTCTGCCTTTATTCCTACCATATCAGCCATTATGCTCTACCAGTTAAGACAGTTGGACATTTACTGTTGACTTAGTAAAAGTAAGATTGCGATTTTTATTCCCACATATTAGGCTATGGCAGTATTTACAGTTACTCTTGTAAGAGTTGTATCTCTTGATAACCTCAATGTACTAGAGCAAACCTGCTTTCGTCCGTGGCTCTAGGAGAACACGGTGGAGATCACAAGGCTAAGAAATGCAAACCTGGACTTTGAGTCCACGTCTGGTGCTCATCAATGGTTCCTAAATACCTGTGTGGAGCAGCAGAGTAACAGCCCAAGGCGAAAGCAAAGGAAGGCATTCGCAATCCCGGCCAGCAAGGCATATATAAGGTGAYTGAGGCAATCCACAGCAGCTCTAAACCCGTAAGCAGGTGATCCATAAGTCTACAAAAAAGTTTTGATAGATTCCCAGAAACGTTTAAGCTATTCCTTGCGTGCTGTTTTACTGCAGCCCGGATTTCCATAACGCTGTCTGTTCAAAGGGCTGAGTCTTGAGTTGCAGCCACGAACCAYGGATGATGCAGTGCTTTATTTTGATTTTACATTCCTCAGCTTCCTTACCCTTTCGAAAACCTTCCTTACCGTTTCAGTTTTCCCTGCTAGGGAGAGCACTCAGGGTCAGATAAAGCACAAGAACACGCTAGGGCCAATCAAACAATTATACCACCAGCTGCCAATCACTGTATTTATTGTGCTGTTCCAGGTAGAAGACCAGCAACTCTTTCATATTCATCATGTAGAAATCACTGTTGYAGATCAGCCTATATTGTCTTGCTCTTATCGTAATGCTTCTAAGGTGAAAACACCTCTTTGCGAAGACAGTCCCATTATAAAGTGATATGCTTAGTCATAGCCAGGGCTTACTAAAAAGTTTCAATGTTCATTACATTAGCTAGTCTTAAAAATGGAATACAAACCAATTTTAATCAATATGCAGTAATAAATAAATATTAAGGAACTATACCACTAATGTACAGGTAGCCTAATTAAAGTAACAACATTTGCTGCACTTACATACCTTAATTTTCCCTACAAAATCCTTATTGAACCACTACTTAAAAAAAAAATTGCATTTGCAATTAGAAACACTGAAGTTACATTATCGATTTTCTGCTAAAAACCTTTTTAGTAAACAAGCACAAACTACATTCATTAAATGTAAGTGCTTGGAGCTATGGTGTGAAATTCAATTCAGCCATTATCATGAATTACACTGATTATTGCTGTAATTATTTTCTCTTGGATACAACTGCATTTCTGTTCCTTGCTAGTTGTGTTGGACATATAACCATGTTCATTTTATAGCTAATAATACTCAACTGTAGTTTCAGCAATTACTATCACTTATACAAATCATTAAGTTAAGCTATGGGTACCTAGTAAAATAAAAAAAAAGTAAGTAAAACATCCTTTTTTTTAACCTCTGAAATAACTAATGGCATTAGCAACAGAGGAAAATTACTGATGTTAAATGATTTACATTAGAAAAAGTGATCACCTGTGATCCACTTCCACCGATATTTGGTCACAGTGAACTCACGGCTATYCATTTAAAACCGGCCAGATAAACTRTATTTTTGTCTTTACCATACAGGTTAATACAATAATCTTGTTTTTAAAGATTGCCTGTTAAGAGAACACATTTTTCACAGGGTCGTTTATACACCTAAATARAACATCCTAATAATTTGATCCATTAAAATAATCCATTCCACATATCACTTCAAAAATGGCAACAAAACCTGTTTTACAATTAAAGAGCCTTTCCCAAATCCAGTGACTGCAATCACGAGGCTGTGCTGGCTGCGATGCTTATTGCTCTTCAGCCCAAAGAACAGCCAAATCACCYGTATTTTTTAGGCCAAATCCATAAGTGTCGATTACAAGTGTTGTTTGAATAAGAAGCTCAGTATTAGATACTGTAATAAAAGCAATGTTCTTGAAAAGCAGTTATTTCTAGAATAGAGGATAAAAGCAACTGGTGAACAGCACACTGCAAACCAGTAAGGACAGAGAAGTTGTTTGGCTCATGGTATCGYAGCAATATTTTATTTGACAGAAAGTCCACTGGAATCTCAGATTTTGCTGCAAAGAGAACAGAGGTCTGCACACGTCTGTGTTTCTGTCTTGTGCTCTCACTTACAGCACTTGTGTCTAGGGAGGAAGCATTTGTTATCATTTACCTGATATTGTACATAGCACCATGGATGCACACTGCAGCATATGATGTTCATCAGGCAACGTGCGAGCTACTTGCACATAAAAAAACAGAGAAAAATACCCAAGAAGCTTATGGCTAAGGGCCCAAAACAGAGAGTGCCTATTCCGCTATATGCGGGATCATTTGWTGGATTTGATCTAAGCATGGCATAAACACCACAGTCTACAGAGCCTTACAAATAAATTGCTACCARTAAAACTTGGACTAATAAGGGAAAACAAATATATGTAAAATGAAAAATCAATGCTTTAAATATTGGATCTAAAATTCAAGTTCAGTGCAGCAGTCACTGTTCCTCRAGCCAGACCAGCGAAAGCAAGGTTCCCAGGGCCCGTGGAGCTGTGCTCTTCCAGCAGCTTCGTTTGCATCTAGGCAAATCTTTGCCCAAGTGCTCCAGGGGACCGATGCATTCTGCATTTTTGCACCCTTTTACTCCAGCAAAGGCTTTGATTTGAAGATATTTTTAGCAAAGGAAGCATTTAAGAAGCATGTTAGCCCTGCCTTCATTATTCAGAGTATTTTTCATTCTTCCCAAGTTTCCTCTAAATTTGTTGTCAGAAATACTCTTCACACCCGACTTTATGCATATCACTTTAAATGAAAATAAGTGTGACAGGAGACATCATTTGAATACGACCTAGAACAAATATGGAACAAAGTCGTTTACCACAGACCCATTAGTCACAGTTAGCAAGTTTCTGTAGCTTTATTGTACCTACTCCGATGTATGCGTTAACAGGGTCATGCTTATCTCAATAATATTTAAAACTTTTTCCCTCTTCTTTCTCAATGGCACGGGATAAGCCAAAAAATTCCACAACAAAACCTGATGTTTCTCCTGCTTGCAGTCATGAGTGTATCTTGCGGGACAAGGGATGTTAACTCCAGGGGGTACCGTCGCCCATTTACCAAAGGCTTCGTTATCTTTGTGCTTTGGCTGCCTTTCAAGAGCAATGCAAATACTGATCAGGGCCATGGAAATTCTGTAACGAGATACAGTACAAGAGTGTTTTATTCCAGATTACCCACAAAACTGACAGAGCTCAACTTCTCTGGCTGCTTTCCGAGACGTTGGCTATGTCCCGGCAGTGCCTATGTCCAGAGAAAGGGCACCGGCAGGACCTGCCTTGCAAATACATGGAAGGGAAGAGCTCGCAACGGTGGCGGCCGTCTGAAAGAGCTGCTCCACAAAGCTGGTTCTGCTAGGCCTGCCCGCAAGCCCGGCTCGTTGGTAACCAGAACCGGGTACCAGTCTGCGCTGGAGCGTTGTGGCGCTGCCCTTGAGCTCAGGAGTCCTGGGCATACTTCTAGCTCTGCCAGCAGGAAAGACATTTAAACGCCTTCTGCCTCAGTTACCCCAGCTTATAAAACAGCAAAAATGCTACCATCCTTTTTTTTTAAGCACTTTGAGTTCTACTAACGAAAAGTAACAGTAATTGTGATCTTTTCAGTGAAGATCAAATAGGCTAAAATACTCTGTACTCAAAGTACTAGAAAAATGTTTGTGTTATATTTGCAAAAATTGCAAGAACAACATGCAAATTTTCTGAAGAAACAAAAATATCACCTCTCCTCCCAAATCCAAGAAATAGATTTCAAAGCTAGGACAAAATTCAGTTCAAAATTGCTGTGTTCTTATCAGTTGTCCAGTTTTATTATGTACTAAATTAGAAAGCACTGAATTAGTAGCAAGAAAATCCTACCTGAAACACAAGCATTAAATATACAATAAGACAATGGATAGTCCCAAACATCTTCTTCATACAGGAATCTTTCCTCTGGCCACTTTGAAACCATGTAACATAACCTTCAAAGTAAAAAGATTTGTTGTATAAGTTCTGCTTAGCTGACCATGAATACTAATTGCAGGAAGAACAATCTGCCCCAGCCCTAAGGGCATGAGCTCACCAGCAGCACAAAAGTTTCATAAAGCTGCTCCAAACAACGGAGCACGGTGCCACTCAAATGAGTGTAAAACAACCTCACTGAAACCAAATACCTCCTAGTCTTTAACAAAACTCGAGATGAAAAAAAATCTCCTTAGCAAACCAGCAATTGAAAAGAAAGGATAAGCAACAAGGATTTATGTGTGTGTGTGCGTATATATGTGTGCTTTCCTGTGTCACTATATTTCCACATTCAAGACAGCACTTTTATTATTCAGTTCCACTGAGCAAAGGACCATCAGCCCTGATCCAGCCAAAAGTCCTGGTTGCTGTTCTGATGTGAGGGATGAAATCGCTCCTTTTTTTCTCAGTTGCCTGCGCAGAACAGCACTGCAGAAAGGTGACAGTGGGGACAAGGATGCTTGCGCCCCTGTGGCTGCTGCCGTCCCTGCCGCTGCTGCGAGCCAGCCGAGCAGGGCCCGGGAAGGACGGCGGGGAGCACGCAGGGATTTCTGTGTGTCTGAGACGGAGCCCTGGGTCACACCATAGCTGTACTCTGTCTGCTGTTGCTCTGAGTCATCAGTGCAAAGCACATGCCAGCGACAGGTCAGCGGAAGCTGAGATGGCAAGATGGAAATACTGACCATGCAGATATTCATCGTTCTGTGACATTTCCAGCTAGGTACATATAGCTTTGGACCAGTTAGATCCATTGCTGATACCCTTCAAGTATAAAGCAAGCCAGAGCTCTCCTTCGCAAGCATCACTCTACAAACTTCCCAAAACAGAAACTAATGAATCTCAGACTGCAGTTTTCTAGAGCTAAATTTACCCCCAAAAGTGCTATCACCAGAACATTTTCACATGCTTACACTGAACATTAATAAATCTGAATGACTATCTCCTATTATTATAACAGATAACTTATCAAATGTATCCTTAGAATTTTTTTYACAGAAGTTAGTAGAAACAAAAGAAAGGATTTGAAAGTGTAGTTGAATGGATTAAGTTTATTGCTAGTAAATTCCTCCTTTATTCCCATGCATCCCACTGACAATTTCACCTCTGACCTCTAGGGAACAAGAAGAAAATCACCAGAAACATGCGATAAATGAAATATTTTGTTGCTGAATATTTATCTGTCCAGAGGGTCAGTTCAGTTATTGGCCACATGAAAGTATAAATTAATAATGAACTAATTAGTATGCTTGACAGTGACCAAGATGCACTAGCAAAATTCATATACTGTTATCTATTAACCGATCGGTTATGCTTGCCATTAACTTTATGCCTACATGAAGCAGGTACCTATCAGGATGTCCACTTTACAAATTGGGAGATGGAAGCAGAGAAATTAGATACAGATTTTTCAAAGTCCTTTGGTGCTATATATATAAACACAGTTGCATGCCCCATATTTTATATGCCTAGCAGCCCTGATGGGAATAGCTGCCTGTAAGCAGCATCTGAACCGAAATGCTTCATCTGAATACCAGCTATGGGAGCCGATATGACGCCCTATCGGACAGAGATGGGGAAAATGAAATTCTGAGGAGGATTTGCAATAAATAGCCAGGGGAGAGCAAACCTAGAAAAATCAAGAGCAGGCAAACTAAAGCTGTTTGCACTGCTTGTAGCACCACGGGTAGGATGAGCAAAATGAAACCTCATACAATGATCCACAGCAACAGCCACTGGTCCCTGCATGCTCAGTTTACCCCAGGCTTGGCCTCGAGACCAGCACGTGCCGAGTGCCTTTATTTGGTTTATGCCTTTCCCCTAATGGCATGTTAGACACCCATGTTCAGRATCTGCTACCCAGCGGCCCCTTTCATAGGCTTTCTGTGTTGAGGGCAGAAACTGATGTTCTTCGCTTGGTAACCCAAGTAGAAACGCTTTCCCTTTCAGCTCCCAAGCTGATCTGCTTGCCAGCTGCATTACGCACCTGGAAGTCAATAGATGTCACCGCATCAAATCCCGCCTGCTCTTAAAGAGCGCTACATGCTTCACGCAGGCAGTGCAGGACAGATGTAAAATCCATACGGTGAGATAACACAGAAAGCCGAGGCTTTGAGGCGTGAGGGAGGGAGGGAAGATTCGCCAGCTTTCAAACACGAGGACACCACCTCCGGAGCAGGAAATCTCTGAGCAGTAAACTGAGGGGATGGAAGAGTGTTCTGGGAGGGATCACTCTGTGCTTGTACTGTGCTCTATACACCATCAGCTGCTGCTGAAGACGAGGATACTGGGCTAGGTGGACCTTAGGAACACAGCATTCATCTTTCTTTCTTACAAATGACTCACGCATACCAGCTCTGCCTTGAGACAAGGAATGAGCTCAATGACCTATTTTCTATAGCTCCATTAGTTTGACAGTGCCAGATGGGAGACAATTTTAAAAGGCTTGATGATCAAAGAGAGATTTGCTAGCATCTTTTCAAAATCAGAACCTCTCTCAAGCCCAGGATCCAGAACTGTAGGATTCACAATCACAGCTGAAACGTGCAAAACACTTTTATATTTTTTAATAACTAATAATTTTAATAATAATCCTACTGATATCAACTCTGTGATTCCTGTCAACAAAAACAGTAGAGCAATAGTACAAGGAAGTAAGAGTTATAATACTGCAAGAAAGGAAGCTTCTATTTCTGGATCAGAGGGTGTACAGAGAGAAGTAAAAAGAACCAGAACCGTGTCTAGGATGTTAGCCTGTAATTTTGTAAAAAGTTCTGTGGTTCTTGCTTCCTAACGTAGATTGGGACGGGAAACAAGGGTTCTGGGGACCTTGTTTCCTAACACAGACTGGGATGCGTCTCTCCCTGCCCTACTCCCACTGAAAGCAAGAGCTGAGTGCTTTCGGAAAGTGAAGTTATATCTTCTCTTTCCATGTGAGATGTGCACAATGGGACTCAGAGAAGCCAAAGCCAGACGTTCATGCAATGAGTGGGAAGTGAAGCAAACAATCATTCAAACAAAACATCCAACTTGCCTAAAAAAATTCTGAACGAGCTTTTGTTTTGTTTCCCTGCAAAGCCATTGCTTGGGTAGAGAAACAGATAGGATGGCAACATTTGGGGAGGGGGCATGCAGATCCCACTCCAGGAAATTCATGGAAGTGAGCAGAAGCTTTTCTCGTGTAGGTCTCAGTGATCACATAGACTAAGGGCCAAGTTTGGCAGAAATATTTTGTCTTAGAGCTTTCCTATGAGATAGATAAACAGGAACTAAGAATCATGCAGTGATAGCCCTGCCATCTTCGAAAGAATGGGAAACCCAATTAGAGAAAGAAATGTCCTGCAATAAGTAGATTCCACTGACAAAACATAGAGCTGCCTATGGAAATGATATGCATGGAGGTTAGTGGAATAATATTGTTAACTTAACCTGATTGAGCACGTTTTCACAGAACTTTGCTTTTTATTTGTTATTAAGAAAAATTGCAGCTGAGGTTTTTCCTCTTTCCTTGTAGTACTTGTATCTGAACAACTGAAGTGCTTAAAATGACATTTATATGACTGCTAGCAATGGTTGATCAGTTAGTGTGGCATGGTACAGATAAAAGCTCCAATTAGGCCTTAACTGTTTACTTAATAGAAAGACCTGTTAGTAACAAGAAGGATTGCCTGTTAGCAGAAGAACAGAACTTTTCCACGTGGCAGATTATCAGTATTCTTTAGATTCACACATAAACAAGGCTGAAATGCAATTACATCTTCCACAAGGACCAAAATGCTTTTAACCTTTTCAAGGTAGAAAGAAAAAAAAATGCTGAAACTGCTGTTGAAATCAGTCCAACTAGCGCTTTTTTTTAAGTTTTTGTTTCATTTTAATAATGGTTTCGTCTGTTTCACAGCCTGTGGCCTCTTCAAACCTGTTACTTTTAAAGATATAGCAGATGCTTCCTAAATGGAAAGGAAATTGTAATGATGCAAATCCCTATTCACACGGTTTTCCAAATAGGTTCGAGCACTACAAGCTGTATAGGGCAGGTGGGGTAGTGTTGCTGACAACCAAAAAAGGTAAACCTGAATACAAATCAAGCACACGTGTTCGTTTGAAAGTTTGTTGTCTGCTCCCCAATCTGCTGCCGAGAAAATAAAGCTATTATCATCACTGAGTGTCCTTCTCAGCATCAGAAAGCTAGAAATTAACTTAATTGCTGAACTGCACCTAAAATCAGCTGCTTTAAACATTACAATTTGGCTTTTAGTCTCATCAAAATTCCAAATATGTTAAAATTCTAATTTGCAAATGTGCTAAATTAACACTTTAAAACCACAATATTTAACCTGTTGGCTAATCTGATGTCAAGTGAAAACAAGTCAAACAACATGGAAATAATATACTGTACAAAGAGCCATAGCAATTTACCTAAAAATCTTTAGTATGGAAGCACCATTAGGAATTCTGAAGTTTGCTTTCATTACAAGCCCTGTTATATCCTTCCTCCTCCCCATCCTACTAATTCATACAGATCTGGATAAAAAGGAGGGTTTTCTATTTGGGAGGTTGTTGAAGTTTTCTTTGCTTTAGAAATGTAATTTTGCAAATACCTGCAGTTTTACATGAACAGTAGATTTTTGCATCTGAACGTGAATTGGCATAATTTGGTAATCCATGCAGACGTTTTACAGCCCTACAGTACTGCCGAGCCTATCAAAACCCTGCTTTAGAGATGCACGCTATTCCGAGCGGCTGCGTGTAGAACTGGTCAGAAAGCTAGTTAAAATGCCCCCCTGGTTTCCCCCTCCCAAGTGTAACCTGACTTCACCCCAAAGGGTCCGTTGCCTCTTTTTTGAAACAAAAGCAAACAAAACAAAAGCCAGCACTGTAGAGCGGGCAAGCTCCCTACGACTTGAGCCCGAATTTCAGGCACCTAGTGAAGGTGCTTTCACACTGCCCTCGGTGACAGGTCTCCTTCTCGCATCAAAAATGAAAAAAGTTTCATGAAGCACCACCCCAAAACATTACTTTACACGAGCTGTTTATTATTGCTATTTCTGTGCAGTATTAAGATATTGCAAGAAGCAAGCAAGAGAGGAACTTACCTTAAGGCTTTTGACTAACTTTTGTCAAAACCACTTGGAAGAGGATGTTATAAAAGGCAGTAAGGGGTGAGAGGCAAAATACTGCCATGGACTGGAAAGTTCTTTACATTGGTCAAGATTAGAGAAATACAGAAACCTAGCAAAGTAGATAACTTGACTACGTGATGGCAGTGACAGCCAGTATTGACAAATGCAACTCCTGTGTACACGGAAATTGTCATTTGAATTCACATACAGAACTTTCTGTAATCATACACCTTGTACTAAATTACCTGTGTTTAAAAATCTGTGAAAGGTGCAATCAACAGCGATGCTAAAAACCGTTTGTATAGAAAACCTTTCTATGCAATTTCAGCTTTGCATCTGCAAATCACTGGCATGTGTAGTACCCATATACTATAGGCAGGCTGTAAAGGAATGAATGGTACAGAAAACACTGAAAATAGAATAAAGACATTCTACATACTGATGCACCATTGATGCTTCAAATGTGCTAGAGGCTCCTAATCACTGTATCTCAAGGTAGATTTAGCAGATACTGAACACACTAAAATATGCTTAATAATTTACTAACATTGAGCCTGCTGGCTCTGTATACTTCAAGACTTTCCCTTGCAGTGGGGCTAAAAAATAATGACTATTTTGTGATTTTCAGAGTCTCTGCTAGGTGTGCAGCTCTTCTTTGCTGTCCCTTGTGCCTAGGAGGGAAGAAAAACAGCAAAGGCTTAATTTGTTCTTAATGCGCACATGGAATGGGATTATTGGTGTGTGCATGCAATGGCCATCAAAAAACTATGCGGGCAATTCCGGGGAAGTACAGAAACAGCATAATAAATGTACATCTCAACTGCTCAAAATGAAGGGTATGTTTCACAAAAAGCCCCCAAAACCTATTTTATCAACAAATATTTTAGCATCAAAAACTTTAACATCTACAGGAGAGCGTTTGTTAAACTAAAACTGTTTTTAGCATTTTGTAGTTTTTAAGGGTGACAAAAATGGCAATTAAATATGTAAACAAGTACTAAGGAAAATACAACCATTTACCCTCCTGGTTAGAAACAGATAGAATCCCAGTGCTTTTGAAACGTACCAAATAAATCTCTGTATAGCCAACGGTATTTTTATAGGAAATCTTATTTTTACTTTAAACATTCTTGAACCAAAACAACAACAAAAAGTAGGTCTAATGCAAATGCAGATGTCACTACTACAAAGCTTCATCCATACAAATAGCCTGTGGCACACGCGCGATCACTTGGACATGCTCTTGGACATGCTCATTGTGTACACAACTTTGCAGGTTCATGCTCATATAAAGAAAACGAGAAGCAAAAAAGAAAAAGTTTCCAGTTTCATGACTTCTGTTGACCTTGTGTTGACAAGACATTAATAGTAAGCATCTGTTTTGCTATAGCTGCTTAGCTTGTTTCGGCCTCTGCTTTTTTAAACAAATCTAGGACTATTCCTTATTATGTAAAGGCATTTCAGCACTGCCAAGAGAAATTGCTTTTTGCGTAAAAAATGGCAGAGGATCTACGGTTCTGAAGGCTACTAATTAGTTTCTAATGTAACTGCACCATTAATGAAAGAACGTCTCCACAGCCTAAAAATTTTTCCCCAAAAATATCCTTTGAGCAGAAATGAAGTTGCGAAGTCGGGAGCGTTCGCAGGGAGGGCGACAAGCTCAGGTTGCTCTCGGCTCTGCCACGATTCATGACCAGCAGGGCTGAAAGGACACCAGCCTGGCTTCCCCTCGGCCCTGACTGCGCTGCACTGTGCAGCGACCACTGCAAAGGGTGAAAATACCCCCATCAYGAAACATGACACCAAACTAATGGTTACAAATGTGTTTTCAAGAAAAGGGAGGGGGAAAAGGCTTTAGAAAAGCTTCCATTCCACTGGATGTGAGGGCTTTTGTCTTTTTAAGTCAGCTCTTTTCAAGCATCTCCAAAAATACTTTTGCTCAAGATTATTACATTTAAAAATGCTGGCTAAAATGGTATGATGCATTTCTAATCAACAGCAGCATTTTGTAAGCAGTGGCCAAATAAAATGAGGCAAGGATTAAATCAATTTAACACCTTCTAGGGTTTCTACCAAGCATTCATAGAGAAAAGCATGTTTTTTCTTTTCCTGATGCTCTCACTGTCTGCTTGCTTAACCGTCTCTTTTTAATTTCACCAGGAGTCGTCTTAGCTTGTGCATATTCAGTGTTGATGAGCACAGCCCGAGCAGACAGATAAGAAAACAAAAGATTCCCCAAAGCCCAGCCCACAGAAACAGGAGACAGGATCCAGCTCACAGAAACAGGAGACGGGATCCCTACGGGGAGGGAATTTCTGCTTGGGCTCGTGCAGAAGCGTAGGCCAAAGGCAAGCTGCAAAAGCACCAGGCAGGACGCATAACGTGGGCACCTCCAATCTACAACGTGTTCCAGGACTTCAGGGCCTGCCTGGGTAGCAACGGAAACTCCTGCTGCTACATCCTTCCACCTAGCTCTTGCCACCCACTTACTTCCAGAGTGCAGAGATGATCAGGTTTCTCGCTTCTGTTTAAAGTCATCGTGGATGAAAGATTAAAGGATCTTTCTGCACAGGGGAATAGGTGGCGAAGACCCTCTCTTACTAATGCATTGTCATCCCTTTCACAAACCATTAATTCTTTTTCAAAAATATAATCCTTACTACATTTTATAATAGAATATAATAATATTTTAATAATATGTATTTATATAAATATTAATTTGCTGTTGAAGAAATAATTACCAGACTTTTACATTTGCTTCATCACTGATAATACTGGTGGTTTATATAAACAGAAGAATAAATACTAGAAGATCAACTATGAAGTTAGCTCCCAACATAGAAATGATGGCACATTCTTTCCACAGGTATTTGCACTGTTCCTAAAAAGTTAGTTGAAAGGATTCCACCCTGTGGTTAAATGACTTTATAAGACATTAAGAAAAAAAGCAGTAAGTCTTCAGCAGGAATAAATAGGCAGCGTGACACTCTTGTCAATGGAGATACCACAAGCATAGTAGCTGGTGCTCTGAAATGAGAGCCAACATGCAATACAGTTCACTGAAACTATGGTAAGAATAGGGAGTCACTCCAGGCCGAGGACACAGCTCATCCGCTTGCTTTGTTTACGTCCTCAGCGCAGGAGCAGGCGAAGGACAGCTCACACGGATCCCTCAACACCACGAAGTTGCGGAGGAAGGGGTTCTGGTGAAGCACAGTGGTTAAACATGGAGCGACTAGCAAACTGGGGCACTAGGAAAGGTTTTCCTCCATTCTTCCTAGCTAGATCAAACCTCCCTTGAGGCAGAAGTCTCTGCTTGAAAAGGAATGCTACATGCAAGCCCATGCTCCAGGTAGTGCATTCACAATGAGATGTAAAGTGACATCCATCTTGATTTAATGCCGCTCAAGAGCCATCAGGATTCTGAGCAGCACTTGGACACAATCCAAAGGCGATGAYTGTGCATTGCAGGCCTTCGAAACATGTCCCAAGACCACAGCTCTCTCCTTTCTGCCAGTAAGTAAAATATATCCCAGAGGCTTCTTTTGTTATGCAGCAATCAGGTTCTTCAAATCCATTTGCTGACTGCATTGCATCTCATTTCCCAGTTTCTTTCTCTTCCACAGTGTTCACTGTTTCTATTCAATCCTAACAGCTGCATCGCAGTCAAAAAAAAAAATCAAACTTTATGCAGACAGGTTAGGCTTTGGAGAAGAGAGGAAGGCATAAGAAACACCAAAGACAAAAGATAATCAGGCCTTTTAACCCTGCTTTAGTGTAAACACAGCAATCAGATCAGCACACCATCTGTAATGCTTCCCYATGCTTCTTTCTGCAGGTAGTATTTGGGTTAAACTACCTCAGATACACTTTCTCATTATTTTCTTTCTTTAAAGCTTTAGACTGCCTTAAAAAAAAGGGGGAGGGGGATGGAGGGGTTTCCAGACACATTCAGCCGGATGGAACAGACCACAGCATATAACGACTGGACTCTGAATCTCTTTCATCGCAAATGTACCTCATAATTGAGTAAGTGTAAGGGAATGGAGGCACAGGTTTGTGTGCATCCCTGTGCATGGGTGGGTGGGTGGGTGAGTGGGTACGCACTGAACTTTCCTCTCCATTTTAAACTGCTAGAGAAGATCTTCAAAATGGACAACAGTCACAATGCAATCAGACAGACAGACTGTCTGCAGCAGAACGATTTAATTTGGTCCTGTTGCCCCTTCTGAAAAATGATGTCGACAGAAGATAAGGAGACAGAGGGCTTAAAATTGTTCTATCAGAACCAGTTGCCTGTTAGGAAGCTTATTTGAGACAATTCAAAACTGTTCAGTTTTTTTGCAAGGCGATTGCCCATCAGGAAGACTGTTTGTAACTGAAGGCTAAAATGGTTTACATAGCATGAAGAGGTACTGTGGATTTGYACATATTCTGTGCAACAGATCCTCGCGTGCACATTTCTCTTATTCTGTTTTGCTGGGTTTCTTCTGTTTGCTTGCTGAAGCTTCTTCTTCCTGAGAGACTACTTATTGGGTTTAAAATAACAACAGCTTTTCAATTTTATTTTCCAAGGCAGGCAATTCAAATAACCTTACAAAATTATTTTCCTATTCAGTTAGACTCTATAATAATGCAAGACCAGATTCTGTCATTCATTAACGAGCTGAGAGGGAATTACTAGGGGGAGACTAGAGAYGGGTACGGCGTTAGCCCTTCCTCTACCACCACGCGGGGTGGCATGCATTTTCGCACAGGGACTGCAGTCAGCCAAGCCTGGAGGCACACATCTCACCTCAGAAGGCGTCACTGGGTTAGAAACTTATTCTTCCTTACTAAATGGAATTATTCCTTTCTAAGCCAGAACTTATGGTGGTTATTTTAGAGCTTCATTATTATTTACACGGTCACGTTTGTTCACTTTAAAGAAAGCGGAGCTGAGGCAATTAATGTATTGTTCTAATGTTACTAGGATATAAGCACACTGAAAGCAATGGCACGCGGACATCCCGGAGCCCGGCTGAATCCCTGAGTCTCTCTCAAAGGCAGGGAGGAGAATGATGTCTCTAGCTCGCTGGTGCAAGCCTCAGCCGCTGAAGTGCAGCGGTGAACACGCCACCAGCACAGCCCCCGAGGAGCACACTGCCTGCCGGGCACTGGCCAAACACCAGGGGCGAAGCCGAGAGTCAGGAACGGCCGCGCGCTCTCCAGCCCTTCTGGCCTGTTTATTTGCTGCTGCTGCTTTCTCTCTCCACTCCTCTGTCCTGTGCCCTCTCAGAGGACCATCATCTCATGGCTTTGGGGGCTCACAAAACATTTATCATTTTAAGTAGGGTTGGAATGAGCAAAACCAAGCTAATTCAGTCCTGATATTAGCCAAATATGATTTCCATTTGCAGGTCGCTCATCTGAGTTCCTCCAGCGAGCTCTTGATAAACAATAACATTCACACGCCAAAGATGACCAGCATCATTTTGCCACCTGCCTCTGCCATCTCAAGGCAATGTATCTCACTCAATCCATCTCTGTTCAGTGAGGACTGGATAGACGCTTCTTTCCTTAAGAAATGAAAGGGGCCGCGAGCCGACAGGGTAGTGTGGTAACACAGATAGCACGGGGACAGCCTGGGTGCACGTGACTGCAGATGAGCGGTGAACGATAAAGGAGGGCTGCGCTACGGCAGCCCCGTGAGCGCTGCTGCGGCTCCCTCGCCTGCCTCCCGGCAGGGTGCTGAGCAGGGGCTGGCGCCTGCGAGCCCAGTCCTGCAGCGCTGCTGGCAGCGCCGTTTTCCCCCGGACTCGCAGCCAGATACAAAGATGTCAGCTCTTCCTCCAGAAAATTTTCTTAAAGATAACCTTTCTTCAGGAAAGGGCATGGCAAGCCAATTTCATCGACATAAACACAGACTACCAGGCATGATACTGTCACTACTGCCTTATGAAAAATGGCGTAAAACATATTTGCACAGAAAGGAATGACTTCTGCAGAACACATTATCTTAAAGGCTAACTGAGCCCACTGGCAGAAAATATACCAATCTGGCCTGTCCTGCTGAACCAAGGCTGAAAGTCTCACTGATTTTAATGGGGCAGGATTTGTGCTTAAAAAGAATAAAGACTACAAAGTAAAAGACAAATGTTTATCAGCCAGATTCATTTCTACTGATGCTTATTAGCCTTTCAAGACTATATGGCCCACCCAGATATATTTTATTGTCCAGTGTAATAAAACTTTCTATATTAGATCTTACTATAAAATAAAATTGTTCTTATAAAAAAAATTCTTTTATAAAGTTAGTCCACATAAAAACTGAATAAGGCCTGAGACATTGGTTAGGCCATTCAGATTCAGACCAATTACAGATTTGCAATTCAGTTTATTAGTAGATCATAGACATCAGATTTGAATTTGGTCTATGTGTATTTGGAATCTCAATGGGTAGGCAAGTACGAAAGATATTATCATATGCACACTGTTCTGCATGGACAGGTTCTTAAAAAAAGGGGAGATCCTAGGCACATTTTGTTGCTGTGAAGGACACACATTTGAAGCACAAGCCTCAGAACAGAAGGCCAGTGTTTCCCCACCAGTCAGCAGTTTACTATTCACTAACCCAGCAGGAAATCCAAGTGTATACCTAGGTTTGCTTTTAAGGAAAAATGCTAAAATATCTTCTAAAGCAACGACCAGTTTGAAAGGTTGGTGGGGTTTGTTTGCCTATTTGTGGCAAACGCTTTTTGGTTGTGGCAAATGTACGCGCCAGCTAGGATCCCCCACTCTAACAAGACAGGCTCTGCTGTGACGTAACGCTTAAGCGAGCCGCTGATTCTCCTCATAGCTACCAGACCTCTTTTAGCAATCTGTTTCTGATCAGTAGAGCAACACCAAGCCAAAGAAGCCTACAAATATGGGCCAGCCCCTGCCTGATTTAGGGCAGCTCTGTGTCTGCCTCCCTGCTCAGAGCTGCACTGGAGTCATTTCACCCACCCGCAAAGCAGCATGTAGAAGCGATGYCATGCCATAGCCACCACTCCTCACTCCTGAATTTAACGCAGCGAGCGCGATTCTCTTCGCCTCCTCATCTCTCTCATCCCTGAAGTCCTTATGCAATTCTCCTCTGTGCCAAAAGACTGCGCACTGAACACTGCTTTATGACTGAGCATAAAGCAGTGCCAGAATGAGGAAAGTGCAAAGGTGACTTTCATAGATTCATGGAAAAGACCACTAGATCACCAAGACTGCCCTTCTTTAGAAGGCAACATGGATTTTTATATGGCAAAGCCTGCATTGAGCCTAATAATTTGTGTTCGGCAAAGACTTTCAGCAAGAAACTGAAGCCAGTTACATCCACATTTGAAAGTATGGTTAGCTGGTGGAACATATGACAAAAAGATGTGGTGGATTCCCCACCTCTTAGCAGTTTCAAACCATGTCTGGATGTCTCTCTGAAAGACTGGCATTAACCAAACACAAGTCATTTGGCTTAATTCAAAACAGGGTGAAGTTCTCTATAGCCTGTATTACACAGGATGACCTAATCAACAAGATAACCTAATTGTGTACCTTCAAAACCCTACAAATATCATTAGCATATCCTGTGACAAAGGCTACCGCAAATTGGTGTGGTATTACTGTTCAAGGCATGAACATGAAACGGCCTGGGGTCTGATCCCACATCCCACAAGGTCAATAGGTGCTTTTGTCATTGAATTCAATGCGAGCAGAAATGATGCTATGATTTTTCCAGTTCAGATGTCAGCTATTAATTTAGATGATGGTTATTTGATTCCAAAGAAAGCCAGTAGAATCAAGTTAAATAGACAGAGATATATTCACATATCCTTAAACTGGGAGACACCGCAACTCACTGATAACCTAAATTAGATTGAGCTAGTGCTATCTCTAATTAGGATCTTTCACTATGAACAGGGAAAGAGGACAAAGCGAATTAGCAAAGGAAACAGTCCATACATTGGCTCAAAACAAGAACCAGAAATGTTAGCTTTCATGTCAAGATGCAGTGTATCAAAAAAAAAAAAGTTTCAAAAATTATTTTACTAAGGAAAATCTAAAACTATTCAGAATTAAAGAGATTCGCTAGAAATGTTGGTGATATTTATTAACTAATTAGCTAAATGACCTTTGCAACATTTTTATACACAGTTTTCTTTCATAAATATTTCATGAATTACATGTAATTATTAGTAACATCAACTTTAGTGAATTAATTACTGCCAACTCCTATTAATAAAATGCATCTTGTAATAAATAATGTTAGTTTATTACAGAGTATTGGTCTCAGAGGTATTCACATCTGTCAGTTGCCTTCTACTTCAGGCTAAAAGAAAGGTAATCAAATAACTGTAATTATTGTACTAAATATATCACCGTTTGTTTAAAATGTCAATGGGAATGGATAAAGGCATTTGTAACAATCTGAACTGAATATTCTAACCTGCGCTGGTTTAAGTACATATGACAAAGAGGCATGTTACCATCAGGATAACGGCTGATGTCCRTTCCTAACGGACAGGAATGTCAACAAATGGTTACTTCCTTGATTTACTATTTTTCACGTGTAGGCCATTGGCTTAGAACTAGTCGAGGCTAATAAATTACAGTCAAATTAATCCGATGGCTGCTAATTAGCCCTTGTGAAAGGGGTGGTGGAGGTAGTCCAGCCATAGTAGACAGGTTTCCACAGTCACTTACGCTACCGCAATTGGTGCTCTGCAGCCTAAGCTTTAGGTATCTCCTCAGAGAGCTCAGTGCTGGAAGTAGAGAGAACGACAACCAGCTTAATAGACAAAATCTGAGGCTCTTGGCTGTGTACTTTAGAAAACCTAAAACCTGCAAAGATGAGCTTTCTCCTGTCTTACAGGCAACTAAAAAACTTTTATCAAACCTATAGGCAACCTGCTATTTTCCCCTAAGCACCAAGTTCAAACTATGAGCTCATACGCTAAAAAAATTAAAATTTAATTCAGAGAATGCATTGGGAAATACTTTTTAACCCATGGATAAGAAGTCGTCATGAAGAACAAGGAATTATTTTCACTTGTACAGCAGCAAGACTTCAGTCATTCATTCGTAAGGGTTATGCAGTCAGCAATTGCTTGTACTGCACACCATGGGGTTAGGTGGCTGGGGGGTAAGCCTTTYTGGCTCTTTGCAGCGTGCAGCTGAGATCAAGCTCCCCTTACCATGACAGCGTTCAGACTAGGATGCTAAGGCCACACTGAAAGGCTCACCCTCGAGCAGGGCCGTTGTTTCTTCATGCTGCACTGCAGGGTGGAACCTCTCGAAACAGCTGTTCCTGGTCACACCGCTGGCAGGCACGGAGAGCAACCACGCGGGCTGTCTGCCGGGCTGCACGGGGAGCCTAACAGCATGTACTTGGAGCTTTACTCAAATGTTCAGCTCATCGCTGTTTCCACACCAGAACAATCAGTAATTCTCCAGCACTACTCTGTTCCAAAATGCTCTTCTTGCCTGTCTCAATACCTACATACAGGCAAGCTATGCAAATTTAACTTGGTGACATCTTTCAATATTTAAGCTCTGGAATAAACCATGAATACCATGAATTTTCAGTCTTTTAAGCTCAAGCCTCCCAACATGGTATCATCTAAAAAGGACAATATGAGCATACATACTGGTGTAGACTGGGTCTTCCATTCTCCACTGCCAGCCTCTTTTTTTCTTCAAACTCAGAAATTCCTAGAGCAAAATAAAAAGGTAGACTAAGCTAGAGAGAAAATTGGAAACCTCAAATATTGTACCTCAAGAAAATTAGTATTTGAAAAATAGGGTTGCTGAAGAACCTGTGTTGGTAAATCCAGGCTCCTACATCAGGCTAAACTTGTATTTACTCCTTTCCACCTCCACAGTACAGCGTCTACATGTACCAGCTTACCCCATACTGCCATGTGGTTCCTGTGATTTATGTTATCATCTGTGGTCAGTTATCCTCTGAAGCTGTTGTGATACCTATGCTTTACCTATCCTTTAGACTTCTAATGGTAGGAAATACTAAACAGACAACTGTATAACTTCTAARTCCTCTGAATTTGACTTCTGGTGCTTATAAACTCATGTAGGGATATCTGTAATGACTGCGTTCCCAGAACGAACCTAACCTTGTCCCTGGAGTCTATAAGCGTAGGAGGAGTCTCTGCCAGAACTATATCATTTGGTTTATTCTCCCCTCAGGCTGCTCACCGTTTATTCTGGCCAAACCCTGTAACGTTTCAGAAGAGGAGGGGATAATTACTGTTTGGAAAGGAAAGCCTATTGTCCCGGGATTCTCCTTCCTTCCTTTTGCTTAAAGAGGTCCAGAAAGAAGCACAGCTTCGGCTGTGGCACTCTGCTGCCTCCTGGCACAGCACACAGCCTGCCCCGTTTTCCGGGCCTCCTGGAGCTGCGAGGAAGGAGAGCCCCAGCTGGGCTGCCTGCTGCTGGGCTCCCAGGCAGCTGTCCGCTGTCTGCGGGCAGCACAGCTGACGGCTGGCTTGCCGCGGGGGGATCCCGTCCTTTGCTCGCGGGCCATGTCTCACCACTGGGTGTTGTACTTGCTTGTCAGCTGCCTGCGGCCAGGCATTGTGCTTACGCACTTGGGAGTCCTCCRTTCCCTGCAAATGATTTATCTTCCTAAATGCCTGGGACTCCMCACCCACCTTTGGTGGAAGTCCATTTCTCAGGGATGCGCCTGGCTTAGTTCTGTTTGGGTACCAGCTCCTTTGGCAGTAAGTGACAGTCCAAGAATATCCAAGCACACTGGCCACCTGAGAAGGCTTTTAACGGGAACAAGCTGGTGGCATACTCTAGGAAAAACTGGCAGACAGCTATTCCTGCTCTCAGGTCAGCTAGCAGCTGGAAACACATCAGGCAACACGGGAGCGCCTGCAGCTTTGCAGCAGTGCGAAACAGACTGGTGAAATGAGCTGAACATTTTTACTTACTTAAATATGGAAGTGAAGCAGTTGTGGTGCTGATCATTATGTCCTGTATCATACCTGCCACCTCAAAATACCTCTGTACCCCGACGCTTGTGGCAGTATTCTAGAAGGAAGCTGGAACACCTTCTGGCAGAGGTCTCTATCGAATGTGGGTCACCACAGCTCAGATGGGCACTCTCATCACTAGAGTCATTTTTTTAACAGAAAACTGCATGTATTAGGCAGGTTTTGAGGACACGTATCAGATTGCGACAACTGGAAGACACAAGCAGAACATTATCGTAGGTTTTAAGCACAAGGAAACCATTCGCCTACTCGGGTCTATTGAGGAGCTTCTGCTTTCAGAAACTTAGAGAAATTTAAGATAAGAGAAACTAAAGCACCGATTAAATTTACCTCCTGAAGTCTTGAAGGAGTTGTGAAAGTGGTTACATTCTTCATAAATAGCACTTAAGGCTCAAGCATCTTAAAAAGGCACAAATTTTCTCGGGGTTTCCTTCCAAGTCCATACAGTAGGAATGAAAATAATTCCTGTCATGAGTGTCATCTGTTTTGAGTGTAAATTCTTCCGGATGGGTGCTGTCTCTGAGTTTGTATAGCTCTCTTGATAATGGAGCACAGATCTTGGCTGAGGGTACCTAAACTCTGTTGTTACAAAAACAACAGTTGATGGACAAAGTCTATTAAATCTAATTTTGCATTTTGAAATGTTTCTCATTTAACCTCTCTATTTTAGTCCCCCAAAAAGATGTGTCTGCCTCATCTGTCTAAATGCAAAATACACTTCACGAATGTGTTCTCTGGCTTCCTGATAATGCTTAGGAAAAGGTTTTACTCAAACCTGTGACACTCATAATATATAATCATCAGGCAGTAGGTTCCCCTTTCTTAGCAGGTCACGAGTATTTGTTCTGAGCTGCAGCAGACTGGAGGTAACATCACACCAGTATTTTAAATTACATAATGTGGACATGCCAAACTTGATTCTTTTACCTACTTTCCTCATCAGGGCACTATCTTAACACTCAAATTTCTTTCACTTCTCTTTGAGGCATGTCTTTCTTTAGATTTATATACTGAGTTGCAGACAGAGAGAAAAAGGAGATTTTACCACCGCATGGTAGAGAATTTTTTCAAGAGGTTCTTTAATTTCTCCTCACATTGTAGAGTAGTACACTACAAAATTGAGAGGCACATTTTTGAAAGTTTGAGGGAAAGAACTAGGAAGAAAATGGAGAAAATCTAGCTTAACAACTCTTTCAATTTTGAAAATTGCAATTTGACAGCAATCCTGTGGGCTGGGAAATAAACGTTCATGCCTTTGCCTCCAAAGTCATTTGATTGATGTCAAATTGCTTAAGATGAAATAAAGATTGAGATGCAGTCATATTTTTCCAGCTCCATTCTATAGAATTGGGGTCACAGTATTTGTGATCAAAAAGTTATTTATGACATTTATTTTCTACTGCTGATTGCACTTTAGCCTCTCAAAATCTTGGTTTTATCATGAAGATGTGCCTTTAGATTTAGAACTTTGCTGTACTGTGGTTTCTTAGAGATAGTGCACTTTTGATACAGCATCCCACTGTTTTCAAGACTTAGTCCTTCAATCACTAAAGATTCTGATGCTGAGCCTACAAAACCCTTTTATACACATATTTTAACGCACACAAATAGCTTCATTGACTTCAAAGAGTATAATTTTAATATACTTACATAGAGGACTATATATCTCTTCATATAGGCACAGGCTCTTCCATGGCTTATGAAATATAGCCTTTTCTTATCAATATGCTCATTTACATGCTCCTGCTCTTGATAAGATGGGCAGGGGAAGTCTCCCCAGCTGACTGCAAAAAAGTCTCTTCCAAAGAGAGAGAGAGCAAGAAAAAAGTTGCACAAGATTTTGGTAGCAAATGTACCCTTCATTTTTCCTGCATCCTCCCCTGCTTCCTAAGAGCCCAAGAACCCCCACTATACAGCAAGATTTTTCCCCAGTAAAACCAGACTTTGATCTTATTTTATTTCCTTCTACTGTCTGAGTGCAGGTAGTGGATGTGTCTCATGTATGACCAGGAGTAACATTTGTTGCAAAGGTGTTTGAAAGTTATCCCAATATTATATCGGGCTGTTATATAATACCTACCACGTGTAGCTTTTACAGAGCTTTACAGAGGAGATCACTACCATTAATACCATTACTACTGATGGAGAAAAGGTAAAGTGACTAGCCCAAAGTCAACCATCAGACCAGATATACCCAAGACCAGAACCCAGGCTTTGCTCACTGTCATGCATCAAAAATTATGAGCCTCAAGCCATAGAAGAGAAAAAAGAAAAAACATTTAATTAGCAGCTCCATTGTGACCAATAGGCCTGACCCTCTGTATAAGTCTCTTTTGAAAAAAAGATGCCATTTTACAATATTTCACAGAAATGGAAATCTGTCCACAGCCCGGATGTTCACCATGGAGGACTGCCTGCTACAGGGGATAGGGAACATTAATTTAGTCAGCACATTTAAAAAATCACGTGTATACTATGGAAGAACGCACATATATACATGTCACATGATATTCTGCATGTGCAGACCACCTCAAATGGTAATGAGGCCATTCAGTTGTCTTGGCCCCTTCAGAGGCCAGTTCATCTCATCCAAAGGCAGGGACTAGGACAGGATGAATCATCTTCTGACGGTCCCTCTCCAGCGACTATAGTAGGAGCCTAGACTGCTTGCTTACTTACCTTGCTTTTAGACAGCTAAAGCTCGGTGAGAAAAATCTGACCCTAGATATGCCATAGGAATTAGACATCTAAATGTTTTTTAAATGGTAATTCAACTCCTAACCCAGAGATTGTCCTTAGACAATTTTACTCCATTCATAATTTTTACAGTATTTTTAATTTAGAAAAACTAGGCAAACAAGAACCTTATCAGAATACCAGGAAGAAAATCTGACACAGACAAAAATAGGAAATTCAGAGTAATTAAAATTACCATTTATTCTACTTTTACTTAAGAGTTAAATGTTGCATTATTGCTAACTTTATGTATCCTACAATTTTTCATTCATTCCCATATCATTATTCAAATGTAGGAGATTTAAGTAAGAACAACAATCCAGAACTGAAAACATTAAAAACCCCACAGCATTTAATAATATTATAACATGCATAAAATAAATGCAATTAGTCACCAATGAGGAGAGGGGGAAGTGTTACTTAAACTTTATAAAGATAATTACCTGATATAAAAAGCGGCTAACAAGACCATTCTGCATTGGATATTATCCAGAAAAAAAAATTAAACCTATGTTGCTGCTTCAATACTGTCTAATACTAGGAATTGGCAGAAAAACATCTATTCTATGAATAATAGCCCAACAGTCCCAAAGGACATCAATACATGAATAAGAAAAAAAAATCTCAAGCCTTTCCAAAATGGTGCTAATGCTTCACTGAAACTTAATTTTATAATTCACTGGCAGTCAAGATGGCAGGAAATAAAATAATTTGCTATATACTCTGCACAACAAACCCCCTGCTTTTCCTGGGAAGGGTAATTATCCCTAAAAAAAAAAAAAAAGGGGGAAAGAAAAAAAATACGACATCTCATATTAAGCTAAAGTCTCATCAAGAAGAGAAAGAGTGCCTCATTACATGTAATTACCAGGGAATTAGAAACATCATTTAACTAAATGAGCGAATAATGCTCAGGATATTGAAGAAACTTGCCTGCACTTCTGCAGAGCACTCTAAGTCCCATTACAAAAATTGCACCTCTTTAATGGAATAATTTTAGGCCTTGTCTGCCTTGCTTTAAAAATAAAGAGCCTCAGAGAGGCAGAAAGAGGCTGAAACTACCATAAACAACTGTTGAAAAGAGCTGCAGAGTAGGAGTAGTCTCTACTGGATACCATGATTTAAAATGACTCATAATCTAACATAATCATGAAAATTAAACCTAAGGACTTGGGTGGGAGGATGGGAAAGAGGGAGGGAAACGAATTACCCTTTTTAATTGTAGTTACTCAAGACTACAATGTATTTATAATTATACATTATAGATAACGGGTGAAAGACTCCAGGTTAAAGGTAAATTTTATATAGTGGGATAAAAGGCTGTTGCATTAGAAGCTAGCTTAAAAAACAACAAAAAGGACAAAACAAAACAAAAAACCTGCATACCTGCTGACTGATATTTGCTGCCCTGCAATGCAATCCTAACAATAAAGAGTTACTAGGGGAATTAATCATGGCCACGCTAATGCATTACATGCAAACTTCACAGAATGCAATCGCTATTTTAGGAATACCTTATTAGCCTGCAAATGTGATTGCGATGCCCTAATAACAAAAAAACAAAAACAAAAATCTGGAAAAAATTTTTTGCCACCACCTTGACACAGAGGTTTATCCTGCACCAGGTGAAGCAAGGTTTTCCTCACTGATTCCAAAACTTCAGACATAAGAATTATCTCCAAGTCTCTGAATTGAAAAGATCCCCATTGAGGGCAAAAGGTTTTGGTCAGGATTTGAATCCTAGTCCCGCACCATTCCATGAGGAACAAAATAGACTTGAGTGACATTACAACAAAGTCGTACTGAAAAGTTTTCAGGTTGATGCAGAGGAAAAGCACCATTTTTTAAAAAATAAAATAACATATCCTCAGAGAAGTGAAAAATGTGGAGAAGCAAAACAAGAAATAAGGGGATACATATAATGCATCATCTGAAACATATATATGTTTCCAGTACTAACATTTTCATCCTTCCCTTCCTTCTTTCCATAAATATAAAAAAGTCGCACCAATAAAAATTCTATGCAAATAAGTGATAGGGTGGCTTTTTCTTTACTGTAAACAGTTCCGCAGCAGAACAAGACGTTAACATAACAAGTGCAGAAATAAGAGGAAGAAGACAGAAGAAAAAGGAACTCTGTTCCAGAAGCGTTAAATCTGGAAGTCTCAGCTGGGTAAGCAGGATATCAGAAAAAACTCATGATTGCTGCTGCTCTCCAGACAAAACGTAAAATTTTTAAACCGCTTGCTTAGGCTTGATTTTCTATCAGAACAGTAAAAAAACCTGTTTCCTCCTTTTTTTTTTTTAATCTTTGCTTGGGATTTTGAAGGTGACTTAGAAGACCATCCAAGAAAGAATTTGGAAAAAATATATATATATWTTTTTATAATCTCTCTGTATGTCTGCCACTCAGAAGTTATATTTGAATTATTTCTGATTGTAAGAATATGAGGCTTAATGAAATGTTAGGTGTTTGAACAAAGAAATAACAAGGACCGCAGGAGAGAGGGTAAACAGAATTATGTAGAAACAAGAGAAATTTGGAGAAGGTGGAAGAAAAAAACAATTTGACAGGAGAGAAGGAGCYGGTTAATAAGCAGTGTGTAAGGTAATTAAACACTGGAACAAAAGCAGGGGTAGAATCGCATGCCTTTACGGTAGCGCAGCTTGCACAAAAAGGCATGGGATAAGAGGAGCAGTATCCGCTATGCCCGCGCAGTCGGAGGGCGGCTTGGCTGGCAGAAACCCAGTTGCAAAGTCCCTGCGCGTTTGACAGGTGTGTCGTTATTTCCTGCCCTGAGAGACGAAACGACCGGCAGCAGTCCCTCTTTGCGGAAAGTACAAGCGACACGAGTAGGCTTTTCAGGTGCATCCTAAAAATAGCAGCTCCTGAGATTTTAGTGGCTATTTAAATGTCACCCAGAACAAAGTAAGGGCTAATGCCATCCTGAAGCTCACAACGGGCGCTGGAAGCACTGCTGCTACTTACAGCTACGGGAATAACAACGGCAGGTTGACCGCACACGTTCGAAACGACACAAACGTGCGATCTACAGTGGGTGAATCCCAGGTTCTGCCAAAAGCTAGACACCTGCAGGCTATTGCTCACGGGAAAGCCAGATTTTTACCCCGTATTTTGACACTTGCAAACAACTGCCAAAACAGGTTTCATCTTATTTTGCAYTGATCAAGATATTATATATAATGGATACTTCAGTAGAAGGCATTGTGCTTACGAAGTAATTGAAGAAGGGTTCTGGAGGGTCTTAGCCTTAATTGATTTTTTTATTCCGGTTTCCTAAGGAAATGAGATTCATGCAATGAAACTGTCCGTGTCTGTCAGCCTGCCCCCTTCTCCTCTCATCCCCTAATAACTTTTGAACTGAATGACCAATTACAACGAAGTTGGATAGAGGAAGGAGGTCTCAAAGATATCGGATTCCTGCGTCTGTCACAACAGCAGGCAGCCAAGCAGAGGAGACACGCTTTCATAATGCTCCCGGTAAGGAAGGTCCAGGAAATCTACCTGGGAAAAAGCTTCCACCCGACTGCGGAAAAGCTTAAATCTAAACGTGGTTTCTCAGATGTCTAAGAAGGAATAACCACAAAACCCAGCTATGTAGGAGATCAGGCTTCTTTCACCCTGCTACTCAATGACTTACTCGTTCACTATTTAGACAAATTCAGTTTTTGTAGGGACACTCTTGAGACCAACATAAGGAGGAAAGGAAGAAGAGAAACAGGTGAAGAGCAGGAAAGAAATATGACTGTGAATTGCATTTGCAGCCTCCATATTGATCTCCACCTCCATCAAAAAAATCTAATCCCCAAAGTTTCCTTCCCCACCCAAATCTCAAAAATTTCACTTCTAACCCCATTATCTGCCTAATTAAATTTTGGATGTATCAAACTGTTAGACCTATCTTTTGGGAGACTGTACGCTTTAATCACAATTACATGCTGCATATTTCATGATATATATCTTTTGCGTATAATTAGGAATAAAAAATGTAATCCCAAAAAGATGTTCAATAATTTAGATACTGAGGATTTGATTTAAAGCATTTGAGGATTGCAGACGACAGGGAAAGAACAGTGACTCCATTATAACCAAGGGAAAAATTCAAGGACTATAAGCACCGCTTTTATTTTTCAAACTAAGCACCATGATCTTAAAAACAAAGATTTTAAACAGGAATGGATAGACACATTTCCCCAGGTAAATTCCTGTTATTTAATTTGTGGAATAGAACTTAGGTTTTTTCAAATGAAACATCTGGCCTTTTCTGCAAAGTTTATCTACAAATATGTCGCACAACGCTTCCCTTCAAACTCTCATTAGCAGAAATTAATGCGCTCTGACAAAAAGAGGGCACATTTCTCATCCTACCCTTCAGGCAGCACGCACCTTCCAGTGATCACATGTTAGCAGGCCACTACATAAAGCCTTCACATGAAGGATGAAACAATCTCAACAAGAAAAATATAGACAGAAGAAAAAGAATTAAGGGATTCTCGGTCACRATCAAGACATGTTACTTACAAATACCAAAGATGTTATGCTATCTTATTACAATTAGTACTATCAGCTGACATCTTTAGATTATACAAAGGATAGTATGGATTATCACTATTAAGAAAACCAACACTGGCAATATATTAAAGCAAATCTCGAAGAGCAGCCTGTGTGCCAGCAGAGGGCTGCGGACAGGGAGGCCTCCTCCACTTACAAATATCCTGTGTGCTTGTTTCCAAGGCAAATTCACCTGCAGCTTCTCAACAACTTTGCAGCCCCAGACAAGCACCCTGCCAAGGAGCCAGCAGCAGCTAGACATGCGGCACTGCAGCAACTGCGGTCGTCAGCTCTTAAAGCACAATACGAAATTCCTGCGTGGAGCAAGAAAAGCGATTTGTAAATAAGAGACATCAGACATCGAGGAGGTAAAAAGGATAAATATTTGTCATGTTCCTGCTCCTTTGTCTGCCACGCAGGCTACAGCTGTACAATTTTCTTGTCCTTTTAAAGTGGGTTGCAAATTTTCTATTTAATACTGTTTTCCTTTAATAACCTTTGATTTGTAGGGCCTGAATTATACATTTTTTCCACCTAGATAAGACTACATAGAACAATTTTTTTCATTTTTAAGATGAATGATTCTAAAAATGCACTTCCTACATCCTTTCCATTCATTGCAACCATCCTCCACTATTTGCTACAGTAGCAAATAAATTAAGTCTTTGTAGTCTATTGGCCTCTTTTTACACCACTTAGAATTACTGTATATCAACACAATGTGTACTGTGTTGTTTTATAAGAATAATTCACATTTAAGATTCATCATCTAAGGATCTTAAGTCTCCATTAAGAGTTTGGTCTCATTGACCTTTACTGAAATATTTGTTCACTTTATTTACAAAAAAAAAATACAGCAGAAAAAGAAAAAGATTAATTAAAATATAACTTTCCACAGCAAATCTACAGCACAAGCAAAAAAATTAGATCAATTATTTAATTATTTGAGCTCAGATCCCAAAAAAAAGAAAACCCAACAACTGCTCATCTCCTGCCTTTGCTCTGTGACAAAGAAATTCACCTCCTTATTCTGTGCCTCTGTTGACATCTGTCAAATAAGAATATTTCTTCTCTCTCAACCTTTGGCTGTCTTATTTAGAGAGTAAATTCCCTCAAGCCAGGACCATTTCGTACAATGCATCTGTACAATGCTGAGAATAGGACTGTTGTTGACAACAGTAGCAGTTTGCAGAAACACAAGCAAGGAAAAGCAAACCTTGCTTAGTTTAATTATTAGAAACTCTTTAACATGAGTGAATAAATTGTGTCTTTGTTTTACAGGATGCTACCTCGTTTTGTTTTTACCAGAAGAGAATACAGTGGTTTTCTCCAAGTGGGAAACAGACTGAAAGATATGACCACTTGTTAGGCTGCAAGGCATAGGCTAGCACAAGGGTTGGTTAGTGGCAGCTGATGGTGAAGCTAGCGGCCAACTTAAGCTATAACTATCAGAAGGACTGATGTAAATATCCCGTAGGTGAAAGATGCATATAGCCTACAACAATCAGGTACTCTGCTGTATTAACCAAATATGAATTCAAAAGTGATTGCGAAGCAAATATGTAAAGAAGTATTACAGTTTGCTTAACCAAAGAGTTCTGCAGAGCTTTCTCCCAGCTGAAGCTTACCGGCCCCAGCCTGCTGCTGTGGAAAAGGTACGCTGGTAGGCATGGACAGAGACTCCAGGCTGAATCGAGTTCTGGCTGCTACGGTGTTTTGGACCACGGAGGAAAAATAGGCTGTTTAATAATTTGAAAGTTTTAAACAAAAGAAGAAACAGGAATCCCTGCCTTTGTTCATGTTACTTCAAACGAGTATTCTTTGCAACCATGCCAGCTGGATGAATGGTCAGAAACAAGTTTAGCAATGTAACAACTATAAGTACAATCAGTAAGTATTATACTTTCTCCCAGTTTCATACTCTTCTTCCATTTTAGCTGCTTGGTTTCTGTCATTTTATTTGACATGAACACATTATTTTCAAAAAGAAAAAAAACTGTGAATGTATTTTTAAATGCACATACTTACACAACTCATTTGTAAAATTTTTGGATATGGGTGTGTAATCTGAAGAAAAAACAACCTAAGGAAGGCATAAGGAAATGCACTGAAAAAGAAGTCTACCCATATGCAGATATTTCAGTGCTAGGGAAAGTAGCTGTTGCACATCACATGTGAGAGCATAGAAAATAAGGACAAAAAGGACTTCCTAAAGTCATCTAGTTTATATCTCTTGCCTTAAGATGGGATCAGTTATAACTACACCATTCCCAGCAGCTGTTTGTGCTTGAAAAATTCCAAAGATGGAGATTCTGCAGCTTCTCCAGACAATCTATTCCAGTGCTTAAACATCCCTACACTTAAAAAGTTTTTCCTAATGCGCAGACTAATCTCCGCTGCAATTTAAGCTCATTATGTCTCGTCCCAGTCCCAGTGGACATGGAGAACAGTTTATTCCCTTCCACTTTGCAGGTAATCACAGGAGACTCTAAAGACCTATTACATTTCCTGTGTCACATTTGTTACGTGCTTTCGTATCTTTTCATTCTATAGGAAAATGCACGATATAGTCAGAGTGCAGCACGCAGTCTTATAAAATAAGACATATTTCATAGTAAATGTCTTTAGCATATTAGTTATAAGAATAACTGGCTAAGTCCTGTATTTGACTTTTCAGTTCTAAATTCCACATAGCTAAATGTATTAAAGTATCACTTAAATATGATTTTGAACAAAAAAAGTCTGTTGTGTTTCAGAGCAAATGCCACACCACCCGAAGACGAAAAGTTATATCAGTTGCATATTGACTAAAAAATTACTAGCGTTGTGATTATGATTATACTAAACAACATAAAAGCAGCTAATGGTGTAATCACCAGAGCAGATGCCTGCTAGTCAGAAGAAATAGGTTCTGCTCCAGACCACTATTACCGATCACTCAGTGGTGGGCATGTCATTTAGGCCAGCATTTTCAAAAGTGCCCAATAGTAGAAACACCTAGTTTTTGGGCATCTAAATCAGTAATTCAATTGTTGCATCTGTTAACCGAGTGACTACACAATTCCTCCAGCCAAACAAAATCCTTAATTTTCAAGGCAGTGAAAACTAGTAGACACTTATAGAAGTGTGACAGTTCAGCAAGATGGAGCTAGCAATAGCTAGACAGCTTTACAAAGGTCACTCTCAATAGCATCACTTGAGTCTTTCTGTTCACATATTTGAGCTTAGAGCAGGGACTGGTTTTGCCTGGGGAAACGTATGTCATAGCACAAAATTTTTTGTATATTTATTATAACTGCAGCCGTAGCAGGACAAAATATCATATCTGAGAGGTGGCAGAGCTAGAGACCTGCATGTAGTACCTGTACACTGATTATCCTGACTCACCAACAGAAAAAGTACACTTACCAGCATGCTTTTGTAACATTCAGGGCACAGATGCTGCTTGGCTTCTAATACCATAGTGTCATGAGGCTCTTGTGAGACACAACCTGGGATACTTTTCCCTGCAAGCAGTCAACGGTGATGGATGACTCTATCAGAACGATGGCTATGACTCCCTGTGCTCTGTACAGCCCTCGACATTCTGCTGAAAGCAGTGACTTAAGGAGCTTTTTTAGATCTCAATTCCTCTGATCAAGAGTCAGTATATCCTGTTCAGCTGCTTGTCATATAGGTCAGAAAAGGCTTGTTTCACGATTTCTTTGTCTTCCAAACCTTTGCCTTTGCCTGTTTTTTGGGGAGAGAGCTAATAAAAGGAAGATTAATCTTATAAAAGAAATGTCTGCATTCCAACTGCATATATTCCTACCTAAGACATGGACACCACCGTTGCCCTGACCAACTAACATTTCTCTTCGGTTACGCCAGGTTGTCTCACTGCATTTTCTACAGATTCTAGTTTGTTTCAAGCACCTACATAAAGCACCCCAGCACTCCATAGAGAACAGCCATATCATCCAACCGGTTTCATCCTATCTATCTGTGACTACCTGTGTCCACTGAAGCACCAGTTCTTAGTACATTAACCATTAATGCAACAGGTTCCCTCTCCTGATGCTTACCCAACAAGCAAAAAATTGCACAGGTGGTATCATTTTTGTGTGCGTATGTTATGGGTCTACTTTGTTACCTAAAGCACTTGGAATTCCCCTCATACTTTCTCTTCTGCTTTCCCTATTTTCTCTAGTTCTTATTTCACTTCCCCCCCTCCCACATACTCACACACCCCTATGGATGGTTCTACCCCTGTATCTCTCCACTATATCCTCCTTCCATTTCACATGTTCCTTTTTTCATGTCACTCATCTCCTCTTCATTATTCCCAGCCTACTTCTATCTTCACACATTGCTTATTTGGACCCATCCTCACTTCAGGTCTGCTTTTCTTTTCCACAAGTATGGTCGTTGTTGTGCTTCTAAGTAACATCAAAATATTATTTTTGTGGGTTCAATCCTGTATTCTGTAATATTATACTCTCTTGGCTGAGGAGGGATGGAGAGAGAGAGAAACAGCAGATATTGCATGTCTGGTTGGCAAATATATACATATTTATATGTGCTTATAAATACATTGTGGTCTGGAATAGTAAGACAGCTCGAGAGTGCTCTTAACACAAGAGTCTGCTGTCTCAACCTACAATCATTTCCTGAACTAGGGATTTTGCTTATCATTTTTTTGTTAGTCATTTTAGTAGAAACACTTAGTTCCCAAGTTTATGCCCCAAAACCAAAGTATAATTGCATTCCTCCACAAAAAAAAAAGCATTGTAACTTCCTAAGCTGACATCAAAAATACAATCTTTGTCCAACATCTTCAGCAATGTAGTCATCTACCAAGAGTGCAAAAAAGCCTATTAAAATTTGAAAAAAAAAACGGGAACAGTGTAAGTCTATCAGAATAGAGAACAGGTGCAACTCTAGTGACTGTGGTATTCTTTTTCATATTCAGCAAGATCTTTTATTCTTTTAAACCTATTGAAAACAGACAGTTTTAAGATTATCAAAGAATCCAGATCTAGCTCATGACAAAGTATAAAGTACTCCACACACATTTACTATCTCTGCCTGGTAACGGCTCAACACTGCAGAGCCCAGCTTCCTCTCCATCACCACCTTCTTTGGAACAATCCGTTACCATTTCCATTGTCAACAAGTTTGTTTTCTTAAAGGTAATAAAGTACTCCCGCTGGTTATATGGCCACTGTTATTTCAGAACAGAAAAGACYGAAGCAAGGTATGAAACCAGTCATCATTTACTTTCAAAATACCCACACAACAATCATCTTGGATAAGATTCATAGAAGCAGTCATGTTTCCTTTTGTCCCTCCTTACTGTTCACTACAAAGTTTCTGAAGTACTTCTCAGAAACACCTGATATAAACTACTTAAGGAAGATATAAACTACTTTTAAAGAATGATCTGGAAGTCCGTCCTGCAAACAGAGTTGGAAGAAAGAGCTTTTATTGGTGCTACTAATCAGAAAGCATTTATTTTGATTTCCACATGCCAGACTGGAATATTCAGCGCAGAAAAATATTCTTTTTAGTTGAAGACAGATTTGCAGATTTATTCTCTTGATCAGATCTATATTCTTGTTTAGAAGAAAAAAACAAAAGACAAAAATCAGACAGACATACACAGAGTACCTGAAGTGTTTTCCTACTACTACTTTCCTAACAGAAATTCTTAAGTTGTCTAAGTTTGATCATTTCTCCCTCCCGCATTCCGAATCCCCAAGTGGCTGATATAAAATTCTGATTACAGATTACACTTCTGACCAAGTGGTAATAAGGCAAACAAAACATATGGAGAAAGAACATATTGCATTGCTGTTGTGGCCAGAATGGCATTTGCACTCTTAGTGCTGTTCTTCACTACCTTTATCTGTGATACTACATAAACTTTGGGCTCTCAGGTCAAACTTGCAGGCTCGGAACAAACCAACCTGCCAGAGCCCAAGGTCTCCATTTGCTTCCCTCTACCCTCAATTCTTCACATGCATGATTAACCTTGGGCTTCTCTACAAATACACAGTAGTAGTAGATGACAAACCAAAGAGTACTACGTGCTACAGAGTTCTCACCTTCCTCCAGAAATGATAAACGATTTTTCAGTAATACCAAGTCATCAGGATAACCTAGCATTCCTAACACAACTCTAGGCTTTCACAGCACTGTGAAAACAGTACCTGAATAGTTAAACATCCTCAGGTAAGGAAAGTATTCCCATTTTACCTCACTGGGAAAAGACAAAGGTTAAGAAATTTCCCATAATGAAGTATCTAGAACTCAAGAATTCTTACAACTCGAAAGTCAAATGTTTGTTTCGCAAACAGTAAAGGTTATTACACAAAATTTGTTTTCAAAAACCTAGGATGTATATTTATTGAACAATTCTGAGAACATTGGAAGTTTTCATAATTAGGATACTACAAAATGTCATAAGTTGTTATGAAGTTGTATAAGCAAAGTTGCCTACAGGAAAGAACTAGTTTACCTACAGACAGCAGTTAAAGTAAACACTGATTCACTACTGTTCTAAGCAGAAAAGTAATGACAGATTATGACATACTGCAACATACAAACAAACATTTCTTAGTTAAAAATAACATCAATGCAAGGATTGTTCTTCCCCCTTCTATTGTTTTAGTTTGGTCTTGTTAGGAGCAGGTGGGCAACTCTTTTGTAGAGAAGAGATATCACCAGAAGTCTAAGTAGACCTGAAACAAATAAACCATGTTTCAGCAAGTAATTTGTAGAATATTCATAAGCAGGTAAAATATTTGACATTCCATAAATGCAAGAGTGTGCAGAAAGATAGCATTCACTTGTATCAAGGTATGATACATAACTCAGTGACTAAAAGCCTGACCTTGCCAATTATTCTTTACATAATATGGCACCATCTTGATGCATTTAAGGATGCATCATGCAGAAACACAAGGTGATTCAAATTAATATGCAAAGAGATCACTATGAAACAACTAAAACTATTAGTCTTGTTCCAAGTAATCGATTTTTAGAATAAAACAGATGACTCACACTGCTGTAACGTTAAAATATATACAAAATTCTTAGTCACCAGAGACTAGTGCCCTAAGGTTGGCACAAGCAACTTATAAATGTCAGAAAAGCATGTAAACCTTGTTAATGTTTTCAGAAATTCATTTAAAGATAGAAACAGGTCCAAAAAGATGCCTGTCTAAATGCATTGCAATTACGTTACAATTATTTTCCAAATACACAGATATGCTCTGTCTTTTCTCAGCTCATTACTGACTCAAACAATTTGCCCTTCTGGGATCAATTGTTTGCTAATAAATA
Source organism: Apteryx rowi (assembly GCF_003343035.1). NCBI lineage: Eukaryota > Metazoa > Chordata > Aves > Apterygiformes > Apterygidae > Apteryx > Apteryx rowi. The sequence continues at coordinate 5,003,641 of NW_020448641.1, forward strand.
ATTGTTTACAGTCACAAAATGATATTAAGGAGTATTCTTATTAGTTTTCCTTCTACAGTCTAATAAGATTCAAAACTAGCTGATTCCCAAGAGTCTAACCTTAACCTTGCTGTGTTTAACAGCCCAGGAAATGATGAACCATCTGTTTCAGAAAATAATGGAGGGCCAAGAGGAAATATTGTTTAATTGTAGATTAACCTCCTCATACAGCAGAATGAAGCATCTACAGAATTAGCAACCATAACTAGCAAAGAACAAAAATAACTGAAAACAGCTCTTAATATTACAAGACCAATAATAAGTATTCTTCTAHCACCCTTTTTTTTTTTTTTTTAATACCTCCCAAATGTATATATGAAGCAGAACCTGATTTTACAAATAACTATGACAAATTATCTCTGGACTTCTTCTAATGAGGAAAGCCACAGGAATAAGAACTGAAAGTTATGTTTTTATTCTTCCCTATCAGTATAAAAATTTAAAAATTTTAAATTTTAACACAAACACCTCCAAGTGAGAGATGGCACGTTTATTCTTTTGTAATTTTCTCCCCACATCCGCACAGTGGGGAATTAGCTCTCTGAAGCAATACATAAGTCACTTCAGAGGGAAAAAGGTCTTGAGGTTTTAGACTCAAGAACTCCGATCACTGATATACAGCTTACAAATTCACTGAAGTAATAAACAATAGAGACAAAGGTAAAGCGTAAGACAGTCTGAGTACTAAAAGAAGAAATTAGCAGGGACAAACAACAAGATTTTGAAATTCTAAACTAATCCCACGCTAGCAAAATGAAGAGTAGTGCAATTCTACAATGTTAGTTTTCCTAAACATTCATGCCAAATCCTTTACCTCCAATAAACAGTTAGCCCCATTTTGACAGCAACAATGACAGAAAAGCATTAGAGGGCTGCAGTAAACTCCAAAACACAAGGACTGAGAAAGCCCTTTACTTGATTTTACAAAACCTTCCTAGAACAAATTCATTCTGTACCCAAATTCATTCTGACTGTAACAGCTAGGCATGTAGTCAGTGTGTTTCATTAATTTCATTAATCCTAAATTTTAAATATCCAAATACTGTAACTTTTACTCAAATTGTTTTTGAATTCTTCACTTAATTTTTGAAGCAATGAGCTAGCAATAACTCCATAGCTTCATATAATAGCATCTGTTCAAAAGGGATAAGAGTTTGACATTCTTCTTCTACTAAACAACTAGGCACAATTTTATCCATCAGACGTCTATCAACCTACGGATATTGAAAGCTTGGGCAAACAAGATAAAATCAAATCCAACCCTACTGTCAAGCTGCACTATCTACTGGCATCAATAATGCTATTCATGAATTTAAGAAAATTAATAAATCTTGGGATGAATGCTCAGAAAGGCTCAAATACAGGTGAAGCATACTCACTTAGGTTTTGTTTCTGCATCTGTCACTTGGCGAATATAGATACCATCTTCAGGATGTTCAATGTCATCCATTTCATACATATATGAAGAAGCTATTGCAAGGGTGGTTCCATCGTTGCTGAAGGCAAGTGATGCTATGCTTGTGGGATACCGATGGAACTGACACAGCCGTTTCTTATTAAAGGGATCCCAAATATTTACAAATCCATCAGAACCTCCTGAAAAATTAATTAACAAAACCTGTTCATAAATTATAACTGGGAGAACTGTAAGACTGAATACATACAGCAAAGAAAAAAGAAGAGAAAACTACCTGTAATTACTTTGTCAGTCAAAGCACAAAGTTATACAGAGTTGAATAACACAATGAGTATTTTCTAAAACCTGTTAAAAAAAATTAACTCTCACTACATAAAATAATTTCAAAACCCTGCTCAAAGCAAGAAGTATGATTTAAAGGCCTATAAAGTAAAGGCATATCAAGTAAAGGCTGACCTGTTTAAACAAAAACTTAAAGAAGCTGATGTACTGAAAACGTTGATACCAGTAAGTAATAAAAACTGAGTACTCTACCTGTAGCAAATGTGTTGTGGACATTATGGAAAGAAATGGCATTAACTGGATAAATCTGCTCAATGTTATTCTCCTTCAAACGGTGACATTTGAATGCGTATTTCTTCTTCTGTATTTCTGGACTTGGATCCAAATATTCCACTGCAACACGACCTTCAATAGAACTTAAAACATAGCCCTACAAAAGAAAATTGGAGTTATGCATTTTAGAAGTTTAGAATAGGAGAAAAGATAACTTTTTAAACACACAACTAATCTTTTATTATTCTAAATTCAAATAAATAACATGTAAACTATCTTATGTTGTGTACAACTGGAAATTGTTACCACAGAGCCATGGCATCATCAATAAAATCTGCTTCTAATAAAAAACTAATGTAGGAAAAGCTTTCTGGGAAATTCTCACTGCACCACAAGTTAAAGCTTACAGTGAGGCTTCTAATTACCGTGGCAGGTCCAAACACAGGTTGATTTGGGGAAAAAAAAAAAAAAAGAGTTAATAGCCCCTTGTATTTGCCCACCTATCCCACAGGACTTAAGTATCTCAAATATTATGGATACTCATGGGACTGTTTAGTTTCAGAGTTGCATTACACTACAATTAGTTCAGAGCATTATACTGTCAACTAAACGCTCAAGGCTGAAACAGTATTTTCAATGAAACTTGATCATAAAGTGGTGCCCACTTATCCAGTTAATTATAGCCCTGACTTAGAGCAACTTAGAGCAACTTAAGATTCTTGTATTAGAACTTCTGAATTAAATCTATAACAGATCTTGTCAGAAATAGGACTTTAGTATCTACCTGTAGCAAGGTTCTTCAAAATCTGGACTACACTACAATCTGGAAGATCAATTTGTTATACTACAACTAGAACTGAAAAATAAAAATAAATAAATAAATAAAAAAGAAAACATTCATGCCAGTTCCAGAACAAATAACTAGGTCTCCCAATGCCTATAATTTCACTGCTTACACTGGGAAACTCTTCCACATTAGTTCTTGTTTATGTCAGAGTAAGCTGATCTTGCTTTACTTTAAAAAGGGCTAGAAACTGCAGATACACTATGTTAACCTACGTGGAACAGCTGTATGATCACTTAAATTGTACAATTCCCTCTAGATAATGGGTCATCAGGTCTTGAGTGCATGACAGTCAGATTTGAAGAAAGAAAATAAAAGGAGGGAAGGAAGAAAAATATAAGCCACATTCACATAATTTTTTATGCTATCCCTGTTGAAGAATCTAGGGCTACAACGCATAAAAGCTACAGAACAAATCCTAGTCTGTCTTTCCCTCTTCTACTGCAACTTCTCTGCAGTTTTTTGAAGGTTACACACCAGTATTGTAATGTATTAAATAACYAGTTTAAAACAACATTATCAAGGAAAAAAAAAGAACCTGAGAAAAAGTAAGTGAAAAAAACATGCTGGTGAGCAGGGGTGGCAAACATTCCTAAGCTACGCTGCTCTTCAAAAGAGAGAATCTGGAACAAGGAGTGTAAAGGTGTCAAGAGTTCAATTATGACAGCATAAAGATCAAAAGTATTTTTTAAAATGAGAGAAAGAGGCAGAAAGCTTAAATAAATAAGTCACCATCTTTCCTAAAAAATATTCCACAGAAGTACAATTACCGCCATGGTTCCCATACCTGTTTATTTGGAAATGCTCTGATACAGCGGGTCTGATACTTCAGGCTCGATTCTCTCCGCTGCTGAACGTAACCCATGTTCCGCAAATCCCACACCAGCACTCTCCGACCCGCAGTCCCCACAATTAGTCTGTCTCCAGACACAGAGAGCGTGTACACCTTTCAGAAAAAGATCGCAACATTGTACACTTATTAGCCTGGATATCCATGGTTCATGGTACACAAAGCATCAGCAATATACAATAAAAAAAAATACAYGTCAATCCATAGCTACAGATTTGTTTCCCTTTCACTTCAGTTTACAACTCAAATTTGGGATAAACTGCAGTAGTGTGCAGTCAGTTACTGATCAAACACCAATTTGGCATTTCAAAAGCTCCCCCTTAACTCTGCATGCTCGTACATGCCTTAACATAAAGCTTAAGGCAGTATCATCCTACATATAACTGATTTACAAAAAAAGATTTAAATATGAATATGCACTTGTGAAAGTTTAAGTTTCAAGCACATTTGTTCAATGTTTTTATTAGTCTCTAGATCACAGTGATATCTAAATAACATACCACACATTAGATTTCTGCCTTTGCCTGGTATTACCCCGTTCTAAATTCCGTATGCGTACAGCAGCATTTCTATTTATGTATAACTCAAAAGTGAAATCAATATTATTCAAGTTTTCCTCAAATTATTTTAAGCATTAATAGACAGGAGATGTCAAGCTAAGAGAAAAATATGCACGAGTAACTGGGGAAAAAAGGCTATGGAAATTAGAATTCATCTTTACTTGATGCGCACAGCTTGCAATCTGCACGATCGAGTTGTGATCATGCACATCTGTCCCCCAGTACTACCTCATTTTTTTTGTTTTTCCTCTGTCTGGCAATACCTTTTTTTTTTTTTTTTTTTTTTAAACAGAACACCTTATTACTTCAGCTTGAACTTCATGTTAATAAAAGGAAATAAATCATCAAGAAAACATTAAAATCTAATGCAATGTATGCTTCAGTAAAACTGAGTGAAGTTGACTGAAGCAATATGCTTGACATCCATTAAAAAATTATGGCTTGGAATTTCAACTCAACTCAAAGTTGGCTCAGAGTTTCTAACTTTTATTTCTCAAATTCCTCATGAAAGTATTCAGCATATAAACCATTCAGTTACTAGCCATTATTTGAGATGCAGTTATCTGAGAATATGTCAAAATAAACCAAGTTTGATCAAAAACTCTGTACTATTAATTGAATTTCAAGTTGCTGATACACAAGCAAGATGGAATCCAGCTACCTAACAGCTGGGCTGTCACTGAGCTGTTAACATGAGGAACAAGGTACAACAAAAACAAGCTTTCACAGAAATGATCTAATGAAGTTAATATATAGGAAGTAAATACTGTAAATACCTCAGAACTAGAATGAAAAGTGTAGGAGATCTGATATTCTGCCAGAAGGATTCAATTTACTATTGGCATGTGCTTGTACAATATAACTGAAGCAACTGATTTCACTTTCGGGTTCTCTGATAAAGCCCAATAAAGCTACTTGTTTCTGGTAGACTGCACCGAAACGTTAAACAAAATAACTCTTCTGATGATTTACTATAAGCGTTTCTGGAGATACTGTTTTCAAAAAATCAGTTTTTAATATAAAGCAAACATTAAGCTATTCATTATCTGGCAGGTGTGTGTGTGTGTATATATATATATATATATGTATATATATATGCATAAAAATAAAAATAAAGCTTCCTTTAACTAATACACATTTACGAAGCATACATTCTTGCTTTAAACAAAACATGTTTCTCTCTTTAAGACTGAAACATGAAAGTTCACATAAAAGTCGCCTAAAATTTCTGATGATCTCAATTGCCAAATCCCATTTGGATATTAAAAGGACAAGAAAACTGAGCCAAGGGTAATTACACACTTTAACAGGACAGCTTTTTAAATTTCCCTCTCCAATTGGTGTAAAAATTGATCCAAAAATAGTAACAAACATTATATAAAATAAATTTTTATGCAGGTATGGAAACAAAGGCATAAGGAACATTAAATATCTTAAATCTTCTTTACAAACTGATGTCACACCTGTATAGTAAGTATTCTTTCTACACCACACAGTCATAAATCAAATGAAACCATTGTCATGCAGTTGAGTAGGTGTACGCATTTATCAAAAGCAGTATTAAAAAAAATGACATAATGAACCTTGCTGAACCAATAAGCAGCTTGATTCACTGTGGCTGTCCATTATATGATATTCTGTCAGCAATTTATCACAGTTCTTTACATGCTACACACAACTATAAATCAAAACTAGAAATAATGCAATTACTTTATTCTGAACAAAGGTCTTGCCAGAAGTAGATTCAGCTATGTTGTGACAAAAGTAATAGCTATTTAGATGCAACACAAAACATAATGATGGCTCGTAACTATGACTTGACAATATATTTTAACAGAGCTAAATGAAATCTAAACACGGCATAGGCAAAAAAATATTCACATGTAAAATTATCCAGCAATCCAGCCTACATTCAGGAGTCTATGATAAAAAGAAGAAACTATTTTCTTGTAATTCTATTAGTGACATCACCGTAAGCAGTATAAAAACTGGCACACCACATCACCATTAGAAAAGGTTTAAGACATTATATTTTGCCTTTTTCTTCTTGGTCTGACATTAATACAAAGTATTAGAAGAGTATTAGGAGAGTTAGAGTATTAGGAGAATGCCTTAATTTATTAGGCATTAGTACAGCCACAGGTAACTTGCAATACAAGCAATTCTGTCCAATCTTTTCATACAAACGAAAAAACAATTATTATTCTGGGAAGAGTAAGTGGCCTCCTACTATAACTTTATGCACATTTCTAAATAATCAGACCTTATGACTTCCGGAATCTGATCTCCAGAAATCTTAATATTTAATTGTAATATGCACCATCCCTGGCTTAAGGAAGTTCATGAAATTAATAAATGCCTTAATTTCAGATGCTGTATTTGTTAGGTTTTCCTTCCTCATTGGTTTTAAAGTATAAGGATTTGGTAGATCACAAATGCAAAGAATTAAGTTAGGCTCTCCTAGTGATGAAAACTCAAAACCTTAACCTGAAATCTTGCTATATTAACTGAGTACTATTTTTAACATTTCAGTTTGCAACATTCATTCTCACAGCTTAAAAATATCAGAAGTAACTTTTCATATTCAAGTTTCATAGTTTAAGACAGCATGCTGTACACTGTTGTTTAACCAGTCACTGCACGGACTATTTAACATATTACCTGGGATACAGATCTAGCACCTACCTTTTCAGGTTGAGAGAAAGTTCCTGCATTACAAGGAGTTCTGGGATCCCACAGTTTAACTGTTTGATCCCAGCTTCCAGTCACCATTACATTCACTTCTGGGCAATACTCAACACATCTGATAGGAGCATCATGGGCACCAACAAGGTTTTCTGTATGAAAAAATACAGTCTACGGTAACTGTATTGGCTCCACAAACATTCAAAATACATTGTACAAAGGATAAAAAAAAGCACACATTACTGCAGTAACAACGCACCATCTTCTGACATTCCCAAGGATGTATTAATATGCTAAGATTCTCTTTAAAGATTGCTCCATCTTCAAAAGCATATTTTCCAAAGATCAGACACAATAAATTTAGACTTGTCTCCTGAGATTATCAAAGTATATTAACAATTTTAGGCTGTCATACAAAGACCTACAGTGGTATAAAGTGTTCAGTATCCACCTGATATTACTACCTGTGATGCGGACACTTAATACAGAAAGCTGAATGAGATTTAAGCTTGCACACATTAACAGTAGGACAAAAGAAAGGAATTACAGTTACTATAATAAAATTATTTGACCTTTAACACTTTTCCTTTGTTACGATTGCACACAAGTTTGTCAAGCTCTGGCCACTGGCTGATTTTGGCACATTATACATGCTTCAGGCTGATATTATCTTTCTCTCTCCCCACTGCCAAAGTTAGACAAAGTAGCCCCATAACCTGCAGCAATAAGGCACTGGAAAAGTCYGTGTTTAATTCTAGCAGTGTTTTCTTATAGGCAAACATAGTACAAGGCTATGAAATTTGAAAATGCAAAAACTTTACACTAAGGACATACATTTTGCCATACTTGCGAAAGACCATTCCAAAGACTGTTAAAATACAAACCTTTGAAAATAACATGCTCAGAGATTTAGTAGAGCTTAGCTAATTCCCCCCATGAGACACACATGGAAGAGCAGCACTGTCATCAGAAATCCAACTCAAGAAGTCCTACAACAAGTATCTACCAAACTTTCTGGAAAACTGACAAACCCTTTCATAGCACTGAGCGATACCTATTAGGGCCAGTAGTTGTTCTGCTAGATAAAGGTACATATGGTTTTTGAAGATCCAACCATGCTGAGGAACCCTAAAACATCAGTGCGACAGGCATATAATGGCTTCTTACCCTTCAATTTTCATCTTAAAGTAAACAAATAAATAAATAAATACATATGCAAAACAAATAGTGAATATTCATCACTGTAAGTAAAACCCCTAAAAGCTTGGCAGGGACAGATGAGGTCCTTCTATTAAAGGTACTGTAGCAGAGTCTTAACTGCACCAAAAGGAATCCTGCCTGTTCAGCCCTAGACAGTTCTACCTTGGTGATGAAAGAGGGCTGCAGTGCAGTGTTGAGCACTAATAGTGACAACTTAAACCAACAGGAGCTGTACCCTGAACACGAAATAGAGCATAAAATGCAAAAACCTTGTGAAAATGGACATGCTAAGCATCTTACCTTTGGTGTATGAAGGCTTTTTTTTTTTTTTTTTTAATATTTTCAAATCTAGCTCTATGTACCTCAGTACCCACTTCTACAAATAAGGACACCCCATAGACACATTGTCAACATACATGATGTTTGCAAAGCATAAAGATTAGCTTCACATAAAAGTCAAAGAATAATTTAACTTCAAAAGAGGAGTGAACATCAGTTATTAGAAGCGATGAATACAGTAGGTATTCTATGGAAAAAAAAAGCATGCTACTGTATGTCATAAGCCAAATAATTAATAGCTTCATATGCACAAAAGCAAACAGCCACCTTACTTCTGATTCATGTAGGACACAATCTTAACAACAATTTTTACATCAGGAGGCAGGGGATGAGAGGGGGAATCACGTAATGCATAAGTCAACGCCATTGTACTTTACCTTCCAAGCAAGAAAAAGCTTTAGGAACCACATACACCTTTACTGAGGCTAGACCGACACTAATTTTTAAACTACCATTATGCAATGCACAAAAGCAAACGTGACTTTTCTCACAATGTTTCTGACTGATCAAGCGAAATACTTGTACCGCTAACCAATATATATGAAGAGGTTTATCAATTAAAACCTGAACTACGGCTAAAAGGAAATATCCTCCATCTGGAGAACTATAAACACATTTCACTGCTTTCCTTTCACTAAGTATATAAATCTGAAGTTTAGTTCAATTGTTTCAAAGAGCCCACTTACAGAAATCAATCTGCTTACCTTGGTCTGTGTTTAGATCATGCATTTTCAATTGCTGATCTAATCCTCCACTCCAGGCATGGGTTGGATCCTACAAAGTAAAAAATTTCACCTTATAGCCTGCATTAAGTACCCCTGGCTGATACACATTTAGTCTCCTGAACACGTAACAAATGACTTTTTTTTTTTCTTTCTTTCAAAAATTTAGGGAAGATGGAAATTAAGATATAACGGTTAAGACCTGACCCAGATCTTAACTGGGCAGATGAAACAGGCAGATGACAGAAGCTTTAAAAATGTTCAAGTTAAGTGCTTTGACCTATATAACATTTTTTTTAATTTAAAAGGAAAACTAAAAAATAATGAAGTTAGAGGCTATATCAAGCCATTTTCACTTCTGTAATAACAGAACACACATAATGCTTTTTTTTAAATGACCACCAAGTCAGTTCCAATTGAAGCTTATTCCTTTTAAAACTAGTTTAGAAGCCAGAAACCATATGAGGGCCTGTGTGTTGATTTGCAGTACAAAACCAGTTATATGCCAAAACAGCTAGTAAAAAAAAAAAACACAAGTAGAATTAAAAATTTAAATTGATCCTTACAACATACAGTAACACATCAAGATCAAGTCACAGGAAGACATGCCAGAATAAAAAAAAAAAAAAAAAACTACTTGAAACTTTCTATTTCATACATTATATAAAGCCAGAAGAAGAAGTGTCACCAATAAACTAAGGATACTTCAAATCCAGTACATTAAAAATACAGAAAGCAAATATTTGGCAAATGGTTCATTTGGAACAATGAGCCACTGTTTCCTAAACTAGTCAGTATGAGAAGGTTAATAATAATAATAAAAGTAATTTACTACTATAGGGAAATTTATGGTGAAAGATTTGTGGGAATACACTACCAATGCAACTCTTTTTAAGGAGCATGCAAACGAYTTACCATACCATTGCAGAAAAAGCGTAAACAAACTCAAATTATTTCATCTACCACAGGTAAAAGCACATATGCAGGCAGTTACATCAAAAATGTTTGTAGTTCTTTCGGCTATTGTGTTTTTTATTTAAAAAAAAAAAAATTATGTTTGTGTCCGCACCCTTCACAGGAAATACAGACTTAGGACTAGATCAGGTTTGTTAAAAAAAGAACAGTAATTAACAGAAGCATTAGCAGAAGCACAGAAAAGGGTTTTTTTAAAGCTAGATAGGAACTATCCATTTAATTTGATAGAATAAACAATTTCTCATATACCTTAGGCACCATAAATCTAAAAACAGCAGAAGGCACTTACATAAAAAGCACAGTCAAGGACAGCTCCTGAATGTTGATATTTGAGTCTCATGGTGTTGGCAGGAACATCATAGAGCCGGACAGTTGTGTCCCAGGAGGAAACAAGCAGAAACTGAGATGTATTTGGACTAAACTTTACCGACGAAATACCATCATCTGGAGTTTGGTTTAGTTTGAACTCGTTTGACCCTGTCATCTGAAKAAATGATGATAAAGCAAAGGTATAATTTTAGTGCTAGCAAGAACATTAGTCCAGCAAGATAGTCAAATCACTGATCCATCTTAAAGGTAATTTAAAGGAAACGTGAGAAGTTTGCTAGCTTTTCCACAGAAAGTGGAGAACACCCAGATTTCTGACAAACTGCTTAAAACTGAAGATACTAATCACTGTGTCCTCAATGAATTCCTCCTGATACTGTAAGCTTTAAAGTTTAAATATCAAATATAACATGAAATAAATAGTACAGGATTCTGACAATAATTACTGTATTTAAGCTTGGGCATATAATATTGTTACTTATAAATGTATTCTTTCCCCTACACACACTGTATTCTATATGTAGTATAAATATATTTTTAAAAGTAGATAATCATAAATTACTGTAAGCATTAAGAAGTTATTTAAAAAATGCAGGCAAAAAGGAGTCTGATTTGAAATATCCTACAAGAAGCGTTCCTGATTTGGTAGGACTTTCATAAACTTCCAAGAATCACAATTAGATCCTCTTTTAAATAACTTCTGGTTCTCTGAAACTTTCCAGTACTTCAGCTTCCATAAGTGCTACAAAATAGCTCCAACAAAACAGCTTTAACATTTTTTTCTTAGAGTCTAAACACTGTCAGATAAGAAAGGAGGATTAGGCTTTGTGGGGTACTGAAACGTAGATCAAACGTGTAAATGCAGAGCGACAGGAAAAAAAACAATTCAGTAACAGATCAATGACTCTAAAGATAATTGCAGCAGTCACACTTAATAGGACTAGCTGTGTGGACAAAAATTCAAAGGAGACTATGAGGCTATGAGCAGCAAGCATCATGTAGAGAGACAGTGCAGGTCTTGCAAATGCTCTAAATGAAGAAACTGTTCATTATATGTACACTGACAAAGTCTCCAAAACCTTTTAAAATGCTTTCCATGGCCTTAACAGTACATTTCCCCTCTGGGAAAAGGGGCCAAGAAGTGAATTGGCCCAGATTTTCTTTAACGCTATCACTCCTGAAATTCTATGGACAATGGCAGAGGCGAGATTAGAGTTCTGACAACAAATCAAGAGACAAGGTTCAAATTCAGTGCACAGTTACTCTACTTCAACCTTTTCAGTCACTGTGAACAATCAGGTTGAATAAAACATGAGAAGTACACATTTTTACACCAGAAAAATTTCCTAAGCAGAACTTTGGGAAGTGTTCTGTAAGCCACCCTTCAAAAAAAAAACAAAAAACAAAAAAACCCTCCCACACAGATGTATTTAAACACCTTCTACTATTTAAACATTACATGAAAAAAAAATCCTAAGAATAGAAAACAAAAACTACCTTCTTAACTCTTTTTCAGCTAAGTTTTGAGATTTCTCGGCCGAAAGACAGACATACTTGAGAATCTGCCACACTCATTACCATATGAATACTGGTAAAGTATTCACCTTTATCACACTTTAAATGGTAAAATGTACCTAAGTGAGTATTTCAGAYGAATAAAAAAAGACACAAGAACTAAAGGAATGGAGAACAAGCAAAACAATTAGACCGGACACACTAATTATCTTGTCTACTTGGGGCAGACAACTTAAACAAGCATAAGATTTGAGGTGCCTGGTACAACAGTTACAAACCACCCCAAAAGCAACAACAAGTAGTGGCCCAGGAAGCAAACTTACATCAGAGACCCGAAAGGACCCTCCGATGCTATTTTTAATCYGGAAAAACTGTGCCAATATTAGAGCATATACATAACCTATCTATTACTAGTCTTTTTTAAAAAAGTAATTTCATACCAATACTTTTTCAAAAACGCAGCTTCTTCACAAATAGGGCACTAACAGCAGTAATTGTCATGCCCGTCTCAAATAATGAAGTGCTGATTCTTAGCGCCACATGAGATACTTAGCAAAAGCACATATAGTGAAGAAGCACACTGATGAAACCGTGATGTTGTTTTAAGTACAAGGCGCATCTTATTCGGCCTGAAAAGCCACTTAGCTAAAGAAATCGCTATGATTTTATAGCTCCTCTTAACATGATACAGTCAAACGTTCAACGAGAAGATAAAGGTTTCTCGAACGAAGCGGAGCGCTTTGCGGACAGCGATGCCACGAGCCGAGGGCGCGKAAGTACCGTTTTCATGATGCACGAGTTTCCCCCGCTGCTCGGGACAGCGCCGAGATAAAGCTCTCCTCCTGCGGCAGCGGCGGGTCACGGAAGCACCGAGGCGGCGGCAGTCCGGCAGTGCGGGGAGCTGGGGGGGAGGCGAGAGCGTGAGAAGGGCCCGAGGGAGGCCCCGGGAGCCCAGGGGCAGCGGTCGGGGCGCCCGAGCAGAGCCGGGCGGGGAGCGGCACTACCGGCCCGGCCCGGCCCGGCGCGGCGCGCAGCGGCGCCCGCGCCGCCCCACGCCGCAGGCCCGGCCCTGCCGCATAGGCCTCGGCGCCCCTCCGCCGCGCCGGGAGAAGCGGGTGCCCGCCCCGCCGGCACGACCCGACCCCGAAAGACGCGATACGGCCCGGGCCCGGCGCCGGCGCCGCGGGAAGAGCCGGCCCTACCTCGCCGCCCGGTTACAGCGCCTCCGGCCTAGCAACAACCGCCGCCGCCCTCGCGCGCGCCCTCCCGCCAGCCCCTCCCCGCCGCACGGCGCCACGCCGCCTCCCCATTGGCCGATTCGAAAGGGCGACACGACGCGTCCCGGCGTGCCCCGCGCGACTACAACTCCCGGCGTGCCAGGCGCGGGCCGCCTCCGCCTGGCCCGCGCCTGCCGGCAAGGACTACAAGACCCAGCATGCCTCTGGGGCGCCGCCGGAAGGGGGTGGCCCCCGGCGGGACCGGGCATGCCGGGACTCGTAGTCCGCCGTGAGGGAGAGGGGCGGGCGGTCCCGCGGCGGAGGGACCCCCTCCCGCTTACCCTTCTCATTGTTAATTACCGTTAATTGTCATTTATCCGGCAGCCGGGGGGCGGCAGCCGGGGCCTCCGCCTTAAGCTTGGGCTTAACCGCGGTTAAAAGCGGTGCGGCCGCAC